>NC_089234.1:4991821-5309321 GCF_963924675.1 Phocoena phocoena | reverse complement strand
AGGGAAACTTCTGTTCTAGGGCTGTCCATAGCATGGCTTTGAGCCTTCACACAGTCTTAAGTCAGCGTAGGAACTGCAGTCAACCTCCTTGAACCTGATGCGGATTTGGAAAGCTTCGTAGTTCACTCTGTGAGCCACCCTATTAGGCAAAGCCTGCACGGCGCCCCCAGCTCTGAATCCATTTTTCCGGAAGACTTTGCAGGCTGTGACACAAATGAGGTTGAGGGTGAAGCAACAGTTGTTAAATTGGGGTGTGTGTGAATTTACACGTTGCTTAATGCTGATGTATGTTTCCTAGAGGTCCTAAAACTGATGTATAGGATCTTTAAAAGGACATTTGTAGAACAGAAACCCATTAGGCAGGAATGGCAAATGAATAGGCAGGTGCAGAACTTGGAGGAAGGAGCATTAAAATGTTTTCCTTTTTTGTCTCTGCTACATCTTCACACTAGTTAAATATGTAAATGAGAGAATTACTAACCATATGATTACTGCATAATGACATCTCTGCGGCTGATTACAAAATTGCCTTTCCAAGCAGTGTACTTTTAACATACGAAAAGGACTAGGTCGGGCTCTGTAGTTCCGATTAAAACGAAGAAAATAATTTAGAGGCATTAATGTGATGACCTGTAATAGGGTCCTTTTTTCTACAGATAAAATGTTTTGTATGTACAGTTTCAAAGGGAAGTAAAAAGAGGAAAGTTTTGAAACTTTCACCCTCCTGTGGAAATAGTTGAATAAAGTGTGCTTTTCATGTATTTTACATCAGTCTGTATCAGGATCAGTCTGGACATCAGACTGTATAGGAATTATTTTTTTAAAAAGCACTTTGATGTATACAAATGAGCATATGTAAAATGTAATTATGAAGCATAATAGTGAAGGACACAAGGGACTGTGTGGATTCTTGGTAAGTAGAGTCACCCCCTGACAGCCAGATGGACAGGCAGATCGACACTTTTGTTCCTGTCCCTGGGTTAGTGTCACATGCCCCAGCATGTGCAAACGAACGGGGCACCGGTGAAACAAGCAGTCTAGAAGGTTCTCTGCCGATGCTCCAGGGCTCCTGTGATTGCTTTTACTGATACCTGCCCTAACCCTCCCTCGGCTGTTCCCACCCAAACCTGGCTGCTTCCCGCCTCCCTCCTGGCAGAGAACCTCCTGCCTTCAGACGACCGGTGGTCTCACTCCGTACTTTTCCTCCGGATACCGTGGGCATCACCTTCCCTTTCTTCTCCTGGTCCTTCCTCCTTTCCAGTGCCGGCCACTCTTCATCCTGCCCCTGCCTGTCTCCTTGCTGTCCAAGTTCATTATCCCGTCTCTCCTGCAGGCTCTCTGTCCTCTCTGTACATCGGCCTTCCTTCACGCTCAGACACCCCAGATCGTGGCTGTGTTGCGGCTGCCACCGATCCTGTACCTTTAGCCTCGTGACCGAGGCAATTCCCGTTTGTCCCCTCCCCTGACAGCGACATGGTTACCACACCTCCTAATCGCCCGTGTCTTCTTAGCCCTCCTCTCTGGAGCTTGTCTGTCGCATCTGACACTGGCGGGCGTCCGCTGCGCTCAGCTCCTGAGGCTTCTGGTGCTTCCCCCCTGCATCACCCCTGCCTGCCCCTCTCAGGGCGCCCTCCTTACCTTCTGGTTCTCTGTTGCCCCTCCCCCCTTGAGGTGGCTTCTGTGCTTGCATCTCAGCTGTCCCCTCTCTGTGGGGAACACTTGGATGGGGACCTGCGGCCCTGACTTGCCCCATGACATCTGCTTCAGTCATGCAGAGCCAGGGAGCTCATATGAATCACCACCTGTGACAGGCACTGTCGGGTGTGTTTACTGCTGGCCCCCAGCAGGTAACAGGGTGGTTACAGAGGTAACAGCACAGCCGCGTCAGATACCTTAGAGCCAGCTGGCACTCGGTCCAGGGGACAGATCAGGCCAATGCAGGAAAGGATCCAGAGCTGAGAAGGATCCAGAGAAGGATCCTTCTCTGGATCCAGAAGGATCCAGAGCTGAGACCGGGGTCCACCGTGTGCAGTGAGACCCTCCTTCCATGGGGAAAGCGGGGTCTCATTGAGCTCCAGGTGTCTCCTAGCCAGTGGGAAGAGCCCAGTGGACCCAGCGTGAAACTCAGTCTCTGTGACGTGAATGCAACCCAATTACTGACGAGCGTCCTCGCACTGTGCGTAGAGAAGCTCTCCCTGGAGGCTTTGCAAGGATGACATCACAGAGTCATGATGCCAACCACATTTTCATCAACATCCCTACTGGGAAACTCGGTGACAGAGTTGGTAGGGCTGCTGTAACCATCACGTCCTGTAATGGACACTGATGATGTCCCAGCAAAGGGTAATTCCTAGCAGCACTTTCATGTGGGGTGGTCCCGCGGGCAGCCCTCCCCGGATGTCTGGTCCCTGCTACTCCCGCTGGTGCACGTGGTCAGACCTCTCTGGAGGGACTGGCCCTCTCTCAGGGACTCCAGTGTTTCTTCCTTGGGGAGCACCCCGCCATCAATGAGTCATTGCAGCCTTGAGCCCCGATTGTGAGCTGCAGTCAGGGTCCTGCCCACAGGTCTGGGCTCCAGGCAGTTGAAGATACGTAGGTGGGACCTATTTCAGTGCCCCCTGGACACTTCACGTTGATGGGAGTCTTGTCTGTTCAGGACCTGTAGGCCCACTAAATTCAGTCTCTGACCCAGTCCCACATATCAATATTATGAGTCCTACTTAGCGCAGTGCCCGACGCAGAGCACGTGACCAGAAAACAGTGGTGGATTTAATAAAAACCAGCGCACAAAGATTGGTAGATCATGAGTCAGGAATAAGTCAAGGGTTAACCTTCTGGGGTGGAGAGAAAAGGGAAAGAGGATAAGCAGAATTTGGGGATCAGGGCGCCTGTGGACACTTGAAAGCTGTAACCTCGCTCATATTTAGCAAGGATAACTGCTTCATGTGTATTATCATAGAATGAGTTTTAGGCCTGACGGAAATGTAAAAAATCATCTTATCCCAAACCTGCATTTCAATGCCACATAGACTGGTGGTAATTCACGGCATCTATAAAATAGATGGGTACGCATATTATGATATACTTTCCATTTCTCAGACCTTGATGTTCTGATGGGATGTTACTTGCCTCCTTCATCTTACCTTGACATACGAGGTAGATGGCTTACACGGAGGATGATGTACGGACATTCTCAGACTCTGTACAGAAATTACTTGTCATTCGTAGAGATGTATGTATTCCTTTGTGGGCGCAGTCTCATTTTGTCTACTGTCTCTCCATTTGCTTAAATATTGCACTGTGGCCTAGATTTGGAATTTACAAGGTACCCCTGGTTTAACGAAGCCATGACCGTCTCTCTCCTTTCCTACATCCTTCCCAGGCAACATGAAACAGTCATCCCAGGCGACCTCCCGCTCATACAGGAAGTCACCACAACACTGAGAGAGTGGTCCACCATCTGGAGGCAGCTCTACGTGGTGAGAAAATGGGATTTTGAATCGGAGCTTAGCAATAGAGAAGGGTCTTTGTGGACCCCGCTGAACCAACAGGGTAGTTTGCCTTTTTCCGGGAACCTCAAAAGTAGAACTTGTGGGAGCGGGTCATACTTAGCAGCCTGGCCCAGTACTCTGGCCACCCTCAGGGACCATGTGCCCTTCCACCTGCTTTGTGTTGGGGTGTAGCCGTGCTGACTGCAGTGAAGTGGCTGTCAAGGAAGGGGCCATGGGTTTCGCCTTTCCTTGTGTTGGAAAGGGAAATGGGCCGCTTTCAGGCTTTGGAAGACAGGCTGAGGCAACCTGCGCTGGGGTTCCCTCAAAGTTTGTATGTGAGTATGAAAGCGAAAATCTGCTTTGAAACTGTCGTAGGTGCTTCGTTATGGATGCAGTAGAGAGGGATGACTATCTTTGCCATTGTTTGCATGTAGGTAATGCTTCTTTTCATTTGAGAAAAATGACATAGTCTTCTAGACCTAAGCGTGTCTGTTGCAGAGGGACGGAAATAGTTTACTTTCTGGCTTCGTGTGGGATGTCCAGTTCTCCTCATCTCGGAAGAAGCCTTATTAATGCAGCGAGTTTGGAGCCCTGACATCTTCCATTTCGTATTCCCCGGGGCATTTCTTTGCACATAAATTCATATTTACGGAAGCATACCTTTTGTTAAGCCTGTATTTCTCTTCAGAGTCTTGACTTCTCATCTGCTAATGTTGTCAGCCCAAAGCTGGGACTCTGGAGGTAAGGCCGTGCTTCGATTTCTCGGGAACATAGAAAATTTCCCAGCGTCCCACAGCTGCTCTCCAGGCAGCCTTGTTGCTTTTGATTATACAGTGGTTTCCTATAAATGCACAGTAATAAGCTGTTGCAGTAATTGTTCATCAAATGTTCTCCAAAACCTAGAAGCGTAAAGTTAGCCGGGAATGTCTTGTGTAAATCTGAGCAATTTTGGAGTCGGTGTTTCATGTTAGCAATTTTTAAACAAAAATGCAGCAGCAAAACAAACAGGAGTTGATGCTGAAAAATATGTTAGTGGACACGGTTTTAGCCACACAGTCCCGGAACAGGCGTTCCTAACTGTCACCTTGGTTTCTTTTAAAAAATTTACATTTGCCTCTTAGGGATTTACATTGCTAGATTTGTGCAAAGGTAAACAACAGTGCTTATTTTATATAGATAGATAGATAGATAGAGATACACACACACACACACACATACATATTGCTCATAAATGTTTTTTCCCCCTCTGCTCTGTGGCTGTACACAAGTTAGGAAAATATTGTGGATTTTAGATATTTGGTAATGCTTTGTAAAACTGGACAAGGAGAATTAATAAGATGGAAACAAACTTAATTTTAGAATAAACCAGTGACTTTGATTATTTAGTTTTCATTTAAGGAATTCAGATTATGGGAATTCCTTGGTGGTCCAGTGGTTGGTTAGGACTCAGTGCTTTCACTGCCGTGGGCCCAGGTCCGATCCCTGGTTGGGGAACTAAGAATCTGCAAGCCTTGTGGCGTGGTCAAAAAAAAAAAAAGAAAGAAAGAAATTAAGATTAGGATCATACTAAGGAAAAAAGCTCATGGGATGGAAGATAATCTGTTAGGGCATGATAGGATGGGTAAGTGGTGGGGATCTTAGAAATTCCTAGAAAGGATGTCAAATATAGAAATAGTGGGGGTGAGAGATTCAGCTGTGTAGAGGAGAAGTTATTCTAAAATGTAGCGATGACCACGTTTTAATTTTTTATAGGCACCATGCCTTGTAGAATTTTATCCAGTTAGGTTTCAGCTAGATTTTTTTTCACGGAAAGACCCACAGGATTCTTTTCCCTTTGGGTGATTCCTCATTTTCTTGATGACGTGTACTCTTTGCAGTGCTCGGGCTTCTCGTTGCGGTGGCTTCTCTTGTTGCAGAGCACGGGCTCCAGGCGCGTGGGCTTCAGTAGTTGTGGCTCGCCGGCTCTCGAGTGCAGGCTCAGTAGTTGTGGCTCATTGGCTCCAGAGCGCAGGCTCAGTAGTTGTGGCGCACGGGCTTAGTTGCCCTGCGGCATGTGGGATCTTCCTGGAACGGGGCTCGAACCCGTGTCCCCTGCCTTGGCAGGCGGATTCTTAACCACTGTGCCACCAGCGAAGTCCCTCTTGATGAACTGTACTCTTGCTGTTGCAAAACTGTTGCTATTCTTCGTACCATCAAACCCCTTGGAATATGTAGAAAGTGATAAGCGGTACCAATTTTGTATCTTGTTTGTGCTTCCCTTGTGGCGTAAACGCACCGAGAGCTTTTGTAGACTCAGATTTTGCCTTTTGCAGAAGCCTCTCTGCACAAGCCAAATGCACCACAGTCACCAGAAGAGCCCAGAGGCACATTCTCTTGTAGCTCAGCCGACAGACCTCAGGGTTGAGTTTCTCTGTGTGCTGAGAATTATTGGGGGAGAAGGTATTCTGAAGTCTCAGTAGGCAGGATCTGTAGGCTCGGCACTTCCTCAGGGAGCTACAAGGGTTGCCCATTCATAGGCCAGATTCTAGAAGCTCCCGTGCTGGCTTTGAGGCTCCCAGTCCAGATCCTGCCCTGGTCTACTCTGGTTGGCTGGAATATGCAAGATCGTGCATTGTCTTTTATTCTTTTCGTGTGTGATGGGAACCAAATTCTATCTAATGTGTTCAGTTGCATGTTAGAAACATCTTTAATTTGACATTAATTGAACATCATCATGTAAAGCACAGACATGTCTATTTGAGAAAAAAGAAATCCACAGTGCTCTTTTAAATCAAGAACTTAACGACTGGCTTTTCCCCCCTCGTCTAGCAAGATAACAGGGAGATGTTTCGAAACGTTCGGCACATGATCTACGACCTTATTGAGTGGCGATCGCAAATTCTTTCTGGAACTCTGCCACAGGATGAGCTCAAAGAACTGAAGAAGAAAGTCACTGCCAAAATTGATTATGGAAACAGGTTTGTTTATTTGAAAGATGATTTCATGCTTACGTTATCCAATATAATAGCATCCCCATAAACCTTGAGGAGAATATAGTCCTATCTTATGATAAAACAAAATTTCTAACATCAAAATAATGGCACGGGTTTCATTTTTAAAAGGATGAGCTGTTTTCTCTTGGATCCTGAAGATCAGGGGTTTTCTGAGTCACTGTTGAAAAGTATTCTTTTCAAGAAGATGGGCCTGGGATAACCTGTCATTGTCACTCTTTCAGACGGGACCGCGCATTGATTTCCCTGACGGGGAACTTTTCCTTTCTGCTGACAGTATTTGACCTTGATTCCAGACATGGGGGTACTTTGTGTAGTAACAAAAGCACCAGGTTTCTTTCTGTGCAGTCCTGCGTTCTGAAAGTTGGAAGGGACATCGAAGGGCACCTTAAAACTTGGCACCAGTGTAGGGACGCCAGATTTGGCGAACAAAAATACAGCCAGCTGGTCTCTTCTCTTCTCCGTCATCCTATGTGTGGTTGAATTTGCTCCTTGCCATGTCTTCTCACAAGACTTTCAGGATCAAGCGATTCCTGGCCAAGGAACAAAAGGAGAACTGTCCTATTCCCCAACGGATTTGAATGAAAACTGGTAATAAAATCAGGTAAAATTCCAAGAGAAGACATTGGAGAAGAACCAAGCTGGGTCTATAAGGAGCCTTGCGTGAGGTGGCGCACATTTATGCTGGGTCAAGATCCCTTGCATGTTACCATATCTCTCTGAGACCATCACTAGTATCTGGACAGCCGGATGTGTTTTATTTTTGTGTCAGTTTTTCTGCACTAGTGCAGAAACTATTATTATTGGCTTAATAATAAATGTGTGAGACCTTTTTTTGGAAAAAGTATACAGCCAGCTAAATTTGCATTTTCGATATGAATAACACGTAATTGTTTTACAGGAGTATGTCGCATGCAAAAGTTCCCATTTACAGCAGGGTGCCGCCCAGCTCTGCTTGAATGCCTTTAACAATGGTGCACTCACTCTCCCACAGAGATGCGTGTCCTAGTGTGGGCATGCATTTCTGATGCACAGTCATCCCAGCTCTCCCAGGTTCTGTAACCAGGATGAGGCCACGCCCTTTTCTACCGGGTAGCTATTTGACTGTTCATATAATGTCAGAGCTGCAAGAAACCTTAAAAAGTATCTGGTCACAGGACCCCCAAATGCTGGTCTGTATCAGAATCACTTGGAAAGCTTTCAAAATATAGCATCCTGGGAACCACTCCTTAAGATCCTGATTGCTGGCGTCTGGAATACTGGCTAGAAATCCCAGTCTTTAAAAATAGACTTGGACTGTGACGGACAGCAGATTGGGAAACTACTGGTTTAGTCCAGCCTCCTCATTTTACACATTAGGACATAAAGCTCAGGAAGTAGCTTCATTCAGCTGAAGGGAGCCCTGGAAAAACTAAAAAAGTGTTTTGTAAAATCAGAATTGTAACAGTTTTGTTTTCTGGTAATTCAGACTTTCAAGTGTGAAAAGGTTTTAAAAGCTGCATTATTAGTAAGATGTAATGTTTGGATTAGAAAAGGCTACAGGAGAAGGCTTTTAAATGTTTTTTTCCCCCAGGAAGCCAGAGATTTCTGGGTATAGGATATGAGATATTGTTGCAGTGAAACCCTCTTCAAGACCACCTGCCTAAAACCCAAACTTTTGGAGCTTTGCTTCTATTTTCTCTTGGAGTATCATATTTTGAACTTATGTCCAGAAACCACCTGCTTAATTTGGCCGTGGGAAGCCAAAGTACTTTATGTCGTGGAACAATCTAGTTAAGAAAGGGAAGTATTTCCAAACGTAATTTACTACTTCGATAGGAAATGCAGTCCTTAACAAAATAGGTTTTTGCCCAAGGAACTCAGATCTACTCCGTAACTTCTCTAAAGCCCAATACTCTGTGCATATCTTTCTAGTTCCTTCTTCAGAAAACAAAATAGTAAAAAATAAAATCACTGTGTTGAAAGTCGGGTTTTAAAATGGTTTCTGGGAGACATTTGAGAATATGATTAAGGTCATGGACCATCTCTCTAGGAAAATGCACGTATGTAACACACACACACACAATTTTGCACGTAATTTCAGGGAGTTCCCCCCCCCCCCCCCCCGCCGCCAGAGGCGCTTTGGGCTTCCACGGATTTAGTTTCTAATGGTGTTAGGGTCCCTTGCTCTGCTGCAGTGTACCTTCACAGTGGAGGCTCGGCTCAGTCTGGATTCAGAACCACCTGAGCACCAGCTGCTGAGAACAGCGCATGGAATGGTTGGTGTGGAGATCCCTGAGAGACCACTTCCTGTCGCAGTTTCCACATGGCATTCCGGAAGGAGCATGGGCTCTGCCATGAGAGGGTTCTGGCTCAGAATCCAGGCCCTGGGGTCTTTTAGATGTTTCTCTGAGCTTAGGTTTCCTCCTTTGTGAAATGGGTCTGACCAGCTGTACTGGCGGGCCTGAGGTACATGGCAGGGTGTACACAGCCGGCTGGAGCATGGCCAGAGCCTCTGCTTCTCAGGGAGCCTGATTCTGTGTGGCCTGCAGGACCTTCTGGTGAGTCCTCCTAAAGCCAGATGCTTTGTAGTTCTGCCCACGCCAGCACTGGCCCTGCCCACACCAGAACAGGAACCCCTACCCACCCTAAACAGCATTGACTCTGCCCACGCCAGCCCTGGCCCTGCCCACATAAGAACGGATCCCACTTCATTGGCATTGACTGTGCCCACATCAGAATGGATCCCACTTCATTCGCATTGACTCCACCCACGCCAGCACTGGCTCCTCCCAGGGAACGAGCAGTAATATTTAAGAGGGAGGGGCTTTCCCAAATTGGTGAATCTTGTTACAGAGACAGCTAATAAGAGCATATTACCTCTTGAAATCCCTCACTATCATTACAACCACTAAGGTTCTTTTCATGCAAAGGGAAAAGCCTCTATTCGTTTAAAAGCCCGTTTACCCTGGGCTGCCGACAGGCCCAGTTGGTCTTGTTTCACCATCCGTGAATTTGCTCAGTAGATATATTAACAGGACAAAATGAGGTTTTTGTGATTGCCTTCCACAAATAGTGCAGTGGTCCAGCACAACTGACAAAACTGAACCTGCTTGACACGTTATTAGACTCATTCACCTGTAGCTTTAAGGTGTGTGACCTTCGGAGAAGTCAGAGATTAGTTCATCTAGGTGGAGGTTTTACTGCCAAGTCAACTTTCCTCTTCAACTTGTAACTGTTAAAGATGTTCTCTAACTGAAATTTATCTTCATTTCAAAAGATGTTTTCCTTTGTTGTGTGGTTAAAAAAAAAAAAACGCCCAGCTTCTATAGACTTGTTAATAGCAGGAAGAAAAATCCGAAAGGCAAAGTGTAAGGCATCTGTGGTTAAGATCCTCACGTCTTATTAAAAGAAAACCAGAACACACCACCATAGCACAGCCCTTGGTTTCTTTCTTTATATAATTGCCTTTGTTTATTCTTTAAATAAAAATTGTGGTAAAAATCACCTATTTCGTTGGATTTGGGGAAATGGAGAGAATGTTGCCAAAAACCATTTCCAGATCTAGACGGACAGGTTTATTAGTCAGATGCTGCCTGTGTTTTAAGGTGGCTGCTACATTTAGCATCTGCAGAAATGCTTAACATTACTGTGGGTGACTTCCGTATGTTCTGTGTTGAAACAGTAGAACGTCTTTATCGAAAATCTTCTGTTGGGCTAATTAAGGAATTAGAACTGACTCTAGGTAGAAGGAAAGTAGTGCGGTAGAAGCTGCCAGAGACAGTGGTGAGGAAATGGAGTGGTGGGTGTGCCTCTGCTCCAGCTTTTCCTTCCTCCCACCTCTCCCCCACCACCAGCTGTATATATTTGGGCATATTGGTGGGCATGTGACTGTATATACGTACACATACACACACACATTTATATACACACATGTGCCACAGCATATACATGGCATGTGTGTGCTTTAAACTGTCCATACAGGGCTTCCCTGGTGGCGCAGTGGTTGAGAGTCCGCCTGCCGATGCAGGGGACGCGGGTTCGTGCCCCGGTCCGGGAAGATCCCACATGCCGTGGAGCGGCTGGGCCCGTGAGCCATGGCCGCTGAGCCTGCGCGTCCGGAGCCTGTGCTCCGCAACGGGAGAGGCCACAACAGTGAGAGGCCCGCGTACCACAAAAAAACAAAACAAAAACAAAAACAAAACAAAACAAAATTGTCCATTCAGTTCACATGGTAATTAGCAACGTACATTTCATTCGGACTTTGTAGATCTGTAAGACAAAGCCACTACGGCAATGGAAGTAAAAACTGAATAAGTTTTTTTTTTTTTTTTTTAATTCCAAGGGTATACGTTTTAAGTTAAAGGCGGTGACCTTGCAGAATTGTGTTTCCTAATATTGTGTGGGTGACCCCGACTTTCAGTGATGTTTTCTGCTCAGTTGCTGGGACTGAAGTTTGTGAGAGAATTCAGAGCCCTTGGGTTGTGAAGTTCTGAATTCTTGTTGTTCTAGGATCCTTGATTTGGACTTGGTGGTGAGAGATGAAGATGGGAACATTCTGGATCCAGAACTAACTAGCACGATTAGTCTTTTCAGAGCTCACGAAGTAGCTTCTAAACAAGTGGAGGAAAGATTACAAGAAGAAAAGGTAAGTTCACCTCTCTGTAATATGCCGTTTACACATGGGACACATTTTCTCAGCAGCAGTTTTCTACATTAGTAAAACATCACCAGTGATGCCCATTATGTGCACTGAAAAGGACCTGAAAAGGCACAGCTACACAGTATATTTCATACGACGAGGGGTGGAATGGAGCCCGGCGTCAAAACATGCTGCTGATGACCTGAAAGCATTTCAACTCTGAGAGGGGTGTGCTTTAGCTCGGGGGGCAGGGTTTTAATGACATTGGCTTTGTGGTCTTAGCTCGTGGGAAACAATACTCGATTCTGTGTTTCCTTTGATAGGAGTAGGAGAGTGACATATCTAAGCTCAGTGATCTAATTTGCAAAGCAGAAATAGAGACACAGACGTAGAGAACAAATGTATGGATACCGAGGGGGTATGGGGGGTGAGAAGAACTGGGAGATTGGGATCGACACATATACACTATTGATGCTACGTATGAAATAGACAACTAATGAGGACATACTGTATAGCACAGGGAACTCTACTTAATGCATTGTGGTGACCTAAATGGGAAGGAAATCCAAAAAAGTGGGGATATATGTATATGTAAGGCTGACTCACTTTGCTGTACAGCAGAAACGAACACAGCATTGTGAAGCAACTATACTCCAGTAAGAATTAATTAAAAAAAATAAGCTCAGTGAGGGCAGGGAGCACGTATCTTATTGATCTTTTCCATCTTCCGTGGCCTTTAATGGTATCTTGTATGTAGTTGACTCTGAGAACTCGATTGCCTGATCGAGCCATCCATCATTCAGCAGCTGTTGTGCACCTACGCTGTGCCAGGTACTGAGGCCATAATGACGAAGAGCAGGGATGCCCTCGGAGGGTTTGCTCTAATGGGAGAACCAAAAAGTAGACAAGCAACTCCACATGTAGTCTCCGTTCTGATTCATTGACTGGGCCCCTAAGTGTTTTGTATCTGAAGAAAATACTCAGTATAAGCAGTTATGCGACTGGGACCATTGCACAGGGCACTGTTATTTTCAGCTGGGTGCGTGCCTGTGATGAGAGTGTCAGGTGAAGACAAGGAAGACGCTGCATGAAGGGCTTTGCTGTGTTACTGCAGCTAGTTTCACATGGTTTTCTGTTCTGTAGGGAATGAACAAAGCAAGGGGTAGCCAAGAGTGTTGCTCTTGTCGACTTTCTGTTGTATTGTTTTATTTCCACTGACAGTCTCAAAAGCAGAACATAGACATTAACAGACAAGCCAAGTTTGCTGCCACCCCTTCTCTGGCCTTGTTTGTTAACCTCAAAAACGTGGTGTGTAAAATCGGAGAAGATGCTGAAGTGCTCATGTCTCTGTATGACCCCGTGGAGTCCAAGTTCATCAGGTCAGTGACATTCCCCGGCTGCTGTCTTTCCTCTGGTTACTGTTGGGAAGATGGCCTCAGGACCCCCCACAAAGTCTTGCTTTTGCAGGGAGCCCTAGGGGTGATCAGCTGGCCAGACTTCCCCCAGGTAGCTGAACTCTGCGTCCGGGTCAGCTTTCCTGCACGTACGTGGATATTTGATGGTAAAGCTGAGTCTTGTAATGTTATAAGGACCTCGCAACTACAGCTTGAAGTCATGCTTCCTATGTTGTCTTTAGAAGATGTTTTGTTTGTTGACCCCGCCCCCCCCAGCCACACCCAATGTATTGATCTTGTCTTAATCTTGCTTTTTCGAGCTTTGGTTCTCTGTGAATGTCATTTCTGGACCTTTGACCTACTGTTATTTCTCCGAGATGGTTGGCTGGAATACAGTGTCTAGAACGGTGCCTGCTATGTAAAGGCTCTCAAAGAACGTTTGTTCAATAAATATTGTAAATCCCATCTCTGCCATATCTGTCCTTTCTCATGTGCTCTCTTTTTCAGTTCTTGTTTTTGTTCCTCAGTATAACCTTCTCTTTGTCCAGAGGGAAAAAGTATGGTTTAAACTGTGTGTGTGTGTTTTAAAAGTCTAGAATCTTCACTCGTATTTTTGAAAATTTAAAAACTTAGTATATGACAGAAAACAACAAATTTCATCGCCACTTCTGATAAGGGCTTTGTTTCTTCTTGTTGTAGGATTCAGTATGTATTTTTAGGTCATATTTGGTTTGTGTCAGGCTCTGAAATAATCAGGCAGTTTTACTTTATACTCTAAATGAATGAATGGTGAATGTGAGACTATAATTGCTCCAAATGAACAGATATGCTTTTCATAATAAACTTTTAACATATACACACAACTGTGTAAAATAAACAACAGCGACCTACTGTATAGCACAGGGAACTATATTCAGTGTCTTGTATGGAAGACAAGCATCTTCTAGCATGGAAGAGAATCTGAAGAAGAATGCATATGTATATAACTGAATCACTTTGCTGTGTACCTGAAACTAACACAACATTGAAATTAACTAGACTTCAGTTTAAAAAAGTGGTTAAAAAAGTAATAAAAACTTTGAAATGCCGTTTGCATATAGTTCCTTTGGAATTATAACCCTGAGCATCCAAAATTAAAACCTCAAGGATTTTGTATAGGCCGTCCTTGCATACTATCCTGTACGGAAATTGCTTATATGTTAATGGCAGAGCAGCTGTATCTGATGTGGTTGATATTTCTGAACCCGTTCAGTTGTCTGCGTAGTGGACTTCCGAGGTATTAATTAAAAGTCAGTGTGGATGTACATTTGGTACCCTGTTCTATTTGGGAAATTAATTTGCTTTTGTTTCTTTTTTTCAAGTGAAAACTACCTGGTTCGCTGGTCAAGTTCAGGATTGCCCAAAGATATAGACAGATTACATAACTTGCGAGCTGTTTTCACTGTAAGTGCATCCAAAGGTGTTCATTTGAATTGCTCACCATTCTAAGGACTATTTTTAATGACTGCCATCTGACTTCTCACCACACTAGAGCATGGGTCCTTGGGATGCCTTTAATACTTGTTAATTTACTATAATAACATAACTGCCCAGGAATCTTCTGGGTCTCTAGCTACCCTTGGAATCCCAATGACAAAGAGGTGTACTTTGTTACGTTGAGTATGTCTCTTAAACTTGGATCTTAAGTTCATTTACTGCTAATTGACTTTGTGATTCAGCTCCTTTTTGTCTTGTGAGTGACTTATTAATAATGCTAAAACCTGGTTGGAGAAAAGAGTCGCAGTCCATCTTTCTACTGTCTGTTTCAATTGAGCCTGCACTGAATAATGGTTCTCCAGAATAACTTACGGAAATTAATATTTCTAGGATCTCGGAAGCAAAGACCTGAAACGGGAGAAAATCAGTTTTGTGTGTCAGATTGTTCGAGTGGGTCGCATGGAACTGAGAGACAATAACACAAGGAAGCTGACCTCCGGCTTGCGGCGGCCTTTCGGGGTGGCTGGTAATCCACTTCTTTCCTTTTTCTTAAGAGTCTCAAGATCATCACCTTTGCCGTGAATACGAGCTGCCGTTGAATATTGGACAGCGGGGCTGCTTGATATATAAGCTTTTCTGTTGGAGAGAAAAAAAAAAATGTATTCGTTCTTCTCTGCATGGGTTCAGGTCCACATTCAGCTCAGGGTCTTTGCTCCACAAGCTTCAGGTGCGAATTGTATATTTGGTTTGAAGGTGGATCCTATCTCCTGGAGGAGACCCTGACCCACGTGTTCATCCTGGAGGGAAACCAGTCACTGGAGGGTTTCTGGACGCAGCGATTGATAGATTTAGGAATGACTTTACACAGAATGGTCAAAGGGATGAAAAGGTAGAAGGAGCAGAAAGCCCGGAGAGGACAGAGTTCTCTTCAAATAGGGGCCTTTTATCCTGCGGATGTGTGCTCTGTGTTTGTTTTGTTTTTGGTGACAGCACAAGTAAAGGGAGTGATGAGTTATCTCTGTGGAGGGGAGAGGTAAGTGTCCCCAGGACATCCTAATTAGTTGACCTCTTTCAGTGTCACTCTCATTTTTCACAATTTGGGAAGTGATTTTCTCTCACGATTTGATGGCTGCAGTGGAGTTTGATTACGCAGCCCTCTATTTCTTCCTGTCCTTTTTGGGATTCTTGGGATTTATATCAATAGGTATGTGAGAAAATTCTTCCTTTCTGATTGATACATCGCTGGATTTCTTGTATGAGCAGAGATGGAAGGACTCTTTACCTGGGCTACCAGGAAACTCAGGGCTTAGTTTCGTTTAGTTTTGTTTTGGCCCATTTTAAACAGATTTTATTTTTAGAGCAGTTTTAGGTTCAGAGCAAAAGGGAGCAGTGGGGTGAGGTAGGGAGGGGGCAAGCGATCTCTTACCGTCCACGTTCATCCCAGAGGGCTGGCTTTCCTGAGCTGTTGAGCTGGTGTGTTTCTATAGATGCTACGTAAGGACCTGAGCCTTCTGCTTATGTGTTTCCCAACTTCCTACTCCTGTCTGCTCTGAGACGGAGGGAGGACATTTCATCGTGCGATGTGGCCATGTACACTTTGGGCACAAAAGGTAAATCGTTTAAGGCAACGATTCTCAGCCCTAAGTGTATTTCTCATTTGCACTTATACAATCGTATACACAGCCTGGGGAGCTAGTAAAACATATTCTTGCCCAGGTATGCGGTGCACATCCTTGAACTTGGATCTTTGTGTCTCTTCTGACTGTTGGGAGAGGACGAACCCCTAGAAGTGGATGCTGTGCATCTTGGCCACCTGGAGGTGTGGTGCCCAGTGGCTATGAGCAGGCTGTGGGGAGTTGTCACTCGAGCCTGCTTCTCATCCCTGCCTTCTTGGCTTTCTACCTGTGCTGTCCCTCCTCCATCACCAGCATCCTGACGCCACCTTCCGTCTACCCCCTGCATCGTGTGATGTCATGTTTCTGGGCCATTTAGATCCTCCTCTGTCACACACCTTTGGTGACTACATACAGCTGGACTCTTGGCTTTCTTTTTTTTTTTAATAGATCTTTATTGGAGTGTAATTGCTTCGCAATACTGTGTTAGTTTCTGTTGTACAACAAAGCGAATCAGCCGTGTGCACACACATGTCCCCATATCCCCTCCCTCCCACCCTCCCTATCCCACGCCTCTAGGTGGTCACAAAGCACCGAGCTGATCTCCCTGTGCTATGCGGCTGCTTCCCACTAGCTATCTGTTTTACATTTGGTAGTCTATATATGTCCATGCTACTCTCACTTTGTTCCAGCTCCCCCCCCCCCGCCCCCCCCGCCCCCCGTGTCCTCAAGTCCATTTTCTACGTCTGTGTCTTTATTCCTGACCTGCCCCTAGGTTCTTTGGAACCTTTTTTTTTTTTTAGATTCCATATATATGTGTTAGCATATGGTATTTGTTTTTGTCTTTCTGACTGACTTCACTCTGTATGACAGACTCTAGGTCCATCCAGCTCATTGCAAATAACTCTCTTTTATGGCTGAGTAATATTCCATTGCATATATGTGCCACATCTTCTTTATCCATTCCTCTGTCGATGGACACCGTGGTTGCTTCCATGTCCTGGCTATTGTAAACGGTGCTGCAGTGAACATTGGGGTACATGTCTCTGTTTTGAATTACGGTTTTCTCAGGGTATCTGCCCAGTAGTGGACTCTTGGCTTTCTTAAGATGGACCCTCATACCTGAACATAGAAACGCTTGGGCTCTTACTTTGGGGGTGACACCCCCAAGTCCTTCATTCTTCCCTGGGCAACGGGGACCTTTGATGCCCAAAGTCCCAATCACAGCGAGAACTTTCTTCACCAGGACCTGTGTGCTGAAGCCCAGTGAGGGAAAGACATGGTGATGGGCGATTTCAACGCCTTTCCCTCTGAGATTGGGCTGGGGGCCCAATGGGGCTGTCACTCCCAGGAAGTAGCAGAGCTAAGGCTGCTTTCAACTTACTGGTGCTCAGACCTAGGTTTTGTTTCTTGCTCACATGCTGCCTTCCTGCCAGTAGTTGCTGGGCTCCTATATGTGTCCAGGGCTAGAGATGGGGCTTTGACAAGGGAGCTGGATTATCAGAGAGACTCATAGTCAGCTGGTGGGATGAGTCCCAGAGGAGAGAGGTCTGCGGACACAGGAGAGCTGCTCACTGCGGCCTGGGCTGCAGGAGGTAGTCTCCTGGGTTCAGACTCACTTGTTCTGACCCATATGGAGCCGGTTGTCTGAGCTGCTGCTGCAAATGCCGAAGGCTGATTGGACTTGGGCTGAAAAACGAGCTCTATTTGTTGGTTCAGAACTGGTGGTAAAGATGTAGTCCTTACATTTGGTAGTCTATGTATGTCCATGCTACTCTCACTTGGCTCCAGCTCCCCCCCCCGTGTCCTCAAGTCCATTTTCTACGTCTGTGTCTTTATGCCTAACCTGCCCCTAGGTTCTTAACAACAGGAGGGATGCTTCTGTTCTGGCCCTGCAAGTCCCTTCCCCCTTTTTAGGGTGGAGGGAGGTGGTAGAAATGGACATTGTCCCCATTTTTAATATGTGATTGTATGTTGTCAAAGAGGGGACCGTGCAGAAGGATTAAGTGAGGCGTGTTGCTCACTTACCTGCAGTCAGTTGTGGTAGCCGAGCAGAGACAGAGCACGTGTCCAGTGCCCCTAGGGCTCTTCTCGGGGTTCCTCGCTGTGTTGGTCTGAGCTGGGCATCGGTGATGTTCCAGCTGCCAGATTTGGGGCAAATTCATTCAGGTCTTTGAGCCTAGTTTCCTCAACCATACAGTAGGTGAGTGAGGGGATTAGCTGTCCGGTGTTTCTTGAAATGGTGTCCGCGGATGCCAGCACGGGGTGGGTGAACCGTAGCCACTTGATGTACTGTTTCCTTGCTGGGGCCGTGCAGTGGCTGATGTGAGGCTCCAGAACGGTGCTGTCCAGTGTGGTCGCCCTGCCACATGTGAAATCAGAGTAAAAATTCAGTTCCTCCATTCCACCGGCCACATTTCAGATGCTCCTTGGGATAGAACATTTCATCAACACACAAGGTTCTATTGGAAAATGCAGCTCAGTCGGTGCCAGTTGGGTAATAGACAAAGGAATTTATTAAGTGGAACTCTGCTGTTTAAGCCCCAGCCCCATTTGGGCTGGTGTTTCCTGATAACTTGATTGGTCTTTCAAACGTGGAAATACTTTAAACTTGAATATAAGAAAATTCCACCAGTTTATGCTTGTTGTGGTCAGGGGACATTCTGATGTTCTTTTGTTTGTTTGCCTTCTATGATGATAGCATTTAAGCAAAACCACCTCTGTTCTTTTCTTGTCCCCAGTGATGGATGTAACAGATATAATAAATGGAAAAGTAGATGATGAAGACAAACAGCATTTCATTCCCTTTCAGCCGTAAGTATGGGGCAAAGTACTTAACCAGATAGAATGTGGAAAATGTATGTTTGTAATAATTATGTTTATGATTCAGTTTATAAATTCAGCACAAACAGGAATTGACTATTGAATAATAATTAAACATCTGTTTAGTCGCTGCTCTAGTGAAGGGCATTTTTGTAGTCGCAAGAAACCTGGGTTAAAGTTTATGGTCTCGCGAGTAGAAGATTTTACGTGTGATCCCTGACGTGCCTTATCATGTGGGACACTCAGAATTACAATTCCAATCTGAGCATGCATGTTTCTTTACATAATTGATTTATTCTAGTAGCTATTCACATTTTCGAAGTACAGTAGTTTCACATTCCTCATGGGAAGTTGCTGTCTTCAAAATAAAAAAACGGCACACAATAAGAATGAATTCTTTTGTAACTTGTGATTTTCCTGTCTCTGGGGCTGCCTCGAGTGGACGTTGTCTGTGCTTGCCATTTTTAGGGTTTGTGTAGTTCTGGCCTGAAGTCTATAGAGAGGTGTGCTTGGAAAGCACTTGGAGGAGATTCATTAAATTGATTCTCCGATTTGAAGGTAGTTCCCGTGGAAAAGGTTGAAAGAATTGGTGTTATTTCCCTGGAGATTAAAGCCAGAGGGCACGTGGATAATGGTCTGTAGTCCCTTCAAGGGCACTTCTCCACCTTAGACAGAGAGAAAGGAGGAGGAATTAGAGGGGTTTAGGTTAACTACAAGAGGGGGCTTCCTCCTGGCGGTGTGAAATCTTAGAAGACAGAGTAAAGGATAAATTGAGTTAGAATGACCTGTCATAGTGCCCTGCATTCTGTCTTTTCTCCTCATTTCTCTTTCTACTTAAGTGATTCCAGGCTTGAAAGAAATTTTATTTTAGCCAGTTCTGGTTGTTTTCAGGTGTTGGCTGAGGGGGTTTGGAGGTTGGCGGGTGGCGGGGGGAGTCCTGTCCTGGGGGGCTGGGGGAGCAGGAGGTGGTCTCCCTTTGCACCCCTGTCTTTGCACGACGGACCGCGCCTTCAGCCCCGGGCTTGAGAACCACTTGTTGAAGGTGGAACAGAGTGGTTTCCTTTACAGGCAGGTGATCTGGTCAGACAGCATCTTGAAGCATGGCTCAGTAGGCATTTAGAATAACAGAAAACATTGCATTAATGTGCTTGAAACTGAGGTTCACTTTTACGTATCTCACCACACAACTGGAGGCGAAGGTTTTTTGTGGCTTCATTGCTTTAGATTTATTCTTCTGTCCAACACTGTAACCACTAGCCACATGTGGCCATTTCAGTTCATGAAAATTAACTAAAATTAAATATTTAGTGCCTCCATCACACTAGTTCCATTTAAAGTCTTCAGTACCACAGGTGGCTAGTGGCTACCAGGTTGGTCAGTGCGGGTAGAGAACATTCCCGTCATCATAGAACGTTCTGTTGGAACGTGATACTTTGGAATCATACCTGGTGAAGAGAGTTACAAAGGGAACTCCATTCTGCAGAATGTGGAAGTTTCTTTAGTAAACAAGGAGAACATAATCTTGGAACATGGGCAGATACTGAGGTAATAACTAAGACACACCATTATTAAACGATACTATTAAGTTGCCCATGAGAAAAACAGAGCAGCCCAGTGATGTTTGAATGCTGTTTTATTCATTAGACCTCAGAGCTTCTTGATGCCCGAACGCACCAGTGCATTGAAATTACCTGTTGCCTACTAGTGTCTTCTGGGAAAAGTCAAGGGAAAAAAAAAACTTGGGTTACGGTTTGAGAAGTGAAGGGGGTTAGTTTTAGACTCACTGATCTCAGTTGCACCGGGACTTGTTAGGACCTACTTGAGGTGGTATCTTGCTGCCACTTTTTTCTCTCTTGTAGTGAAATGTCCACTTTAATTACATGTTCACTTCTTACTGTAATTTGTAACTTCTTGCTCCATTAAAGGAAGACTGATACACAGATTCATATGTTCAGTGTTAGAAACAAAAGAGAAGATGATTTTAATAGCAAAATAAGCAGTGGAAGTAGTTCTTTGGGAAATGCCATGCTAATGAAACCCATATTTTCTCCATTAAAACTGATTTTTTTATACCACAGGGTAAATTTTAGGGAAGGAAGCATAGAGTACATTTCTCTCTCTCTGTTTTTTTTTTGTTGTTGTTTTTTGCGGTACGCGGGCCTCTCACTGCTGTGGCCTCTCCCGTTGCGGAGCACAGGCTCCGGACGCGCAGGCTCAGCGGCCACGGCTCACGGGCCCAGCCGCTCCGCGGCATGTGGGATCCTCCCGGACCGGGGCGCGAACCCGCGTCCCCTGCATCGGCAGGTGGACTCTCAACCACGGCGCCACCAGGGAAGCCTTCTCTCTGTCTTTCTTAACTTGGTGAAGTAAATGAAAACAGCACTCAGCTTTCTTGAGTAATGTGGGCTCAAGTGATGAATAGCGCTTGTCCTAGTTTCTAGAAATAATTTTAAACATTATATACCTGATGTACATTTTCTTGCTTGTTACATATTGTGCTTTGCTGTGCTACACGGTATTTCCCTTTGCCCATGTCGCCTGTTTGTTTCTATTTTCTCAGTCCTGGTGCAGCTCCTGATCCATGAGTCCCCAAAACATTAATGATTTACATTCATAATTGTGTCAGTTTTACTCTTCAGGCATGGTAGTTGTGTTCTCTGAAGATTATACCACTCTTCACACTTAATTATTTTAGGCTACGTTGAGTACACAGTCTGATGGAGCAGAGTGGTTGCTACCCAAGCTTCCCAAGCAGTTAGGTCCGAGGGATCTTTTGTTTTTTTTTTTTGTCTTGGTTTTGCTTTTCCCTTCAAAGCACCCACCCCTTGACCTATGCTATATGGTCAAGAATTAATGAAAAAGAAGAAATGGTCATAAACATTCCTTGGGATTAAATGCTGTTCGGCCATGTTATTTTCAGATAAGTTCCCTTTTTGTAAGTTGTCTGATAGACATGGAGTGGTGCTCTGGTTCACTTTTATTTCCCGGGGATGGGGCCGACCTCGTTCGCTTTACTTCTCTTGTGCGGTTCAGCATTTTCCTGATCGGTGCTCTTCCCTGTCTCTCTTGTCACCTATCCTGTCCTTTGTCGTGCATTGACTTGTGATGACTCTCTCTCGCACTCGGTGATGATGATCTCTTGTGTTCCCTTGTTACCGTGACCTCTGGGTCCCTGTGCCCCTTTGTCTCCTGTGGTCTTGGTCGTCCCGTGCCCTCCAGGCTCGCGTTGGACGACGCCATTCGACACAAGCCGCTGAACATGTCATCCCGTTTTTCACCCAGGGTGGCGGGGGAGAATGACTTCCTTCAGACTGTTATAAACAAAGTCATTGCTGCCAAAGAAGTCAACCACAAGGGCCAGGGTATGTATTCTGTGGTTTTGTTTCTATAAGAGTCCATTTGCATGAACTTGGGAACATGCTGTGGTTTGAATTTTAGTTTGATGATGATGACGATGATATTGATGATGAAAATGACAACAGTGGTGATGACAGCTGTGACGCTGGTAATGACACGATGATACGGTGATGATGATGATGGTGATACGGTGACGATGATGATGGTGATACGGTGACGATGATGATGATGATGGTGATACGGTGATGATGATGATGGTGACACGGTGATGACGATGATGGTGATATGGTGATGACGATGATGGTGATATGGTGACGATGATGATGGTGATATGGTGATGATGATGGTGATATGGTGATGATGATGATGATGATACGGTGACGATGATGATGGTGATATGGTGATGATGATACGGTGACGATGATGATGGTGATATGGTGACGATGATGATGTGATGACGATGATGGTGATATGGTGATGATGATGGTGATATGGTGACGATGATGATGATGATGGTGATACGGTGATGATGATGATGGTGACACGGTGATGACGATGATGGTGATATGGTGATGACGATGATGGTGATATGGTGATGACGATGATGGTGATATGGTGACGATGATGATGGTGATATGGTGATGATGATGGTGATATGGTGATGATGATGATGATGATACGGTGACGATGATGATGGTGATATGGTGATGATGATACGGTGACGATGATGATGGTGATATGGTGACGATGATGATGTGATGACGATGATGGTGATATGGTGATGATGATGGTGATATGGTGACGATGATGATGGTGATATGGTGACGATGATGATATGGTGATGATGATGGTGATGATATGGTGACGATGATGATGGTGATATGGTGATACGGTGACGACGATGATGGTGATACGGTGACGATGATGATGGTGATATGGTGATGATGATGATATGGTGATGATGATGATATGGTGATGAAGATGATGGTGATATGGTGATGATGATGGTGATGCGGTGACGATGATGATGATACGGTGATGATGATGATGGTGATATGGTGATGAAGATGATGGTGATATGGTGATGATGATGGTGATATGGTGATGATGATGGTGATGCGGTGACGATGATGATGGTGATACGGTGATGATGATGGTGATATGGTGGTGATGATGATGGTGATACGGTGACGATGATGGCGATGATACGGTGATGATGATGATGATGGTGATGATGATGATGGTGATATGGTGATGACGATGATGGTGATATGGTGATGATGATGATGGTGATATGGTGGTGACGATGATGGTGATATTGATATGATGATAACGACAATGATGGTGATGATGACATTGATGACGATGATGACAACAGTGATACTGAGGGTGGTGACGCTGATAATGATGCTGGTGGCAGGGCTGGGTAATGATGTACTCGCTGTCCCTGATGTACGGCCTGTGAGGGTTTTCTTGCCGATCATCTTTTTTTAACATCTTTATTGGGGTATAACTGCTTTACAATGGTGTGTTAGTTTCTGCTTTATAACAAAGTGAATCAGTTATACATATACATATGTTCCCATGTCTCTTCCCTCTTGCGTCTCCCTTCCTCCCACCCTCCCTATCCCACCCCTCCAGGCAGTCACAAAGCACTGAGCCAATATCCCTGTGCCATGCGGCTGCTTCCCACTAGCTACCTACCTTACGTTTGGTAGTGTATATATATCCATGCCTCTCTCTCGCCGTGTCACAGCTCAGCCTTCCCCCTCCCCATATCCTCAAGTCCATTCTCCAGTAGGTCTGTGTCTTTATTCCTGTCTTACCCCTAGGTTCTTCATGACATTTTTTTCCCTTAAATTCCATATATATGTGTTAGCATACGGTATTTGTCTTTTTCTTTCTGACTTACTTCACTCTGTATGACACTCTAGGTCTATCCACCTCATTACAAATAGCTCAATTTCGTTTCTTTTTATGGCTGAGTAATATTCCATTGTATATATGTGCCACATCTTCTTTATCCATTCATCCGATGATGGGCACTTAGGTTGTTTCCATGTCCGGGCTATTTTGCCGATCATCTTTGTAAACATTGCTGAGAGCCAAGCTCCTGGGTGAGAGGAGAAAACTGACTAGGATACGATGAAATGTTTGGAAAGAGCCAAGGGTTGATAGGACTGGAAGCATCTCCTCTGTTTGCTTTCCTCAGACTTCTCCAGCCACCTCCTCTGCTCAGAACACTTGAATGACTTCACAAGAGAAGGAAATAACTGTCCACTGCCTGTGATTTCACCTTGCTGTTTAGAGACACAGAGACATTCAACATCACCCACCTCCCCACGTGCTCTTCTTCTCGCTGGTTTTTTTCTCTCTCACTCGTGTTGTGAACTAATCACTACCACCTTGTTTTCCGGGGCTCCCGCACCCCGTACCCCTGAGGAAGTGGCTCCATTTCGCAGACTGGTTCCCCTTCAGTTTTGTAATCGAGGGGATTTCTCCTCTGCTCCCCAGCCTGCAGTCATCGCTTTTAATCCCACGCTGACAAGTTTCCCAGCGGCTGACCCTCTGTTGGCAGAGGCAATGAATCAATCACCACGGGCTGGTGACAGCTGGCACTCCGGCTGGCCAGGAGGGCTGCCGGAAAACAAGTGTTTACTGAGGCCCCGCTTCCAGCTGGAAGGGAAGTTGGGGGAGTCACCTTCTGAGTTGCTGCGACCTGAGGCTGCTTTCAGCACCAGTGGGAATATCCATTCCTGAGTCCTTGATTAGATGCAGACTTAACCATAAACTCAGTAGAGCTGAGGTGAACAGACCTGCTTCATTGTCTAGTTACCTTATGTCACCAGACTTTTAAGAAACAATTATCTTGATTCATTTCCCATTGTTCTAAGGGAGACTGTGAATCAAACCTAAAGAATGTCCTGGAGGAATTAACAGCCCCTATCCCTCTGCAGGGATTTTTTTGGCTTTCTTTTGATATGAACCACCCCCCTTCCCTGGAAAACAGCAAAACAAAAACCCCAACCCAAAACGTTAATGAATCGTGGCCTCTCTAGACAGAGAATTTTCAGCTGACCCAGGACCCGTCTTCTCATAAATTACCAGCCCTCCCAATTTGCACTTTAACTGAAAACCGCAGGGAGATCCAGTTAAAGCTGTTTGATGAGAGCGCTCTGAGGCAGTGGCCCCAGGCCCCAGGCCCCCGGCTCCTCTTGCAAAGTCATCAGTTTTGATACACTTTTATTACAGAGTCACACAGGAGAAGTGGAGACTGGTGGCCGGCCAGCAGGAACTTGCTCACAAAGAGGACCGTGGCCCGCCTCTGTCAGTCTCACTGGTATTGTGGCCAAAATCTGTGTCGCAGAGATGGACTGTTGCCAGGGGACCCCGATTCCTTGAACTCTGGGGGGAGGAGGGGTGCTTTCAGGTCACAGTGAGAGCTAAGTGACAAGAACATTGATTGTTTTCAGAGGGACCGTTGGTGCCTTCCTGAACCAAAATGCCCTTGGGCCACATCACTGGCTCAGGTTGACCTTGAACCGGAAGTGATGGAGTGACCTTTCGCCAGGGCTCACTCTCAGGCCTATTTCAGTGTATTCCAGGGAGAGCTGAGAGGCCCAGGGCCCAGTGAATGCAGCATGGAGCGAGCTGCTAGGTTTGCGGGGTTTTGCCCAGTGGAGCCCCATGTTTCCATCCATGGTGACCCATCAGTTCACACTGTCAAGTGCACAGAGCTGTGGAAGGGATTTGGAGGGACATGGCCTGTCCCTTCTGAACTGGTCTCCAGGCTTTGGCCTAGTTTAGGTTAACATCTACATGTTTACTTGTTGCAATGGACATCTTTTATATTTAGCCCAAATTATTCTGAACCCAGAGGCGCTGGGTATTTTATGTGGACGGTGAGTCCTCATACACCCCCAGACATCTGCTCCTGTTGTTTGAAATATAGCATATGCTAATAATCCCTTTTGTGTTTAGTTACTCTGGTTTAGCAAAAGTCAACCTAAAATACACTTTTCCCTTGAAAATTGGCCTCATTTCCTCCTCTGAGGAAAGTGTTTGAAACCCACCGTAACAGGGCAAATTTAATCTCTGTGTTTAAATTGTGTTATAACAAGTTGTGTCACCAAGTTATTGGTTCATCAGCTAGTTGAGCAAGCTGGTACTTGTGAGAAAGCAAAGGTGTTGGAAAGACATCTTCACTTTTACGCTCTTAAATAATTATCTCAGCACGTCCTGCAAGTCCTTGCAAAGTGTCTTCGAGTTAGATTTATTCTGGAGATATTCCTTCCTTTGTGAGGTTTCGGGACTCAGACTCTTAAGATTTAGCTGCGTCCTGGTGTCCCCAGCAGGGAACAGCTTCATGTCAAGTGTCATGTGCAGTGATAATTCCCCTTGCACTTCTGTGAGCGTCCCTTTTCCCTGGTCTGCTCTACTGGAGGACAGAGCCAGGGGTTAGGTGCCCGGCACTCCAAGGGTCCATCTGTTCACTCATCCTTCAGGTCTGGAGCTGTGCCAGCCTGTGGTGCTTCTTTTTAATGTACATTTATTTATTTATTTATCTGTGGCTGTGTTGGGTCTTTGTTGCTGCGCGCAGGCTTTCTCTAGTTGTGGCGAGCGGGGGCTATTCTTCGTTGTGGGCTCCTCACTGCTGTGGCTTCTCCTGTTGCGGAGCATGGGCTCTAGGTGCACGGGCTTCAGTAGTTGTGACTCTCAGGCTTTGCAGTGCAGGCTCGGTAGTTGTGGTGCCCGGGCTTAGTTGCCCCGCGGCATGTGGGATCTTCCCGGATCAGGGATCGGACCCATGTCCCCTGCATTGGCAGGCGGATTCTTAACCACTGCACCACCAGGGAAGTCCTGCTTGTGGTGCTTCTGTGTGAATTAGAAAGAGATGGTCTGTCCTGGGTGAGTGGGGAGACGTATCGCTGCCGGGATACACAGCTTGGTGAGCAGAGTGCAGGCTGGATGTAGCTCCCACTTGCCTTTCTTTGCTAGTTGCCTTGTGCAGTGCACATCCTGAGCAGTGATACACGTGTCCCTGCTGGCGTGCTACCCCCTGACGACTCTTTAGAGACCTGTTTTTATTGGTTATGCTTCTCTCCTACTTCTTCAACTCTCTCTCTCATGATCGGGAATTTTATATCTTAGAAAGAAAGGGGAAAAATATAGAAGGAAAGAAAAGAAAAGGAAACAAACAAAAAACTCTCCCTCTGTCTCTGTATTGACTAGCTCTTGACTCCACTGTTGATTTCTCAGTGGAATCTTTCGCCTGCTGTCCGCCCTTCGTCTCCTGTAACTTCTCTGTCCTTCTCCCAGCAGCGTTTGCCCCTCTCCTCCCCCAGGACGGCTCCTGCTGAGGCCCACCCGGGTTGCTCCGTGCTCAGACACTCCCCTTTCCTCGGACTGCATTTTGTGCCATCGGCCACAGTGATGCCACCCGCACCTGGTTTTCTTTTTTCTCTGCCCTCTGCCTACCCCTGTCTCTCGCTGACTTCTCTTTCCCTGTGTGGACTCGCCATGTCAGCAGCTCTCCTGGGCACAGGACCGGCGTCGTCTTGCTCTCCTCCCTCTGTGCTCTGACCCTTCAGGACGTCTCCACTGGGATGCAGGGTGTGCCAGCACCTGCTATTGGTCATGCCCGGGACTGTCGCCATCTCTGAGAGCCACTCCCCCTCCACCCCTCCTTCCTCCACTTCTGATATGGCCCCGATGCTGCTCACAACACCCTGCCCCCGGTGCTGAGGTCCTGCCAGTGTCCGCCTGGGCTCCTGCCGTGGTCTCTTCACTGGGGTCCTCACCTCGCTCTAAATTCCCAGCTACCCAGTCCCATGCAGCCACTTGAGTCCTGTCAGGTCAGACTCTGGTTGGACTCCTCCCCCCGGGCCCTTTGGTGGGGACCATAGCTCCTGCCACGGCCGACAGGCCCAGGGGTCAGGTCTGTGCTGCTTTCCCAGCCGCATCCCACGCCTCTTCCCTCTGCATCTTGGGGCTGCAGCCTGGAACCCCCTTATTTAGCATCTCATCACCCCTCATCTCAGCACAGTGTTCCTTCCTCAGGGGCGCCTCTGTGACGCCCAGGAGCGCAGTCTCCACATGTGCTTTAGAAAGCTCTTTGTAGGCACGTATTTCACAGAGACACCCTCGGTGTTTGGCTCATGGAATAGAACTGAGCCCCTGGCAGTGGTGTAGTGAGTCTTTGCCCTGTGTCTGCAGTGCCCTGTGTGTGTCTGGCACACAGTGGGTGCACATTAGGTACTTTTGAATAAATCAGAGGGGGGACGGTCTAGTTGGCAAGAGGAGAGGGCTTTCACCAGCTGGTAAAGAATAAAATGTCATCAGTGACCGTGGACTTTCTCAACGACAAGTTGTGTAAATCTTTGCAGAGGACAGGCCAGCTGCTGGGAGACGAGGGGGCTGGAGGGGGGAGGGGGAGGGAGTGAGGCGTGAGGTTTAATTCAGCAGAGCCGCTCGCAGCAGAAGGAGCCTCAGATGTGTTCCTTGTGTGTCCCCATCAGCTGTCTTCCAGGTCCAGTTAGAATGAAAGTTGTTTGTGAACAAGGTCTGTGGTTTTCCCATTTTCTTCTACTGAGTGCGGGGTGCTGAGCTAAACAGTGGTGAGTGGTCCCTGGAAGCATGCATCTAGAGGAGGGACAGCTGGACAGACAGACACATACACACGTGGGCATACACACAATGGTCATGTAAGTGAGGACAGGTACTGTTACGTTCTGATGGGCAGGTGGGGTCCCGCAGAGCTGAGTGAGAGGAGAGCAAGCAGGCCACGCCCCCAAAATCTCAAGGATGGAGACCCCGACGTGCCGACCGATAGTGACACCCCTCCCTCCCTAGGAGAGCACGTCCTTGCAAACGCTGATGGAGCCGAGCACCTGCTTTGTGTCCTGCCTTTGACTTTGTCAGGTGTCGGCTTTCTTCCCTCTTACTGTTTGATTGCTGCTCCTGGAGCATTTTATACAAAATGCGTCAGCTTTTGTGGAGGAGGGGACAGAGGGCAGGGCACACACGCCTCCCAGGTACACCGTGCTCTCTCTCGGGCATCCTTGCATCTCTTTTAGAGGGTTTGAAAGCCTTCATTTTCCCCCTTGGAGAAAGGGGCTGAGGGGTGGCCAGAGCATTAGTTGCTACTTTGCTGTGACATTGTGAAACAGAGGGACGGGGCTGCCCTGACTGCCGCTGTCCCAGTCGTGTGGCTGGCCCGCTGGTGGTCCCAGCCCTGTGTTCTGCGGCTCCCCTTCCCGGGAGCACGGGTGCCGCTGAGCAACTGGATACTTTCGTGGGTTTGTGAAGCTGCGAATTTACCTCCTGAATCCTCTCCCGCTGTCATTCTTCTTGGGAGAATGGAAAATGATAGCCTTCTCAATCCCCTTCCAGAAAAATGCTACCTTCTGATTTGTCTTCAATGTATATCAACTCAAAAGAGTCATTGGTCCCAGGCAGAGGTAGCACGTAACTGCTGTTATGTCCTTAGGCTCCTCCAGTGTGGGATTTGCATCCCAGCTAATCGGATGCAGGCATCTGTGCCAGGCACCTTTTCCCTGGTCCCGCTCCTGTCTTTCTCATCCACCCACACTTCCTCTTAAGGCATTGCGTTGTGAATTAAAAGCTGCTCATTCATTGATATTGATTTCATGAAAACTTCTAAAAATGTACAAGATATAAAGATGTACATGATAAAATGTGACTCATGCATCCATTGCTTTTCTAGGTTTGTGGGTAACATTGAAATTACTTCCTGGAGATATCCATCAGATTAGAAAAGAATTTCCTCATTTGGTGGACAGGACCACAGCAGTGGCTCGGAAAACGGGGTTTCCGGAGATAATCATGCCTGGTAAGAATGGATGAATCCTTTAGCCCCTCTGAGCGTGGGGTGGATGCGGCCGGCATTGGGAGGGTTTATGTAGCTGGCCGCAAAGAGCGACATTTAGGTAGGAGCTCAGGGAAGCAGAGGGTCGAGGGTGTAAAGCCCTGCGTGGCGCTGGGTCATTCCTGCAGGCAGGAGCTGCGGCCAGCGTGACAGCCGAGCACCCGGGGTCAGGCCGAGGGGAGGAGGTTTCTCTCGGTTATAATAACCCTGGAGGGCTGGTGTGGAGCGACTCCTGGTGATACAGTAACAGCGATAAGCAAATGAAACAGCATTGGCCGGAGACCCAGCCCTGAGACCTTGAGATGGTTTCTGTCGCCAGCTGGGCAAAACCGCTGTTCCGTGCTCTGCTGTTGCCCTTAATCAGGACGCTTGCAATGTGTCTTCTGCCCACAGTGTCTGGAACGGAAGAATGGGCGTTTGACATCTCACTCACCCTGTGGCTGAAGGACTGAATGCGTTTGGTCGGGTGATCCTTAATGATGTGATAGAGGGTGATCAGACAGGGGACCGTTTGGAGAGCTGTGCAGAATTCACTTTTAGGCTCTGAGGAGCGGATTGATTATGATGGTTGGGTAGGACTAAGGCGACTCCTTTACGATAATAACGTACGTTCACGATGATGGTCCTGGGCCCATCTTATGATCCTCTAAGAGCATTTGAATTATCCAGAATGTGTTCAAAATGAAGGGAGCACAATTTGGGTAAATATACCCTCTTATGTTCCAAGCTTTGAAAATAACCCTCTTTGGTAGGTTATGGGTTAAGTGTCTCTTCACCACAGTGGCCCACAGCCTTGAACCCCATCCATTGGCCCCAGAAGTGAGAGTGCAGGCAGCCCACCCTCTGGTATGAATATCATTTCTGCCCCTCCCTGGCCCTGGGCAAGTTAGCGGATCGCTCTTAGCTGTGGTTTCCTCCTCTGAACAATAACAATAATTCCTACCTGTAGACCTGGTTGGAGTTAGGATGCTTTAGGGTGTAAGTAACAGAGAACGCAAGGCCAGCTCACATGGCCGCACCCCGAGGATACTTGTCGGTCATGTGAATGAGGAAAAGGGACGGAGCCTGCTGCCAGGTCAGCCTGGACCACTGGCTCCGGTTCTCTGCAGCCCCCTCTGCTGAGCTGTCTCCTTTGCGTGTTGACTTTATCCTCTGGGGACAGGTCCTGCTGGCGCCCACCTTCTTCCCAAATCCCAGTGTCTCGAAGAAGACGACATGCTTTCCACCCAGTGATTCCAAACAAGCAGGCCGAGCGTCATCTGGCCTCAGGTCCCCTGGGGACCCCTGACAGCGATGGTGGTGACATGCACATCGGCCACAGGGACCTCTGGAAGGGGTCAGCTCCTCCCAGCTGCAAGGACTGTATGAGGGAGACAGGGACACACTACACATGTCTGGATAGACATCTGATCAAAAGAAGGAAGGGGGAGCAGAAAGTGACAGCCCAGCACAAAGGCTGCCGCAGGGCGGATGCACAGGTTCCATGCGTGAAGCCTGTGAATGTTTACACCCGGTACCCGCTCAGTGTGTATTAGTTATCACACTAGTATCGCCCCACCCCAACCATGGGTTTTACACTTATTAAACTGATAATGTTAAGGTTAACCTCTGATATTTACATATGCCTTCAGTTTCCAAATGACATTCATATTAATCATCTGATTTGATTCTCAACGAGATCTTGGGGAGCATGAATCTTTATCCTCGATAACCGTGGGATACTTTTTGGTTTGCAAATACTGCTCCCATTAATAATCTAGCTTGATTCCATATAAGGATCTTGGAAGCCTACAAATTGGTGTTGAACTAATTCCCATCAAGATTAAGCCATAGCCTGAAGTCACACGGGTAACGAGCAGTGGAAACGGGGCCAAAGCACCCCGTGGTCGGTGCTTCCCTGCAGCCTCCTGGTTACAGGGTTTTGCTGTAGGTTCACAGGGAGAGCTGGGCACTCAGTGTGCCTCGACGTTATTGCTTCGTTTATTTTAGGGCATTTTAGGGACATGTTCTTTCTGCTCCCTCTGCCTTTCAGGGCTGTTGTGGGTCATTGTCTACTCTGTCTGTTAAAACGATAGGAAAGACATCTAACATCAGCTAGATTGAATGTTTGCCAGTCTCACCTGTAGAGGAGGTAAGCGTGACACTCAGCAAGTTAAGAAACGATGGAACACCTATTGCTTGTATGAGTCAAGGCTGTTCTATATGCAGCTAATTGACTGGGACTTCCGAGTGGACATACTGTTTGCATTTGGATTCAAGGTGCAAATTTGTAGATGAGGATAGCGTCATTGACATCATGCATTTATCTTGGGTGACCTGAGGAGGCCCTCGTGTGCAAAGGGAAACCTGGGAAGCTTCTGGTTCACGCTGCTTGTGCCTCCCTTACAATTGATAGACTTAAAAAGTAAGTCTAAACCTCTATGATAATCTCATGATCGATGCCTGGGAAAACTGTACAGCTGATCGTTGTTCTGGCTTGTTCCATGTCCTAAGTCTGGGGCTGGGCTTCCCACAGCGAGCAAGCACGGCTTGAGTGAGTCCCCCACATCCTCGGTGGCTGAGTGACCACTGAGAGGCTGTGAGCACTGCACCTTACCCTTTTGGGGGGGCTCTGTCAGACCCCCGCCTTCAGCCTCGCAGAAACTGTGCCTTCTTGTATACGCGTGTTTACGGAGACGTGCATCTCCTTTGCACGGTGGGAGAGCCGGCCGTGTCACTGTTGCTGGTTCTCCTACCTTCTCATGACCCGCTGGGAAGCCCTAGGTCCTTCTGAAGGATCCTGGTGGGGAAGCAGAGTTGTCGCCGGAGCTGGGAAGGCGGCTGGAGGCTTGGGTGGGCCACCTGTATCTGCTTCCAGCCTCCTTCCTCCCCAGAATGAGAACCTTGTAGCCCGGGAGGCATTTGCTGAGACCCTCTTGTGAGTGAGTGCCCATCGGGGGTATTGACCTCCTATAAATGGGGTCTTAATTCTGGGCTGGAGTCAGGATCCCTAGGCCCATCGGAGGAGGGGACCCTGAGGTTCAGCCACCTCCCTGCCCAGCGCATGCTGCCTCTCTGGCTGATGAGGCCCGTATGAAGCTGCTGTGGCCCTTTTTGATGATGGCGTTGGTGCTTTGATAGAATTTTCAGGCGGAGCTCTTGTACAGACTACCCTGCCTTATCCATCAGGCCGTTTAGTGGTGAGTGGCCTGGGAGGTTAAGTGACTGGTCTGAGGTCACACAGCTAATTAGCGGCAGGTCCTGGACCGGCAGCCTTGCCTCCTGCCCCCAGCCCTGTGCGCCATCCTTCTTAACTTCTCCGTGGTCGCTATCGGCGATCACAGCCCTACTTCTTTTCCAGCAGCTACTATGGCAGTGGTAGCAACCCGCTGGGATTATTACAATAATGACTTTTAAATGAAAGCTTAATCTAATAGTTGGATACATTAAAAGCCAGAATAGAGCAGTCTAGAAAGCAAAAGAAAAACAAGAAACCAAGGGGATTTTTTCTCTTTGGGGATCCTTGTTCTTTGCCCGGAGCAGGTCATTTGCTGCTCCTGGCCACACTGTCGAGGCAGCCAGACAGACAGCAGAGCAGCCGTCAGAGCGTAGCGATGCTCCCTCTAAATCATGCTGCTAATGAAGCTTGCAAAGTTTTCCCAGTCGGACCATTACCAGGGGCTTTGTGTATTCTCAGGAGGAGGCAGCGTCTTGAGCTCATTTGTTGCATGTGTGTGTGGGGTTGTGTTTTTTGGGGGCACAGTTTAAGGCCCATCTCACTTAAAAAATGTATGAGGCTTTGCTCCCTGTGTCCCCGTTCAGGATCTTGACAACTGCCTGCCAGGAGGAGAGAGGATTCTTTGCAGAAAGTTTCTCTCTTGACCCATCCCTAGTCCCTGATCCTAAGTGTCAACTCAGGACATTGGCTTGTGGTTCAAATACTGTTTTTGTTCAGCTCCTCAGTGGAACGAAAAGGAGGCCAGTGTTGCTGGTTATCCTTGGTTTGCCAGTGGGTGTTGGGGTATTCCTTGGCTACTGAGCCTCAGATGACCGCAGCCATGCCCTAACGAGGGGTGGCGATGTGGGTTGCAGTGGGCCGTGGATGCTGGGGGTTGGGGCGGGGGAGGGAGGCTAGCATCTGCGCAAACCCACTGACAGCATTCGAGCTGCCCCGGGCATGGGCTGCCCATGGAGTGTAAGAGCTCCTCTGCCCACGTGAAACACCAAGCAGATAATTAGAGGCCCTGACACTTTCCTCTTTCTTGCAAGTCTTTTTTTTTTTTTTTTTTTTTAAATGCCTTTTATTTTTATTTAAGATCCATCCACTTTATTTTTTAACATCTTTATTGGGGTATAATTGCTTTAGAGTATTTTTTTGTTTTTGCGGTACGTGGGCCTCTCACTGTTGTGGCCTCTCCCGTCGCAGAGCACAGGCTCCGGACACGCAGGCCCAGCAGCCATGGTTCACGGGCCCAGCCGCTCCATGGCATGTGGGATCTTCCCGGACCGGGGCACGAACCCATGTCGCCTGCATCGGCGGGCGGACTCTCAACCACTGCGCCACCAGGGAAGCCCCCTCTTGCAAGTCTTATAGTGATGAAAACTGCCTTTGTCATGCTGTTAAATGCGGACACTATTTTGTAGAAAATATTTCATAATCATCTAATACAGTATTTATGATACTCTGCTAGGAATGGCAAAAATCACAGTTACACTGTGAATAATGGATTGGTTTCTTTTTTTTTTTTTTTCTTTTTTTGCGGTACGCGGGCCTCTCACTGTTGTGGCCTCTCCCGTTGTGGAGCACAGGCTCCGGACGCGCAGGCTCAGCGGCCACGGCTCACGGGCCCAGCCGCCCCGCGGCATGTGGGATCCTCCCCGACCGGGGCACGAACCCGTGTCCCCTGCATCGGCAGGCGGACTCTCAACTACTGCGCCACCAGGGAAGCCCTATGGATTGGTTTTAAAGGTGTAATTTTCTCCCCCCAGGTGATGTCCGAAACGATATCTACGTAACATTAGTTCAAGGAGATTTTGATAAAGGAAGCAAAACGACGGCAAAGAACGTTGAGGTTACAGTGTCTGTTTACGACGAAGATGGAAAACGACTGGAGGTATTGATTGTTGCAAAGTTGAACCTGTAGGTTTAAGTTTTACTTCCCAAGTGTGCGCCTTGGCTCTGCTGCAGAATGCCAAAAGCCACAATCTCATTTCTGGGGAAGAGTGTTTGCTCTTTCTTCCTTTTCTTCCCTTGCCTAAGAGGGCTGGTTTCTACCGGGTCCCAGCAGCCGGCCTGTCTCAGGACGACCCTGGGGTCCTGACCACCTTCTTTTTATTTATTTGTTTATTTTTGGCTGCGTTGGGTGTTCATTGCTGCGCATGGGCTTTCTCTAGTTGCGGCGAGCGGGGGCTACTCTTTCTTTGCCGTGGTGCGCGGGCTTCTCTTGTTGCGGAGCATGGGCTCTAGGCGCATGGGCTTCAGTAGTTGTGGCTCGTGGGCTCTAGAGCGCAGGCTCAGTAGTTGTGGCACATGGGCTTAGTCGCTCTGCGGCATGTGAGATCTTCCTGGACCAGGGCTTGAACCTGTGTCCCCTGCATTGGCAGGCGGATTCTTAACCACTGCACCACCAGGGAAGTCCAAGTGACCACCTTCTTTTCCAAACTCTATCCTGGGGTCCCACTTGCTGGTGTAAACCCGAGGCTCAGAGGGCGAATGATCACATTAGAAGTTCAGATACGGTTATTAGCATCTTTTGAGACAGATGGAAACTGAGCCCCAGAGAAATCAGTCACCTTGCGTAAGGTCAGAGAGCTCATGAGAGGTGGAACTGGGTTGTGAATCTGGGCCTCTGAGCCTTGTGCTTTGCTCGGTGGTGGTTACCAAGACCTCCTCCTGCGTGGTCACAACAGCCTGCGGGTGCCCTGGGAAGTGCTCAGAGGCTGCGGCCTTCTCTGAGGACTGGAGGCTGAGCCCAAGCTGGGGCCCTCCGCCAGCTGCTTCTCTGGCCCGTGGCTGCAGCCTGGGCTCCCCTGGGCCCACGTGGCCGAGAGCAGTGCCCTGTGGGTGCTCCTGAGGCCCAGCTGCGCCAGGAGGTGGGTGGCATCCTTTCTCTCTGGGTGGCCTGTGTCCAGTGTCCCTGCCCTTTTCCCCTGGGCTTTACCGGTTTCGCTCTCTGTAGAGGCGAGTGGTCAGTGTCTTGTGGCTAGAGAAGGGACAGAGTGCTGCCACCTCCTTTTTGGTCTGCAGCCCTTTACTCCAGCCGCCGAGTCAGGCAACTTGCTGCGAGTCCAGGGTGAAAGTTATTAGGGGTAAGGGTACGAAGGATGGAGGACAGTAGCGTCCCCATATACCGCATAGCCATGAAGATCTTAGATGCCTTGTGAGCAAGGTTTTCTGCTGGCTGCTGGCTCCAGCCAGATCTGTTCTTCCATTGCTGGGAGGTGTTCCATGGGCCATGGGGTTTTTGGTGTTCCCCGAAGGCCCTTTTTCCTTCTGGATCATCAAACCGGGCGGGGGCTTGGGGGACATGGATGCAGCCTCAGACTCTGTGAGGGCTGATGCGATCTCTTTATGCCTCTTCTTTTAAAGCATGTGATTTTCCCGGGCGCTGGTGATGAAGCTATTTCAGAATACAAGTCCGTGATTTATTACCAAGTGAAACAGCCGCGCTGGTTTGAGACGGTTAAGGTATCATTTGCATGGTCCTTTTCCCATGGGGTTGATTATGAAATGCTCATTTGTACCCTGAGGAAGTCCCTGCCTCCTGCCCAACCCAGGGCTGCCCACCGTGGACACCCTCCGCCAGCCCCCAAGGCACTTTCAACAAAGTCCTTTAGGGTTGCCAAGGAACCACGCTGGTGTTTCTTGGAATTTACATTTACTCTCATCTCCTTTTGGACCTAAAACCAGGACTTTCCTGGAGACAAATACAGAGTCCTTTAAAGATAGCAGTTGTCTTTCTCTTCTCGGGTCTGTTTTATGTGTGGCATGCTGTCTTTACACCAAATGGAAAAAAATAGAGATGATAATACACGGAGGACATCGCTGGAGAGATGCATCCTGTTCCCTTGGCCTCGGTGCTCTGAGGCTCCTAAGGCAGCCCGCTGATACCCCCACGCAGCCCACACACCACGCACGGGCTTGGGTACTGGGACACCAGGCCAGCAGTTGGCTTTGGAATACAGATGTTAGCTATGAGATTAGGGACAATCTTGGCTTAAAGGCAGCAGGTATTAAGTCTTTTTCTTTTTACTGTAAGTCACAAAAGGACCGCCTTCTTGATGCAGCCGAGGGCAGGTCCCTACAACTGTAGAGGGAATATAGACACTTCCGAATCGGGGCTAAAAACGAAAATGGCAACTTTTAAAAATAGACTCTTCACGCTGAGGATCACATTTAAAAAAAAATTCAGCTGCCTTGTCCAGTGTGCTCGGCATCCCGGACAGTATTACCTGGTGTAAATTTTCAAAGGGCATTTGCTTCTGGGATAGTCATACAGGGGATGAGGTGTGCGGTGTCTTCTCCCTGCAGTGCAGAAGAGCGTAGAGTGGTCCAGGATGTCTCCAGGGGAACAAAGCCGATCAAGCGAGAAGATGTTCCTAAAGGTGCTCAGCTTCTCTCTTTATTCTGCAGGTGGCCATCCCCATTGAGGACGTGAACCGCAGTCACCTCCGGTTTACCTTCCGACATAGATCGTCCCAGGACTGTGAGTAACCACACGCTTCGTTATCCCGTGTTTATCATGCACTTACTCTGGATTGTTCTAGAACGTGGCTACTGTAACACTGTGAGGTCTTGACACTTCAGCTCCGCGCCCACGCGAACCCGCTCCCGTGAAGTGCTATCCACTCTGACTGAGCTGATCCCAGGAGATCTTCAGTTTCTTCTCGAATTTGTCTGATGAGGTGCCGCTCCTTCCTACTCACCCCTTGGGTTTCCTCTTTCCCCTTTGGCTTGTAATACTGCCCCATCCATCAGAAAAGTCACTGAGATATAATACCTAGATTTCAAAAATTGCTTTTAATGCTCTTGCACCGGCGTTGAAGACTCTGGCTCTGCTGCCAGCTGCTGGTGCCTGGAGCTCTGGCTTGCCTTTTCTCGTCCACGTTGGTGTAGCCTTGGCCGTGATGCCAAGACTTTGGGAGGATAGAAGTTTGAATCAGTCACCTTCCGGGAGGATTTATTATCGATGATTGAAGTTTGTCTCGTTACCTGTGTTGAATTCATTGTCTGCTAAGGGCGTCACCCTGTGCTAGACACTAAGTAAGATATCACAAGGGGAAGATATGCCCCCTGCCCTTCATGGTCTCTATCCATCTGGCAGTGGGCTAAGGTTTGAGAAAATAAGTGATGCTGGGTCATGTGTGCAGCGGCATCGAGGGAACGGTGGTCTGGGTGGACGCGTTTGGCACCCGGCAGCCTGTGGGGGCCAGAGCCCTGCGGTTGGGGGACCTGAGCCCTGGCTCTGTGTGTCTTCACAGATGTTTCAGCCTGAGGGGGGGAATGCACAGGGGCTGCCAATCCCTCAGCAGGGTGCCGGCCATAGGATAGGGCTCCACAGGACCACCGCTGCTGCGATGGTGTGTCCACCCTCCTTACTGTTTCTGGGGGCCTGCCTGACCTGTGCCCTCCGCAGAGCGTGGAGCCCGCAGAGTCAAGGGTGCAGGAGAGCAGCCGGGAGGGTGAACACGTGAGCAGAGGCGTGAAGTTGGGGGTACGTAGACCCCCATGTGGGACCAGTGAGAAGCTCTGTGAGGTTGAAGAGGCGCGAGGACTACAGGGCTGGTGTGTGGAAAGTGTGACTGTCAGCCCGAAGATGTGCTTGCGTGGGGTGAGGCCGGGAGGTGGCTGAACCAAGGGGTCTGGAGCAGCACGGGGTCCCTCGTGGTGAGTGGGCGTGTGGAGGATGCCGGGGGAGGGGTGGGAGCACTATGGAGCATCATTCCACCCCTCCTCTTGTCCCAGTGCTTAAGGGGCCAGCTGAGAAGGGGTCGGGGCCCAAGCAGTGTGGGAGGCGCAGGGTGTGAAGTCTGGGCAGTTTGGAAAGCCGGGCCCGCCCCATTTCGGGCCAAATCCAGGCCACCAGGCAGCGGGCTGGGGTCTGCTAACTGTGGGCACTCCTGGATGGCTGAAACGTGGATGGATAGGATGTTCGGACGGACGCGGACACCTCTTCGTACGTGTTCATCGTGCTCTTACTCTCTCCTGGCGCAAGTGTTTGTACCACGTTACTTAGATGAGTCCTCACCACGATGCCATGTGGTAGATCATTGGCGCTTCCTACATTACAGATGAGGAAACTGAGCCTCAGAGACCCCACCTCAGTGGCCCAGAGTCACCTGATGGTCAGTGGAAGGCCTCTGGTTCCCACCTCAGTCCTTGTGTCTCCCCTGCCTTTGGGGAGCACCGAGGCCACTGCCGTCATTTGGTCTGTGTTGAGCACCTGCTGTATACGCAGCTCACACAGAGAGTTCTCCTCTTGCCAGACTTAGGTTGGGTTGAGGCGTGAGATCGGCTCGCAAGAGCCACGTGCGGAGCAGCGGCCTGGGAGCGTCGTGTGCATTAGGCAGAGGTGCGGGGTGAGCAGGTTCAGGTGGGTGATTGGAGGAATTGGGGGCAGGTATGTCCTCAGCCAAGTCCCAGAAGGTGTGGTGGGCCCAGCGCCCTGCACACCGGAAGTTGCCGGGGGTGCGAATGGGCTGCAGGGGAGGAGAGGGTGGGGAGCCCTGCTGCAGGGCAAGGACAAAGTTCTAGAATGCACAGGGGACTTGTCTCAGAAGCACGCTCCCTCTTTAGAACAAGCTCATTCTCTCTAATTAATAGATTACACCAGGGCAGAGGGATCTCTTTGGTAGCATTTTAATTTTCAGAATCCTTGTTTCTCTTGTCAGTTTTAAGTACTCATTATAGACAAGATGCTATCACCCAGCCTCCCACGACACACTTGCGTAATTAATGAAGTCTCCCCGGCCACAGCTGGTGGGGTTTGGGGAACGTGTCGAGCATTGCAAGTGTGATGCTGACGCCGTCCCGAGCTGTCCGCTGCCGGCGGGATGGGGGCCAGCGGGGCCCCTGCTGCGGCCTCGTCTGCAGATGCTCTGGGTCAGAAATGGGAGGAAGGCCATGCCGCGTGCCCTCCCCGCCGCCCCAGGCAAAATGCGCGCTCTTTACCCCTAGTGGAAGAAAGTGAGGGGGTTTCTCGTACCGGGAGCTGTCTTTGGGGCCGGGACGTTGGGCGCTGGTGTGACCGTCTGACGCTCTGCCGCAGCTTGTTAGCCGTTCCGAACGCATCAGCTGATGTTCTATGTGGATGCGGGCAGATGAGTGGCTTCTGGGGCCGGCCTGCCAGGAGCCGAGTTTCCCTTGTTTGCAGGGGGCGGGTTGGGTCCGCCAGAGCTGCCCGCCCTCTGGGGCACGTGGCCGCCTTCTGTGGCCTCTGACGTTTTGTAAATTTCTTGTCTGCCTCATAATGGCTGCTAATGAGGATGTAATAAATGCAGTCCATCCCCTGTGTGAAGATGCAGAGTATTAATAAAAGGTGCACTTTTAAATTGTGTGCTACTTAAGAGTAGGGTCAGGGGAAGCCTTCTGCTGGCAGATATGGTCACGTGTCCTGAACTGCAGCTGCTTTCAGAGAGATGTGTTTTTAATTTTTTTCATGTCAACCCAAACTTAAAAGGATCTCTTCCTTCTCACCCGAACACTGAGTTTTATGTTTTTAAGAACCCTTTCACAAAGTTCTTTCAATTTCTAGAAGTACATATTTTTTGCTTTTATCCCTCCCTTTAGCTTTGGTTGGTCAATCGTTCATCCAGCTAATTAGCTAGCATTTATTGAGCACCTAATGTGTGTGCCAGACCCGATGGACACCAGAAACGCAAAGACTAACGAGACGTGGTATCTCAGGCAGTGATGTCCTATAGCAAATATTTTGAGCCCCTGACTCAAGGTGGGCAGATGTATGCTCTTCAGCCTCTGTCCTTTCATCTCCAAAAAGAGAATCTGGGATCTATAATTTTTTTTTCTTTTGGCGTCCCAGCGGCCATGGCTTATGGGCCCAGCCGCTCTGCGGCATGTGGGGTCTTCCCTGACCAGGGCACGAACCCGTGTCCCCTGCATCGGCAGGCGGACCCTCAACCACTGTGCCACCAGGGGAGCCCATGGGATCTATAATTTAAAGGTCTTTTCTAGCCCTGAAACTCAGTGTTTCCGTGCTGTGTTCAGCTTACATCTTGAAAAATTCATCACAAATCCATTTCTTCAGTCCAGACTCCTCATCTATCTCTACCTGATCTGGCACCTGCCCACCTTGGAGCTCTCACTGCCTACCACTCACCAGCCACACGGGCTTCCAGTCCCCAAGCAAGGCAGGCCAGTCCCACTTTAGGGCTTCCGTGTTTGGCCATCTCTTTTCCTGGAGGGTTTACATCTTGGCTCATACGTCATCAAGAAGGTCTTCTCAGAGAGACCTTTTCCAACCATCCAGCTGGGTGGTCCCTGTTCCCATCAGCACGCTTTAACAAGCCACCAATTTTTGTTTTATTTGTTATCTGAAAGGACTTAAAAAAAATTATTTATTTATTTTGGCTGCACCAGGTCTTAGTTGCGGCTCACCAGCTCCTTAGATGTGGCATGCAAACTCTTAGTTGCGGCATGCATGCGGGATCTAGTTCCCCGACCAGGGATTGAACCTGGGCCCCCCATTAGGAGCACGGAGTCTTACCCACTGGACCACCACGGAAGTCCCTGAAAGGACTTGTTTGTTGGCGTCTCCCCATCTACAACAAATATTTGAGTACCTAACATATATAGCAGGCACTATTTCACGCACTGGGGAGATAGCAGTGAAAAAATACACAATGTCTTGTGCATGGGAAAGCCCAGTGGGTGAAACTAACAATAAGCACCACGTCATTGTCTCCCCCTCCCCTGGCCCTTTCTCATGCACAGACACCCTACAGGCTTGGTAATCTCTTGGTAATCTGTTGTCTTAATCTGCTTGGGCAGCCATAACAAAATACCATAGACTGCGTGCCTTAAACAACAGAGATTTACTTTCTCACAGTTCTGGAGGCTGCAAGTCCGAGATCAGGGTACCAGCATGGTCAGGTTCTGGTGAGGACCCTCTCCCAGGTTGCAGACGGCCGCCTTCTCTCTGTGAGCTCACACGGAGAGGGACCACTCTGGTGTCTGTTTCCCTTCTTATACGGGCACCCGTTCTATAGCATCAGAGCCTCACCCTTATGACCTTTTAATCCTAAGAACCTCCTTATAGGCCTTTTCTCCAATACAGCCACATGGTGGGGCGGGGGGTGGTTAGGCTTCAGCATAAGAATTTTGTTGAACAAATAAAACATAACAGCCCATAGCGACTGTGAAGAACTGGCCAGGGTAGGCATTTGCTCTTCTAGGCAGGCTGTTCACTTCAGAGCAGGTGATACTTTGGCAGAAACTTGAACAAAGTGAGAGAATGAGTCTCACGTGCTAATTCTGGGGGAAGGACTTTCTTGCCAAAGAGAACAACATTTCACAGTAGGGTGTTTAGTCCACATGGGACTTTTATTTGTGGAGGGTGTGAGGTGAGCACCCATCTGTTTTGTTTCTCCCTGCTGACACTCTGAAGGGTCTGTCCCTTCCAGTGGTCACTTGCAATGGCCTGTGTTTTCATGCCCTGTTTGTTCCCACTGGTGTGTGAATCCCTGTGTTAAAAACCCACCGTCTTCATTGTTACCACTTTCCAGTTACCGTTGGGTTTTAGTATTGCAGGCTTTCCTCCACGTTCCTTTCCAAAACCATCCTCCTACTGTTGGTCCTTTACTGTAGAATCAGTTTTCAAGTTCCACAGGGAAGCTCTCCCATGAGACTTTGATTGTAATTGCTTTGAATTTACAGATTAGTTTGAGCACAGCTGATCCTTTTATAAGTGAACGTTGTCTATATCTCCGTTTATGTTTACTTTAACATCTGTCAGAACACTTTTGTAATTTTTTTCAGAAAGGCAGCCCTTGCAGCATTTTATGGCGTTCTTTTTTGTTGTGATGGCAGTAGAAAATGATTATTAATTTCTATTGCAGCTAAGGATAAATCCGAGAAGATATTCGCACTCGCTTTTGTAAAGCTGATGCGCTACGATGGGACCACCCTAAGAGACGGGGAACACGATCTTATTGTCTATAAGGTACGCTCTTCTGTTGGTGCAGTGTTGCTAATATTGACTGTTTCAAGTCTTTCTGGGCTTCCTGGCCTGAGCTGACATTTCCCGTCTTTGTGAGAACACTGCTATCTAGCAACATTTAATTATGTAAATGAACATTTCAGATGACCAGCTGTCCCTGAGGAGAGAAGCTGATACACGGTAACACGTTAAGTGTTGTTTAAGAAAACCCTCTGCGTGAATGTGAATTCATCTCCAGGAATAAAAGGGAAATCATTAAAATAAGCAGTTTAGCACCGGGAACTCTGCTCAATATTATGTAACAGCCTAGTTGGGAAAAGAATCTGAAGAAGAGTAGACATGTACACGTATAACTGAATCACTCTGCTGTACACCTGAGACTAACACAACACTGTTAACCAGTGATACTCCAATATACAATAAAAAGTTAAAAAAGTAAAATAAGTGGTTTAGCAAATGATAAAGAGCAAATATCATGACGGTTGACAGGATTAAGGATCCTAAGGGGTAGAAAATATTGCATGGGATTGTCAGTTGTATTTGACCTGTCGCATCATTAAACCCACAGGCTGAAGCGAAGAAGCTGGAAGACGCCGGCACGTACTTGAGCCTGCCGTCCACCAAAGCCGAGCTGGAAGAGAAGGGCCACTCGGCGACGGGGAAGAGCATGCAGAGTCTTGGGAGCTGCACCATTAGTAAAGATTCCTTCCAGATCTCAACTCTCGTGTGCTCCACCAAACTGACCCAGAACGGTGAGTTTGGGGCCAGAAACGGGTTCGCCCCTGGAGTTTTTCTCCTTCAACCCCATCTTTCTCGTGCTCCCTGCTGAATGGAGGAGGCTTCCTTAGGTCCCTGAAGCCTGCCGGTGAGTCATTCACACCTTCCCTCCGTAATGGCCCGTGTGGATGCTGTTGGACAAGGAGAGAGGGAGAGGGTGACATTGTTCTGCTTTGAAACTCACGTTCTGATTTTATGCTAAGGATGAACCTCAAAGAGAGATAAAGCAATGGATTTACTTTAAAAAAAAACTTTCTGGCCAAGGGAAGGGAGAAATCCACACAATTTGGAGTCAGACCAAAGCCCTGAACTTGAGCCTTGGCCCTGTGCTAATAACCCTGGGAATGACCTCGAACTAGGGTCTCTGAGCTCATTTTCCTCATCTATACCCTGGCTATAATGCCTGCCTCAGAGGGCTGTCTGAGGGCTACGGGAGCTCTAGGGGGTGAGGCCCCTACCCTCCTTGGGTCTTCCCCTCTCTCAGCTACTCATTGAGATAGTGACCAGTTACCTTTAGTTTTACAAGTTGGTGTTGACGACATCTCTAGTCCCCCTGACAGCGAGATAAGGCACCCCTTGCTGACGCGCTCACACCAAAGTGCGACCTTAACGCAGCATCAGATGGTGCCCAGTGTCCCCGCGCTGCGGGCCGGGATGCTCGGCGTTGTTCCCACGGACTCGCAGCCTCCCCAAGGCATGGCCGTGCGGCCGGGGCACTCCTGATTCAGAGCACACCGTCTGGTCGAGGCAGAGGGTCCTCTGCACAGATCTTACATTGAAAAATCGAGTTCACCAAATGTGATGGTCTCACAGCCGTGCAGAGTAGCTTTACGTTCTCTTGAAAGTCAGCTTGAAAATCCGATATGTTTTCCTCTCAGCCACTGATACGGATTTTGATTATTCATGTCGGTTGCTGTCGTGAATCGTGTTCCCGGGGGTTGTCCGTAAAGCTTGGCAGTAGTCTCGGATGGGCTCGAGGGACAGTCATCGTTTGGACTTTAACAGGCTGATCACAGGACAGAAGGAACCTGTCATCTGGAAGGCCCTGCGTGGTAGTGGAGAGTGCGGGTCCTGATCAGACTTTCACTGCCTGCTCTAGTAACCTCCATGAGCAGATGGAAACCCTTCCCTGGGGCACTGCGTTCCGTGCACGCGTGGGGAGGGGTAGATTATGCACAGGGAGTTTGCAAGTTTAGTGCCCAGGGAGCATGCTGTCAGCAAGGCGGGTGCTGACTTGAGACTGGCTTATAGGAATGATGACTCCGTGGGTCAGATGTTACCCTCTGGATATGGCCCTGATAGTCAACTAGCCTGACGGCTAGCTACTCCTTCTAGGGCTTCATTTAACTCAGGGCAGCCTGTCCAATGGGGCACTTAAGCTTCTGCTTTGTCTTGCCATCTTCACTGTGTGGGAAGCCACCTTCTTAGAAATGGGTCATGTTCCAAAAGCACGTTCGGAAGTTGTTATTTGGAACTTGAATATATTTTCCCCATTAAAACAGTGTGTTGAATAACGGTTAGGTTGTGAGGCCCACGCACAGAATCCTTCTTAACCCACATATCCCTGGGGAAGACAACTGTGAACTAGGGCATTCTCAAGGTATTAAGTCACAGTAATTTCCTGGGGAGATGTGTCCCACCTCCTCTCACCCTTAAGCTCTTTGAATCTCACCAGACACAGGGTAATCCCCTCTTGGGGACCGAGGGGCACAGCACGCTGGTCTCTCCAGTGGCTGTTGCCAGGCAACCAGGAAATTCCGATGTGATGCCGCTCACTAAGCGTGAGGGGGACACATCTTTTGTTGTTCATTTCACACCAGCCAACAATGCCTCTTTTCTGGATGGTGGCGTGTCAGGTGTGTGCAAGATGGGGCTGCCCCAACTGGCCTCTGGCATTGAGTCCCAGATTCTCATTTAAGGGAGTCATTTTTCTGAAACTGTGTCTTATTACTGCGAAGTTCCATTTCTTAGGGAAAAGTGTGGCTGAATTATTCATCGAGGTTTGTATTAAACATCTCTGTTCTCGGCATTATGCTGGATGCTTTGGGGGATATAAAAAGAAGTAGGAGACGTGGTTCCTCTCCTCCATCAGCTTACTATGTAATTAGAGAGAGAGAAGCCATGAGGCGGAGAGTTATTACGAGCCAAACTGTGGTGGTTCCCTGGGAATGAGAGGGGACAGAGAGGGTGTGGGGCTGAGCAAGCTGCCCCTCCTCAAAGGTGTTTGTCCACTGCTAATTTGCCCAGCTGTATCTTTTCTCAAAAGTACAACACAGAGATGAACCTCAGCCTCCCTCTAATCCAAAGTGCCACTAACTTTGCATGAATGGGATCCAGAGTATTAACTCACCTCCATTAAAAAAAACGCTGGTGGACTTCCCTCGTGGTGCAGTGGTTAAGAATCCATCTACCAATGCAGGGGACACGGGTTCAGTCCGTGGTCCGGGAAGATCCCACATGCAGTGGAGCACCTAAGCCCGTGTGCCACAACTACTGAGCCTGCGCTCTAGAGCCCGAGAGCCACAACTGCTGAGCCCGCATGCCACAACTACTGAAGCTGCGTGCCTACAGCCCGTGCTTCACAACAAGAGCAGCCACCGCAATGAGAAGCCCGCACACCGCAACGATGAGTAGTCCCTGCTTGCTGCAACTAGAGAAAGCCCTTGTGCAGCAATGAAGACCCAATGCAGCCAAGAATAAACAAACAAACGAACAAAAAACCAAAGATAAGCGGTACCTTCTAGCATTCGAAAAAGCTGTTTAAAAATAAAACAAACAAAAAAAACCCACAAAAAGAACTGCTGGTAACTCTTATGATGGAGATCTCCATTAACCCTGGGACTGAGAGCGTGTCTGGGCAGGATGTAGCCTTTCTCATGACTTCACTTTCAATTAGAAATGAAAACACGTTAACCTTCATGATGAACGGCTAAGATGTTCACCTCTTCGGTGGGTGGCTGCTGTTGGTCTTCCTGCCTGGCGTCACACTAAGTGCTCTCTCCACATCTTGCCGTTTAAGTCTTGCACCAACCCTGTGACCCAGGTAACACTGTGCCCATTGTTCAGACAGGAAAACTGAGGTGAAGGTACTTGTCCAAGGTCACATCTTGGTGGCGTGGCCCGGCTGGTGTTTGAGTCTACTCTCTTTGCATTCTAAAGACACTAGGATGCTGTCCCCTTCACATTTTCCTGTTTGTAACTCTTCCCTTCATCGGCTGTACTTGGGGGTAAGGTGATATAAATGAGAATGTGTGTTTGGTGCTCATCCCCTGTATGCCTTTTGTGTGGTTTGATCCTTGAATTATAACTGGTGTCTTGCGTTCACTGAAATTCTACCTATTGCCAAAATTACATATATTTTTTCAGTATTAACTAGGGTTTTTTTTTATGCAGACAGTTTCTGTAGCAGAAGTTCATTCCCGATGAGCAAAAACAGGAAATTAGATGTGCTTTGCTAACTGTGTTTCTTCACGTAATGGGATATTAATATGACGTCAGATGAAGACGTCCTTTCCCAGAGATGTTTTGGATTCTGTTTTCATGCCTTAAACAAAATCATTTCTCAACATGGTCTTCCACATTTAGTCTGCAAAAACCAATACGTTCAACTTGCAATTTTTCCATTAGAAAAGAAACATACAGAAACTTTTGGAAGGGCCAGGACTTGGTAAAGGTGGCAAGCTCAGTGCAGCAGTGGTCTCCAGGGCCAGGGTTCCTGTCTCCTTTGGGGACTGTCCCCTTGCATTCTCAGTACTTGAATTTATGTTGGTTATTTATTTTATATTATTTTATCTTAAAAACCTAAGAATCTTATTCTTGAACAGGAGAAAACCCCTTGGCAGGAGCTGCCAGGACAGCACTGAATGGCCAGCAGCCTTGCAGGCCTGCTGCTCTTCTCATCTGCCTACTTGTGGGTTGGAAAGGCCGGTCCCTCTTCCATGCTCTGATCTGCCTTCTTGTGGGTTCGAGAGGCCGGTCCCTCTTCCGTAGGCTCCCCAGATGCCTTTTTTTTTCTGGCGGTACGCGGGCCTCTCACTGTTGTGGCCTCTCCCATTGCGGAGCACAGGCTCCGGACGCGCAGGCTCAGCGGCCATGGCTCACGGGCCCAGCCGCTCCGCGGCACGTGGGATCCTCCCGGACCAGGGCACGAACCCGCGTCCCCTGCATCGGCAGGTGGACTCTCAACCACTGCGCCACCAGGGAAGGCCTCCCCAGATGCCTTTTGAAAGCTTCCACGTGGAAATCATTTCATGGTAAACGTAGTTGGAAATAATGCATCCAGTCACACTGGGTGTCAAGGATGTTGCTAGAAAGTAATGAAATATTTACGTGGCGAACGTTTCCAAATAGGCTTGGTTCATCTGTTCAAAAAATTATTTAGAGGACCTCACATGATGGGTGAACGAGGGGGACAGAGTCCTTGCTGTGAGGAGCTGATGTCCGTTTACCATTTCCAGTGGACCTGCTGGGGCTGCTGAAGTGGCGATCCAACACCAACCTGTTGCACCAGAACCTGAGGCAGCTGATGAAGGTGGATGGCGGCGAAGTGGTGAAGGTAACGTGGCTCCCATGCTGGTTCTGGTTGTCTTGTTGTCCTTACGGATGTGCAGAGGTGTGGGCTCCGCCTCCCAAGATGGTACAGGCACGCCTCCGAGACACTGCGGGTTCGGTTCCAGACCACCGCAGGAAAGCAAGTCACACGAACTGTTCGGCTCCCCAGTGAGTATCAAAGTTACATTTACACTCTACTGTAGTGTGCTGAGTGTACGGTAGCATCACGTGAAAAAAAACAAGTACAATGTACAATAGACAGCCAACAGGGACCTACTGCATAGCACAGGGGACCACACCCAATATCTTGCCATAACCTATAATGGAGAAGGATCTGGCTTTCTGAGCTAGACCCCCGACAGGGGTCCCTACCGCATTGTTCTGGGTTCCCATCGTAACTTAAAGGGAAACTTCCACAATGTCCAGAGCCCTTCATGTCCTGCAAGTGTCGGAGGAGGATGTCCTCAAATTCCTTGCAAGAGTTTTAGTTGCAAACAAAAATGACTAAATAAAATATTATTCACAATTAAAAAAAAAAAGAAAAGAATCTGAAAAAGAATAGATATATATATGTATACGTACAACTGAATCACTTTGCCATACACCTGAAACTAACACAGCATTGTAAATCAGCTATACTTTAATTAAAACCAAACAAACAAACAAGGGAATTCCCTGGCGTCCCAGTGATTAGGACTTTGCACTTCCATTGCAGGGGGCACGGGTTCTGGTTGGGGAACCAAGGTCCCACATGCCTTGCAGTGAGTGGAAAAAAACAAAAAAAGAAAAAAGTTTAAACAAAAGAAACCCCTCAAAATTAAAAAACCATGTCCATTAAAAAAACCAATTAAAAAATAACTTTATTGCTAAAAAATGCCAAACCGTCACCTGAGCCTTCAGTGAGTGATAACAGTCACATCAAAGATCACTGACCGCAGATCACCATCACAAACGTAGTATTAATGAAGTTGGAAATATTGCAAGAATTATCCAAATGTGACACAAAGGCACAAAGTAAGCAAATGCTGTTGGAAAAATGGCTCCAAGAGACGTGCTGGACCCAGGGTTGCCACAAATCTTTGATTGGTAAAAACCACAATATCTGCCAAGTGCGATAAAACGAGGTCCACCTGGTCATAAGCCTTTTAACAACTAGTGTCTTCGGGATGTTGACATATACCTCTAAGGCAACAGAATCCTTCTTAGACTCTGGTCCGGGGACCGCGGGCTGGCTTCACTGTGGTGGCAACAGGCTTTCGAATCAACCAAGTCTAGGGTTCTGCTTCCTCTTCCAGTGGGTCCTCACTGTGGGGCTGACACAGGTTCAATAACATCTTTAAACCTTGCTTTCCCCTACTGTAAAATGGACATAACCAGAGTGCCTTGTTCACAGCGTCCCTGTGGAGGTTAAATGAGGTGCTGGCCCCTGGGAGGTGGTCTGGTAGTATCGGGATTTATCACCATCGCTGTCATGACCATCCCCGTGATCGTTAACCCTGGCTCTCGACTCACCGAGGAGCCCTGTCATTGATGTGGAGAGCTTCGTGGTGTGTCAGAAAGATCACAGCGCTCAGTCTTGTCTTGGCCGTTTTCCTCCCATATGGTCTTGGATTGGTTGCTTAGGCTCACACAGAGCAGGCCCTGGAGCAGGGCCCTGGAATCTTCATCTACGATAGGACAGTCAGACTAGAGTGATCGGAGGTCCCTCTGAGCGCTCAGATTTGGTAATCGTTGGTGGTTCCTATATTTTCTTCAGTAAAAGGCTCTCCTTGCCACTCCTGTGCCCAGTGACTTCTCCTTGTATGTAAGGAAATGCATTTCTGTGGCCACTGGGCTCCACCTTGGCTGGCGTGCAACAAGCCGGGCCACCACTCGTGGCTGCCCGAGAGCAAGGTCCCCACGGCCAGGTCCGTGGCGCTGCCTCAGTTCTTTATTGTCCGTGAGAGGTGCTTGCGGAGGGAGACGACCTTATCTCTGTGAAGATAAATTACTTAAAATGGCCTTAATTAAACAGCAGTGAGGTTAACTTCACTAGAAATTAATTTGCTGGCACCGCTCTCCTAAATTCATTGTATAAGCGTTCAAACATATCCTCACTAATCTTCAAATTTTAATCACCTTTTCCTGGCCCTTGTCTTCTTCTACTGGCTTGGACAATGTTAACTGCATTTTAAACTTCCCTGGGTTCTATGAATTCCCTAATTCAGATGAAAACTGGGTGAATTAAGTTAACATCACTTTAAAAGACCCACAGTTAATGAAATTGTGTCCTCTTTCACTTTTCGGTCCCTGTATCACATCAGGAATTGTATTTATGTTGAACTATTGACACACTGACCAGGGAAGTTCTAGAACCGTCTGGTTTTATTGCCCCCCCCTCAGTTCCTCTTATCTAATCTATTATCACATCCTGTTGTTCGTCCCTGGAGTTCGTCCCTGTTCGTCTCACCTCTCTCCCTCTCCTTCCTGTGTTCACTGTGGTACTGCCCAGGGTTGGATGACCTGTCCGGCCCTTACTTGTTTTGCCTGTTTATTCCTTCCCATTGACAGTGTAGGCCTGGAGCAGGGAATAGACTCGTCTAAGGCCACCAGGCTGTTAACAGAGCCAGGAGCAGAGGGAATCCCAGCCTGCATGGGGCTGCTTTCATTCTTTGAAGGACACTGATAGATTGTGGGTTTTATTCCATTTATTCGAGACCTCCCTTCTGTATCTTTATAACTTTTAGTGGAAAGATGACATTGCTTGATAGACTGAGCAAAGTATTTGCTTGTTTAGTAAAAGTGACATTGCTTGAGAAAAGTATTTGCTCATTTAGTAAAAAGTATAGTTTCCCATTTTAGTGGGAAATGAAAATGGTGATTGTGCTCTTCCAGTGGATGGTCTTGGAGAGAGGGTGGGTGTCAAAAGGAGTCTTTCATGGCCTTGTGTGAGGGATCGCCTTCAGGACATTCATGTCCCTGCACTGCTGCGGCTCTACGGCCAGATACACAAGGTCCCCGCTGTCTGCTGTCCTGTTTCTGTGTCATTTGTCTGGGTGGGGCTGGTAGACCTCTTTCCCTGAACTGTGACAAGCCAGGGCTTGGCACTGGACACTGGTGTGTCTGTTGGCAGTAACACTGGGCTGTTAGCAGATGGCAGCGTCAAGTTTTTTTTTTTCTTTGCGGTACGCGGGCCTCTCACTGTTGTGGCCTCTCCCGTTGCGGAGCACAGGCTCCGGACGCGCAGGCTCAGTGGCCATGGCTCACGGGCCCAGCCGCTCCGTGGCATGTGGGATCCTCCCGGACCAGGGCATGAACCCGTCCGGCAGGTGGACTCTCAACCACTGCACCACCAGGGAAGCCCCAGCGTCAAGTTTTGACCTTTGCAAAGCTTTTACAATCTGAAATGATGGGAAATGATACAAAAGTAACGAGAGGTGGTGCAGGCTTAAACAATTACGGGGTGGACGGAGGAGCCCTTGATGTCCAGACCAGAATGCCTCCTGGTCCGGCTGGTTTCATTCCCGTGTCATTTATATGTGACAGTTCTTGGCACAGACTAGGTGGTAGGTGGCACAGTGGAATAGGATTTTATGCCTGACGTGTCTCAGATCACTTCCTAGGTCCGGGAACACGTCCTCCCTCAGGAAGAAGAGCTGTGGGGTGCTGGATTTGCAAGGTTCCACGGCTCACGGCGGGTGGGGAGCGAGCAGTGGTTGGGGAGCAGGTCTCTGTGTTTAGTTTCTGTGTCTGCGGGTCAAACCGTTTGAGGTCCTGTGCTGGAGACGTGAAGGCCCCTGAGGTTCTGTGCATGGGCTGAGCCGCCCAGGAAGATCTGGTCTAGGGATCTCACTCAGTTACACCTTTGTCCCGGCTGTGGGCCCGTCTCACTTACTCCTTTTGTTTTTAATAACCACTTGATTGAGATGTAATTCACAGACCTGAAAGCACCTTTTCGTTTGTACAGTTCAGTGGTTTTCAGTGTATTCGCAGAATCGCGCAGCTGTCCACACTGTCTCACTTCAGAACAGTTCCGCCACTGCAAAAAGAAACCCCACACCCGTTGGCCATCACTTCCACTCTCCCTGCAACCGGCTTTCTCTATGGATTTGACTATCCGGATATTTTATGTAAATCGAATCAGACAATATATGACCTTTTTTGATTGGCTTTCTTTAGTGTAATGCTTTCAAGGCATGTGGTGGCATGTATCAGAACTTCATTCCTTTCTATGGCTGAATAATAAATATTGCATTGTATGGATATGCCACAGTTTTTTTTATCCATTCATCAGCTGATGGACACATTTTGACGATGAATAAAGCTGCTATGCATATTTTCGTACAGGTTTTTGTGTGGATGTATGTTTTCCATTCTTTGGGTTACATACCCAGGAATGAAATGTTTACGTTACACGGTAAATCTACGTTTAACCCATTGAGGGATTGTCAGTCTGTTTTCCAAAGCCAGTGCGTCATTTTACATTTCTACCAGCACCGCATAAGGGCTCTAATTTCCCTCCGTCCTTCCCCACACTTAACTATTGTACATCGTTTTGATGACAGTCACCTCAGTCTGGGTGAAGTGATATCTCATTGTGATTTTGATGTACTAATCCCAGTGACTAATGATGATATAGCCATACTTCATTCCCTCTTACGGTCAGTAGTCCATTGTGTGTCATTCTGCCTAGGCTTGAACTACCCCATCAACAGGGAACTCATTACTTCCAATGTAGTCTTTTTTAGTTCATCTTATACTTCTTTCAGGGGAGAATGGGGTCAGGGTTCAAAGCCAGGTTCTAGTGTGACATAACTTTGAAGTCTCCTAATTTTTTCTAAATTAAATTCATAGTGTTTTGTCATTCTATGCTGTAATATTTCTTTGGTGAATTATAGTAGGCATAAAAGGAATTTCTCAATTACTGTTGAATAAATTAAGCTCATGGCTCTCTGCTCTGTACCCCAGTTTCAGAATCACACACCTCTTCTGTCCTTGGCCATCTGTGTCTGTAGAAGATCCTTTATTATACTAGAAATTTGTCCCTGTATGGCTTCTGCCCAGTTGCTAGCTCAGGTCCCACACTCAAGCGTGTACAGAATGAGTCAGATTCGGACTTCCCAGGGTTGCTGTTGAGCTTTTTGTCCTGATGAAAGTCAGGACAAGCGTTGGAGGGGTCTCATGGGTGCGTAGGCGGTGGGCTATAGGGCATCTCCCCGCTTCCCATCCTCTGCTTGACTCAGGGTGGCCTGTCTTTGTTGTGAATTCACTCATTTCATATTTTTGTCTTGTGAATCTAATGACTGATAAAAATCCCCAAAGTCTGTAGCTTGGTAGGTGCCATTTGAGAAAGGTGGGTGTTTGCAGTATTGCCAAGGATGGTAGTTGTTCTAGGCTGGGGAGAGTGGGGTGAATTTACCTCGTCTGCTGACCTTTTGTGTCTCTCTAGTTCCTCCAGGACACCTTGGATGCCCTCTTCAACATCATGATGGAGAATTCGGAGAGCGAGACCTTTGATACATTAGTGTTTGATGCTCTGGTAAGAGGCCTCGACTTCGCATCTGCTCAGATATTACGGGACGCTTTCAGGTTGCAGCCTTTGAAGCTGGGGCGGGATCCATCTCAGTAACCCTGAAAGCGCTTTCGGTTGTAAACCCAATCAAAGCAGGTGAATTGAGAGGTAGAAAGTTTCTTCCACTGTAACACTGTAGTTAGGCAAATGTAAATTGTAGGGGAAGAAGTAAAGTAGCTGACCAACCTGTGTCCGAAAGTGTTATAGCTCGTTGACTCACACAGAAGTGCAGGTGATTCAGCTGAAGATTCTAAAATGGTTTGCATTTCTTTTGCTAATGAAAATATTAATTTAACAGGTATTTATCATTGGACTAATTGCTGATAGAAAATTTCAGCATTTTAATCCTGTTTTGGAAACCTACATTAAGAAACACTTTAGTGCAACATTAGCCTACACGTAAGTTCTGTTTTGTTGTTTTAAAACCTGTACTTCTTTTTGTATATTTTTGTAAGAGTCTTTTCCATATACTTTTGCCTGTGATTCTACATTTCCCTTCCCCAACTGTGAATTTACTGGGATCGTTTTTATTATTGTTTCTCTCTTAACAGACCTAAAAATCTTGTTGAAAGAGATAGGTGATATATTATAAGATTCCAGAATAAGTTCTTGTTCTTCTCCACACCTTTTGTTTGGCTTTGAAATGTTCAGTTTGTGTTTGATGAAACAGATACATGAATGCAGAGTGCCCGCCGCACTGCAGCTTCCTGATGACTGTTTGATGAATGAATAAATGGTTGTGGTCCTGTATTGAGGTTATTGGTTATTTAGTAATTTAGTTATTTAGTAAAATTCAGTTTTGTACTTTGCAGTCTATCTTTTTGCTCTTTATTTATTTATTACCATTTTTAAGGTTGCAGGTGATTTGTTTATTTTTGTTCTGCTGGACAAAGCTGGATAAAATTGTTTTTTTCGGGAATTCCCTGGCAGTCCAGTGGTTAGGACTCGGTGTTTTCACTGCCATGGCCCGAGTTCGATCCCTGGTTGGGGAACTAAGATCCCGCAAGCCACACAGCACGGCCAAAAACAAAAAAAGGATCTAAAAAAATTATTTTTTCTTTTAAATTGGTTGGTTAGTGATGTTCAGAGAGCCAGAATGTTAATGTTGTCCAGATAAAACATCTGCGGGTTTGACAGTTGTTTCTAGACTTCATCTGGATATTGGCTTTTAATACTCTTGCATCTCTTTCTTTTTTAATTCTTTCTTTAAATTTAATTTTTTTATTGAAGTCTAGTTGATTTACAACGTTGTGTTAGTTTCAGGTGTACAGCCAAGTGATTCACTTATACATATATAAATATGTGTGTTTGTAATATATGTAGGCACATATATATTGTTTCCAGATTCTTTTTGCCTTTTAAAGAGTGCCTTTCCTTTTGTTCCAGAAGCTTCGGCTCTAACTAACTAGGGTTCTTACTACTCACCCAGCTGCTCTCCACCTGCCCTACATCCCCACATGGGCCCCTTTTGGGTCTACTAGACACCAAGGGGAAAGTGTGAAGCCTGGTGTTGATGCCACAGCCCTGGGACCTGGCCACCTGGGCTTATGTTACCACTCTGTCACTTTCAAGCTTAAGTTGCTTAAACTCTGTGAGCTTCAGCCTTCTCATCTGTGCAACAGCACGGTTGTAGGTTTTCTTGAGAATTTTAATGAGTTATTATTACGTGTCAAGTATTTGGAATAATCCCTGCCACTCAGAAAGCACCAAGCAGTAGTTAGGTTTTGTTGTTATTAGAATTATTAGGGCGAGTTCCTCATTCTCTCACAATGGGATTTATTGGCATTTATTCAGACTTTTTATTGTGTGAGTTGCAGTGAAAAAGAAAGGTTTAATTTCTTTAAGAACATTCAACTTAGAATCATTCGAATCATTCGAAATGATTCTCTTTTAGGGCCAGGAAGTTGAGTCAAAGCTCCCATCTGTGTCTTGACCATACTTAGGTCAGAACCTGTTGTCCTTGGCTGTGGGACTCAAGGTCAGCAGCTCTGTCCCTGATTCTTGGGTTCTTCCGTGTCGGCTGGAGTGCATGTTTATTGCAGGGCGGTGGGTGGAGCCCCCAGTGGGCGGGGAGCAGCGAGTCCTCACCACACAGGGCAAAAGCTGTGACCAGCTTTGTGCTTGCTGACTAAGAAGCTTTTGTTTAAAACATTCTGTACTCTCGGTGGAGAAGCCCAGTTTGTCACACTTTGGACAGTTCCCTGCAGACCGTGGGAGGGCTGATCATGTGACACCATCTCACTATAGCAACCAGAGGGAGCCCGGGGTTTATGGGCGTGGCCTCCGTGCTGCTCTGGGTGCCATGTGACCTCCACGTGTGTCACTTTCACCATTCTCCTTCTTTATTGAAAGGGGGCCAAACAGCTTTGCTCAGACCAGATCTTGCACTTTCATTTCAGAAAATCGGAACAGTGGTAAGGTCACTGTGCTGCATTCCAGGTCGCCTAGCTGGCGTCCCCCTGCCTGTGACTTTGGGGAGAACGGTGCCCTTATTCTCAAAGGTGGAAAACGAACATTGGGGAGCTTTGGGCAAGTTACTCAGTGGGAGACACAAAAAGTACCATTTTATTGTTAAGTTATGATGGGACGGAGTTGAGACTCGGTATCCTCTCATTCAGTCTGTCCTCTGCCAAAAAGGAAATTTTAATTTCGGAAAATAAATATTCTTGTCATGTTTTGGTAAACTAGCAACCCCAAGTGGTTCTTCAGCCATTGGAATCTGAGTATTTTTGCCTTGAAATACCAGAGGAGATAATTGTGGTTCATGCAGTTCTAACCCAATCATGGAAGGTTGTGTCTGCACTAATGAAGTACTTTCAGCCTTCTCCGGCCCAGGGGACATTTGGGTTCTAAGTGTCATCACAGCCAGTCTCTCCTCCGCCTCTTCTAGGAGCCTTGGTTAGGCTAGAGTCTGGTCCAGGTAGTTTCTTTATGTCTTTCCTTTGATAAATGTTGAGATCTGTAGCCTTTCTTTGCAAAGAACTCCAAGAGAAGATATTAAATATGACTGGAGGCGATGGGCATTACTTCTTAACCCTCCGACTCTGGCAAAGCAGGAGGTCCCCTGCCTGGGCAGTTAACGGATCAGAGTGACCGGCTCTGGTCCAAGCGAGGAGGGAGGGAGGTGTCAGCTTCGGGGACGGTTCTTCCAGAAGACCAGCAGGACAGGCTCCTTCTGTCCACAGAGCTGCCTTGCCCAGAGCTGGGTCACACCTTCCTCCCACTGAATCGATGTGCCGTTTGGTCTGCCCCTCTGAGCTGGTGCCGAGGAATTTGGTCTTTCTGCAGTTACAAGTGGCGTGGCTCGCGTGGATTCGGGTCTTTTGACTTCCAGATTTATTTTCTGGTTCTGGGTCATTCTCTTTGCAAATCATTCCTTCTTTTTATTCTTTTCTTTGATTAATCTATTGGAAGGATTTCCAAAATGTATTTCTATGGAATGTATATTTCTTGGGATATTAATAAGGTCTAAGAGTAAAAGGTATGTGTGGTCCACTCAGTTTGGGAAAATAAGTTAAACCGAGTAAAACAGGTTTTATGCCAGGACTTGAGATGTTCTGCTGTGCCTCAGGAACCATCAGGAGGCGTGTATGGGGCAATACCTTTCCCGACGTCGGGGCCAGGGGAGCCTGTGGGAGGGGGATCTCTCTGGCTTCCCTTCCTCAGGACATACTGGCAGGAAGGCTTCTGTGGTAGTCTCTCATTTCTTGAGTCCTGCAACCTGATCAGTGTTAGAAGTGACTTTGTATCCACTCAGTCACCCAAAAGCCTTTTTATTGTGATTTATCAGTAGAATTGTTACTCTTAGAACCGTTCGGAGGTCATCCAGAATCCAAGTTACAGTTGCTCTTATGAGTGTCTTGTAGTAATCTCGAATAACAAGCTAGTGCACGCTGGCTCACAGCTTAACGGGAAATGCTGTGAGTGCCCTGACAGGTTATTTTTATGACTCTGATGAATATTTAAAAGCTACAGGGAAGTTCTGTTGATTACATAAAAAGTTGGGGAGTGGAGAAGTTTGCTTCAGGGAGTAGTCTTGTTGGTTGTTGTCATACAGGTTTTACATACGCTGCTAGTTTTTGGAGAGTTACAGTGTAGCCCAGTACACTAAAAGCTGACAGTATACTGCAGTTAACTTAATTCTTCTTTTATGATTTAGAAAGCATAGCTTGAGGGTCATCCTTGTGAACAGTGATTATTAGTTTATGGGCCAGTAGTGGTAGAAAATACAGACGTTTGGACAGAATCAAAAACTGATTATTACCATTACTGCCTCTATCATTTGAAAATACCATATGCTCAATAAAAAAAAATGAGCATTATGAAAATAGATATGTCTGTAGAAATCCCTTTGATTTTTGTTATTTAGCATTGGGAAAGCTAGTGTACCTACCTAATCCTGGGCTTCTCCATCTGTAAATTAGGGATAAAGCTCATCACTTGCCTTATAGCGTTGCTGTGAAGAATACATTATATAATACATTTAAATGCTTACAAAAACATCTAAAACTTAGAAAGTTCTTGTTAAATGCTCAGATCTCGCTCCTCTGAGAGTTATTATATGGGTTGCTTTCAATCTGCTTGAGATACCTTTCACAAATATGCATATACTGATAAGCGTGTACCCAAATAAAAAGAACCCACTTGTGTATTTTTGTCCCAGTTAAGAACCGAGATATTGTAATCTTCTGGACTTGTTAACTTGTGTTTCCATTATGAACAGGAAGCTGACGAAAGTTTTAAGGAACTATGTGGACAATGCCGAGAGGCCAGGAATCAGCGACCAGCTGTATAAAGCCATGAAAGCTTTAGAGTACATCTTCAAGTTCATCGTGCGCTCCCGGATCCTGTTCAATCAGTGCGTATCACCGTGCTGGCTCTCCGGTGGACTTACAGGAAATCCTTTCCTTCCTTCCTTTTCCTTCCCCATCCCCCTTCCTCTTGCTTCTTCCCCTTCCTCCCGTCTTTCTCCTTCCTTTCCCTGCTGTCGAGCATGACACAGCAGTAACAGATAACAGTCCTGGGCTGGGTTTGTCCACACGCACTGTATCTGCTCCCACATGTAGAGAAAGGCAAGCATGAGTTTGAGTCTTGAGCCCTGAGTCTGAAATGTGTGCCTATGAGTCCAACATCGTCTCCTGAAAGCATTGATTCAGAGGTAGTGCAGACTGAACACCAAGGGTTCTGAAGTTCTTTTCAGTACATCTTACAGAGAAAAAAGCCCTTGAAAAACAAAATTAAAACAAACAAGCAACAACAGCAAAAAGCCAAAACCAAGTTAAACTACCTCACTTGGGAAGACTGGGGGCTTCCTCCCTCTTTCCGTCAGCTAGAATCATGTTTTGTTCCTAGAGAGAGATTCCCACATACAAGATTGCCGTGCAGATGGACGCTCAGTGTTTTAACCTAGTGATGTGTTTCATACACTATGTAGGTGAATTTATGAGTTGTGTTTGAACTTTAAAGTGGATTGGGATATTCCCAATCCACTTTAAAATAATGACTTCATTATTTTATAGAGAACATTAGTATTTTTTCCTATATATCTTTAGATGAAAGAGATGTGCTAAAATAAATGAGCTTTCAGTTGGTTCGCGGTATTTAACTGTATGAATGAAGAGGTGTGAAATGGGTAGATGGGGTGTTGGGGTGTTGAAGTTGACTCCCTCTGCTCCTGCTTTTGGAGCTGTAGCTGCTCTGGGTGACCTACAGTGGATGATGTTGGTTGCTGCTGGTTACTGGAGGTCGATGTTCTTGTGGTGAGTTCTAAACACAGAGACAGAGTTTAAGAATCAGTGTCCCTCTGAGTTAGAGAATACACGTGACTTCTGAAAGCGCAGCCCTCTCGAAACGTATCAGTGAATCCTTCGAGATGGAGCGAGTGTGGACGCAGATTGGTCCCTCCTTATTGCCTCTTTATCTTTGTTGGCCTGAAGTCAGCTTCTCCAGAAGGGCTGGGGAGAAAGGGGAGGTATTCAAAATCCAGCCTGTGCACACCATGGTACATGTAAGCCAAAGGAGCCAGTTAACTGACTGTGTGTACAACTGTAAGAGTCGCAGATGGGAGGGACTTCCCTGGCGGTCCAGTGGTTAAGACTTTGCCTTCCAGTGCAGGGCGTGTGGGTTCGATCCCTGGTTGCGGAGCTAAGATCCCACATGCCTCAAGGCCAAAAAACCAAAAAACATAAAAGAGAAGCAATATTGTAACAAATTCAATAAAGCCTTTAAAAATGGTCCACATCAAAAAAAAATCTTTAAAAAAAGAAAAAAGAGTCACAGACGGGGTAGTACCCACCATTAATCAGTGGTCACGGCCCCTGTGTTACTGGTCAAGGATTGTTTGTGCTTTGTTCACTGACATTCCGTGATCTAAGACCCACGGTTTGAGGCCATCGTGCTCTTATCCTTGACTGAGATATCAAAGGCACACTCTTCTATTTTTCTTACTGTGGATAAGGGTGACTCTTGATGTGGGTCGAAGCTTTTTCTTCTCTTCAAGGTCAAAGCTGTTGATGATTTTCTCACTGTCACGGTATGAAAGATGACCAAGTAAACAAGGTTTTGTTTTCCTGTGTTTTATCTTATTATTATTATTTTTGCGGTACGTGGGCCTCTCGCTGTTGTGGCCTCTCCCGTTGCGAAGCACAGGCTCCGGACGCGCAGGCTCAGCGGCCATGGCTCACGGGCCCAGCCGCTCCGCGGCATGTGGGATCTTCCCAGACCGGGGCACGAACCCGCGTCCCCTGCATCAGCATGTGGACTCTCAACCACTGCGCCACCAGGGAAGCCCCTATCTTATTTTTTAATCAAATTACTTCTGTAAAAATGAACTTCTTGGCACCCTCTATCTTGCTTTTATATGTTTCCCCACTAATTTTAAATTTCTGGGGACTCTAAAACAAAATCGATGCTAAGGTGCGAGGATGAACTTGAAAGAACGGAACAGTCAGGTGGCATGGATTATGTCATGTTTTATTTGAAAAAAATTTTTCATCTTGTACAATTTGTGATCAGTATGACACTGGGTTAGGGGTTCATTGATGCCCATCTCCTTTCCAAACACACTGCTGATTTTCCTTCTCATCCAGAGATTAGTAATGCAAAGAAGTGTGCGTTGGTGGTCGGTGTGTTCCTGCTATTGTTGTAAACGTTCTTATCTTTTACAAAATACTGCTACTTAGAAAAGACTGGGGCACCCAAGTGAACCAGTAACAAAATTATTTCTCTCTGTCTCTCCTTAATCTCTTTCAACCTCAAAATACAAATGGCATGAGATTTTAGAACCATGGTCCATAAATATTACTGAGTTTGATTGATCTTAACAGAGGTTAGGAGTACGATTGGCTCCATGTTACAGAGAAACCCAGCTTACCGTGGTTCCACCAGATGAGGTTCGCTTCGTTTTCCCCACGTGATGTGGAGCCCAGAGTCCGGAGCTCGTGCCCTGGTCTCTGGTTACTTATCCTGGGTCCTTGGCTGCTCATTTCTCTGCCCCACCATCCTTAGCGGTCTGTGTCTATCTCATGGCCCCAGAGTGGTTCCTGCCCCTCCTGGCATCAGGATCACATTCCAGGCAGCAGAGAAGGGAAGGTGAGGGGTAAACAGCTCTTCCAGTTACTCTCCTTTTAAAGAGCATTGTCCCCAGTGCCCACAGAGGGTCAGGTGCTTCCGTCTCATTGGCCAGAACTGTGTCACATGACCACCCTAGATGCAAGGGAGGTGGGAAGGGATTTGTGGATGCATTCAGCAAAATGAAATTTCTTTTAGTAGTAAAGGAGAAGTATTTATTGGATGGGCAATGAACATTCTCTGTCTCATACCTTTGACCAAGAATTTCTGTTCCCTGACAGTTGAGAGCATCCCTAACTCGTTCTGGATTAGTAAATCCTATGTGATTAGGCCCCCGAGAGCCTTTCTTCCCCATTAGTTTGGGGGTCAGTCTCTGAGACTCGTGTCTCTAGTATCTCTTTGACTTGAAGTCATTGAGCCCTAAGTGATCCAGGACGTGATTCGGTCCTACTGTGTTACACAGAAATGGAGTGGAATACTCAGCAGACCCTTCCCTGTGACCCAGGAAGTGTTCTGAGTTTAGACATCCTTAGGAATGCCTTTGCTTTGGCCCTTGGCCGCCGGATGTTGGCACAGGCTGGGGTCCCGTGCCAGCCTTTGTCCTGGAGTGCGAGGAGCCAGGGCTGACCCCCAGCTGCGGTGCTCTGCCAGGTTAACTTGTTTGTCAGGAGCTGAGACTGTCCAGGACCAAAAGTGCAGAGAGGTCAGAGGTGAGTAGCAGCAGTTGCCAAAAGGCAGTGAGGCTTCCTGAACCTTCCAAGACCCTGGTCTGGACATTCCTGACCTCATCTCACCAGATACTGTAGCAATCAGGATCCTTCCTTCCCAAGCGCTTAATGAGCTTTGGAGACCTGACTGTCCCAGACTCTTATAGGATACTTTTATAATATACTTTATAGTATATTGACCTTAGTTTTTTTCTCTAAATGTTCCCTAAATGTATCTCGGCTGCCTTTACGATTTCTCGAGGGCAGAGAAGGACATACCTTCCTCTCGAAACCTAGAACACAGTTGTAGCCACACTGTACAGATACAGTACTTCTTTTTTTTTTTTTTTCCGTACGTGGGCCTCTCAACGTCGCGGTCTCTCCCGCTGCGGAGCACAGGCTCTGGACGCGCAGGCGCAGCGGCCACGGCTCACGGGCCCAGTCGCTCTGCGGCATGTGGGATCTTCCCGGACCGGGGCACGAACCCGTGTCCCCTGCATCGGCAGGCGGACTCTCAACCACTGCGCCACCGGGGAAGCCCCAGATACAGTACTTGTTAAATTTAAATCTTTAGTCTGAGATTGCTGAGAAGAATCTATGATAGGAAAAAAAATCATAACCTTAAAGTCATGGGCAACAGGGCTAAAGTCTCTTAGTCGCGTCTTGTCCTCAGACTGCCCAGGGCCCATTTTAGTAGTTCTTCATCTGTCTTATCAAAGGCATTGAGATGAAACACTGTTCCTATCTTGTATAGTCTGCTTAGGGAAAAAGCCATCCTATGTCCTTCACAGATGTCTGGGATGTTTGATTCGTAAGCAGCTCTGATGCATGGTTTTTTTGAGGTGGGGAAGAAATCACACTCGGGTTCTCATTTTCTTACCTGCAACACATCTATTACCTTGGGAGAAAAACAGTTGTGCTCAGAGCTGGAATTGACAACTGTGTTTTTCTTTTTGCAGTTGGAATAAACGTTTGAGGTCTTTTATTTTTCTTCTTCTTTCAAACTGGTGTACTGTGTTTTCACATAATGTAGTAGCTTTGTAAAATGCCATGATAATTTACAGTAATCCTTCCAAAGAAGGAAGGGGTGAAACTTTGGAGAAGAAGGTATTGAAACTTACGGTTGTTCCTCCACTCTCTTTCTCACTATGCAAATCCATGCTTTTTGTTTTGTTTAGAAAGCTCATTTTGTTTTGAAATGAGAACAGTAGTTTGAAAACTCTGGTCCAAAGATATTTGGTTCCTGGGGAACCCACCAAAAGATTCCTGACAGCCAGGGGCACTTCTCCACTGGTTTTGTTTGTCTGTGTTTTCTGAGTGGGTGGATCACGTTAACTGGAAAGCCAGAAAACAGTCGCATCCTGCACCAGACCTTCTGACTCCAGTCGCTAAAGCTATAACTATTGCCCAGTTCCTCTTCTGTCTTTCTGTTGCTTTGTTGAGTGTTTGCCTGTCACCTGGTGTTAGCTTCTTGAATAATTAGTCATTGATCGTAAGTTGTAAAGTTGAGTATTTAGTTCATTTATAAACAATTCAATTAAGTAATATATTAGGTTTATATCTGCTGTCTTTCTATCAATTTTCTCTTTTACCCATCTGTATTATGTTTCCTGCTTTTTTTGGCCTTCTTTTGTATCAATCAAAATTTTCTTTTTTTTAATCCCATTTTCTCTCTTTTTTGTGTTATTATTGTCATGCATTTCAAGTCTACATATGTTTTAAGGCATTACTATTATTATTTTTATAGTTGGTATTCATTCAGCATGTTTTATATTTATTATTGTTTTTCCATCTTTCTTTCTTTCTTTTTTTTTTTTTTGCCGTATGCGGACCTCTCACTGTTGTGGCCCCTCCCATTGTGGAGCACAGGCTCCGGACACGCAGGCTCAGCGGCCATGGCTCACGGGCCCAGCCGCTCCGCGGCATGTGGGATCTTCCCGGACCAGGGCACGAACCCGTGTCCCCTGCATTGGCAGGCGGACTCTCAACCACTGTGCCACCAGGGAAACCCTCCATCTTTCTTTTAATTTTATGTTTCTCTGTAGGATAATTTTCCTTTGGTGCAAAGAACTTCATGTAGAATTTCTTTGGGTATAAGTCTGCTGCAGGTTTTGTTTGTATGAGAATCGTTGACTTCATCTTTGTTTTTGAAGGGTGTTTTCTTTTAATATAGAATTCCAGATTGGCAGTTACTCTCTTCTTCCAGATGTTTTTCTTTTCTCTTTTGATTTCCATCATTTCTGGTGAGAAGTCAGCTTTCAGACTTACTGTTACATCTTTGAAGGTAAAGGTGTCTTTAAAATTTTTTCTCTACCTATGTTTACAATTTTTCTCTTTTTCTGTGGTTATTAGCAGTTTTACTATGGATTACATAGGAATGGTTAGCCTTTTATTTATCCTACATTGGATTTTGAGAGCTTCTTGAATTTTTCAAAATTAATTAATTAATTATTTTGTGCTGCTTTGGGTCTTTGTTGTTGCGCACAGGCTTTCTCTAGTTGTGGCGAGCGGGGGCTGTTCTTCGTTGTGGTGCATGGGCTTCTCATTGTGGTGGCTTCTCTTGTTGCGGAGCATGGGCTCTAGGTGTGCGGGCTTCAGTAGTTGTAGCATGTGGGCTCAGTAGTTGTGGCTCTCGGGCTCTAGAGCGCAGGCTCAGTAGTTGTGGCGCACAGGCTTAGTTGCTCCGCCGGCTGTGGGATCTTCCCAGACCAGGGACTGAACCCATGTCCCCTGCATTGGCAGGCAGATTCTTAACCACTGCGCCACCAGGGAAGCCTGCTTCTTGAATTTTGGATTGATTCTTTATTAGTTTTGGCAAATTCATGGCCATTATCTATCCTAATGTTGCATTTGTCACATTGTAGCCCTCATTTTCTTCTGTAACTTCAATTACATGTATGTTAGATCTCTTTATTGTGTCCTACATATCTCTAGCACACTTTTCTATATTTTCTGTCTCTTCTGTTTATTTTCCTGTTGATTGTCTTCCATTTCACTGATTCTGTCTTTAACTCTGTCTAATCTCAAGTTAACCCATATAGTGAATTCTTAATTTTATTTTATCATTTAAAAGAAACTTTTTTTTTTGGCTTCGTTGGGTCTTCGTTGCTGTGTGTGGGCTTTTCTCTAATTGCAGCGAGTGGGAGCTACTCTTCGTTGCAGTGTGCAGGGTTCTCGTTGTGGTGGCTTCTCTTGTTGCAGAGCATGGGCTCTAGGTGTGTGGGCTTTATTAGTTGTGGCGCATGGGCTTAGTTGCCCCGTGGCGTGTGGGATCTTCCTGGACCAGGGATCAAACCCGTGTCCCCTGCATTGGCAGGTGGATTCTTAACCACTGTGCCACCAGGGCAGTCCCTGAATTCTTAATTTTAGATATTATATTTTTGTTTTAGAATTTTCATCTTGTTTTATACATTCATTTCTCTACTAGAATTTTTTATCTTACCTTCTGTTTTCTTCATCTCTCTCTTTTCATATTTCCAGTTTTCTACTTTTTCCATCTTTTTCTTTTTGTTTTATAGTATAATACATTTATTTTGACAGTCTTGATGCAGGTTGCAACTGCTTGCTAACTGCAGTATCTTGATCACTTGTGGGTCTGTTTCTGTCGTCCCTTTTTTGATTGGTCCACATGTGGTCTGGTATTCTGCTGTGTTTAATAACTTGGTTTGAATACAGGACTGTGAATATATAAAACCGTCAAAGCTCCAGATGATGTGATCTTCTTCAAGAGATGATTCATCCTTTTCTTTTCTAGGCAGAGAGAGTGAGACTGAACCTTTACACTACAGAGGCTGTATGTAGCCTTTGTGAGCCTCAGTCTTATATGGTTTTCCTCTGGTTGCCCAGGGTTTTCAACTGAGAGTCTGCTGTGTTATCTGGAGCCCCTCTCCCTGACATTTTCCAGACTGTATTCTTTATCTCTGGAGACAGATACACACTCCACTCTGCTTTATAGTTGTTTTCATTTTGGTTTTCAGTCCCCTGCGCCATGGAGCCTTAGGAATCGGCAGATATACTGGGAGTGGGGTGGGGGGGGAATGGGGGAGAATGGATGAGTACGTGCTAGAAGCCTCCCCAAGTATCTGCACCAGTCTGCCAAACCTTGCTCCTTTTCACCTGCAAGCAGAAGTTCATTATTTCATAATTGTCATTGTTTCGCACACTGTTTATACAAACCCCTATTTGAAAACCCTTCACAAAACAGATACACTAGGTTGCAGTGTCCCATTTTGGACAGAATTTGTTGCTTTACAATAGAACTCATTTAAGGTTACTTCTAGGGTAATTAATTATCACCTAGTTTACAAAATTTTCCATCGTACACAAGTTTTCAGGTATGGTATACTTCTAATTAGGCAGAAAACTAGTCTGTATTAATAAAACACGTGCACCGCAGCATTTTAAAATGCAAATGTTGTGCTTGTTAGTAACACAGCAGCTTGAAGTAACTGCTAGTAAGTAACTTATAGACGAAACTTATTGACAGTTAGCAGCACGTATTTGCATACATGTAACCAGTGTACCACTTCCTTATTATCCATTTACTGAATATGATCCACTTTTTGAATGTCTTCCCGGAACCACCAATTCTGTGATGGAAGGATTTGTATAGTGTCGTTACTCTGAAATCAAGTAATTTTGAGTTTAGTATTATAGTGTCATTTTCAAAAGGTTCTAAGATCATGTTCAACTTAGTTATCTTTGTGATCGTCAATTATGTGACATTATGGGTTTAAGAAACACTGGCAGGATATACACTGAAATATTAATGATGTGATCTCTGCGGGGTAGAATTAAAGCTGGACTTCTCCATCCTCCCTTCCTCTTGCCCTTCCTTACCCTCTCCCTCCTTCCCTCCCTTTTTATACATTTCTGCGTTTTTCAGATTTGTAGAATGTGTTATGTTACAAGCCAAAAGGCAATAAATAGAATGAATAAAAGCAGCTTCCTCAGCGTGAAGGTGTATCTCCCCAGCTGAGGGTCCAGATTATAATCCAAGTCAGCTCCCATGTTCCATGGATATCCAGGATGTTCCCTCCCAGCAACTTTAATGTCTGTAGATGCAGGAGCAGAAAGTGGTGATGTGCCGTGTGGCAGGCCCACAGATCTGTGTGTTCCTTTGCAGGCTGTACGAAAACAAAGGAGAGGCCGATTTCGTGGAGTCCTTGGTGCAGCTGTTCCGGTCCATCAGTGACATGATGAGCGGCGTGTCAGACCAGACCGTCCGGGTGAAGGTAGGTCCTCGGGGCAGCGTCGACCACACTCAGGGCCCTGCTCTTAGAGGCGGGACTCCCTGCAGGCCGGGAAAAGCAGGGTCTGCATGTCCTTCGAAGCCTGGACTTGAGCGGAAGGTTCAGGGGCGGCTTTGCAGTGACCATGGTCGTGGTCCCTGTAATGGGATTCTTTTTGCTTCCTCTGGAGGGGCTCTTAAATGCTGTCCTTGGTCTTTGCTTCTCTGCAAGGAGAGGTTCTCAGTTTCCATTATGGAAGGATGGGGAAGTGGATGAGAATGATGTGTTCACGTCACTTGTCAGGGCATCTCAGTATCTGAGCAGGTGTGGGAGGCTGAGGCTGTAGGTGCCCCAGGCATCCGTCAGACCTCAGGCTGAGCTGTGCTGATAGTGGTATATCTTGGTCCCTCCAGCGAGTCTGGAAGAGTGAGCGAGGGATCCAGCCTTCCCGTGGTCCTGCTGTTCTCATCACCTTGTTATCTGTTCTTGCCCTGTGGTCCTTTGGGAGAAAAGATGCCTGCGTCTCAGGTGGGGTCTGTGTGGTCTTCAGGGCACGCCGGCGTGGAGGTGCCAGGAGGTGGGGCGTGGGGAGGACCCAGGGAGCGGCCCACGCACACTTGCCAGCATCCCTGTCTGGCAGTTTCAGTGTGGCTGACTTACTGCAGAAGAAGCCGTGCGAGTTGTGTGCGCTGCCCGTGCTAATTCTTTCAAAGGACAAGAATCTTCCAAATGATTAACTTGCAGCTTTCACCCTGCTGCTCCTTGTAGCAGCCTCTGTTCTTACTTTCCTCTTTGAATGTTCTTTTACTGTAGCATTTCCCAGGAAACATCTTTATGGCTATTAAAAATATTGTGGGAAAGTGATTTCCCAGATTTTAAGTCTGGGACAGAGATGTACGTGTGCTCAGATGTGTGTCACGGTTGTTGAGACCAGGGGAGCAGTGTCACTAAACGTGAACAGTCAAGATGGCCCTTTCATCTCGGAGGTGAAGCTGCTGTCTGGCAGAGCCGTGCCGTCCTCAGTATCACTTCTCAGTCTTCACGTGGAGCTGGTGATCCACAGAGAAAGCTGTGTGGCGTGTATTTTCAAGTTTTGGCTTAATTATTTTGGCAACTTACTGCCTAAAGCCGCCTTATTGTTTTGAGGTTAAAATTAACAGTGTGTGGGGTACATCTACTACGAAATTCTCTGGCATTTCTGGAAAACAGACACAGGGAGTCTAAGAATAGATACAAATGACAGGAAGTTTTGAGCCCAGAAGTCCTTTTTGGTTTCTAAATATACTGTTAGATTATTAAATTTGATTGGGCTTGACTTGTGTCTGCCCACCTCCCTGGATGTCAAGGCGTTTAGTAGCTGCACGCTTGAAAGTCCTTCCTTCAGTGGGGGTTTTATTATGAGACATGGGTGAGTTCAGTGACGTTTGTGCATCGGTGCAGACCTTACATCTGCAGCACAGATGACTGGGTTTTATTTGCAATGTTGCCTCCTTGCTGCTGATTTTGTATTTCGTTCTTTTTTTTTTTTTTTTTTTTTTTTGCGGTTCACGGGCCTCTCACTGTTGTGACCTCTCCCGTTGTGGAGCACAGGCTCCGGACGCGCAGGCCCAGCGGCCATGGCTCACCGGCCGAGCCGCTCCGCGGCATGTGGGATCTTCCCGGACCGGGGCACGAACCCGCGTCCCCTGCATCGGCAGGCGGACTCTCAACCACTGCGCCACCAGGGAAGCCCTTGTATTTCGTTCTTGCACAATAGGTGCTTCCTCGACTTCTGAAATTAAAGAATTCCCATCACGGGATCCTGTTTTTGTGTTGTTTTAACTCTTTACGTTTTGCTCTGTGGAAGTGGAAATACGATTGTGAGTCACCTTACGTAGAGGAAATATGAAAAAGACTGGCATTTCTTAGGGGTTAAACGTTGTTTCCCAAGGGTGGCCCTTGTTGGCTGTTTTGATCTTGGAGATGACGTGATTCGTGAGCAGGGGGTCAGCGCGCTCCATGCGCTCTTGGTGATGTTCAGTGTGACCTGATAGACTTGTGGGGTAGACTGAGCACCCCGCCGTCACCCTTCTCAGACTTGTAAGAACCACTTACACCCACCTTGCGGATCCAAGTCAGCATTTTATGCCTCAATGAAGGGAGAGGCGAGAGGAGTTTCTGATAATAATTAACTGCAGGATAAACACGGCATCCAATTAGAGTTTTCAACAGCACTGCCTTCCACTGGACTTGGAGTTTTTAGCAGCGTCATTTAACTTAAGCAGGAGCGTACTTGGGTACGTTTTTGTTACATGGGAGAGGGAACCACGGTGAATATGTGGGTGATGCTCTGCTAGGTGGCCTCAGGTCTCCTCCACTTCTAGATCCTGCTCTGGGGCCCCCATGCGGTTCTAGAGACACACTCACCATTGTGCTGCTTTACGACCCCTCAGTTAATGACCCCCAACCTCAGAGCTGCTGACAGGTCCTTAAAAAAATTCTTTATACGGTAAAGAACATGAAAAATTACCACTTTAACCACTTTCAAGAGTATAGTTCTGGGACATGAAAGACATTCACGTGGGTGTGAAACCATCACCACCATCCGTCTCTGGAACCCTTTTCATCACCCCAGACAAAAACTCGGTACCTGTTACACCGTAGCTGCCCCGTCCTCCCCTCCTCCCAGCCCCTGAGAGCCACCGTGCTGCTGTCTGTCTCTATGAACTTGAGTATTCCAAGTTCCTCGTGTAAGTGCAATCATACCGTACATGTCCTTTTGTGACTGCCTTCTTTTTTTTTTTTTTTGCGGTACGCGGGCCTCTCACTCTTGTGGCCTCTCCCATTGCAGAGCACAGGCTCCGGACGTGCAGGCTCAGCGGCCATGGCTTACGGGCCCAGCCGCTCCGCGGCATGTGGGATCTTCCCGGACCGGGGCACGAACCCGTGTCCCCTGCATCGGCAGGCGGACTCTCAGCCACTGCGCCACCAGGGAAGCCCGTGACTGGCTTCTTTTACTTAGCATAATGTCCTCACGGTGCATCCATGTTGTAGCAGGTGTCAGCATTTCCTTCCTTGCTGAGACAGAATTGCATCCCATTGCATGTATCTAACAGATATTGTTACTCGTGCACCGTTTGATGGACACTTGGGTTCTTTACACCTTTTGGCCTTTGTGAATGCTGCTGGTGTGAAAGTAAGTTTACAAGTAACGAGCTGTTCAAGCCCTGCTTTCCCTTCTTTTGGGTCTATACCAGATGTGGAATTGCTGGGCTGTATATGTAATTTTTTGAGGAATTACCATGTCATTTTCCACAGCAGCCATCCCATTTTATTTTTTATAAAAGTTAAAGAAAAAAAGATTTCTTGTTCCATTTATCTTAACAGTATTTCTGGCAGCTTCTCAAGCTTGAGACTCATTACCCACCCCCTTCCACCTTTAGCAAATGATGCTGGTTTGTCTGCTGTACTGAAAAGATCCTCTAATACCTGTCCAACATCACCTTTCCTTTCTCACTTCCTTCCGAAGAAGACGAGTCCATTCTACTACCTGAAACTAACCCTCCACCTGTGTTGAGTTCTCCCCTACCTGCCCCTTCCTTTGGGGTCCTGATGGATCGATCCCTCACCCTTTCCTCTCAGTCTGGAATCTTCTGTCTGCACATCAGATTGCCCCTTTCACATGCCTACAGCCACCCCCAGACATCCTAAGCATTCAGCAGGTGCTTCGGGGAACCTTCTTGGCCATCACACTTCTCCGTCTCCTGCCCCACCATGAGCAGGTCCTTGTACCTGTGGCCAGCGCCATCTGGTCCTGTTCTCTGCTCTACCCTGTGTGGTCACCGTCTGCCTCTCCCTCACGCATGACCCAATGGCACTTCACCTGCAGCATCTCCAGGCCAGACGCGATCTTGCTCTTCCATTGCCTTCTCTTCCTTTGCTCACCTTGGCCGTGCCTGTCACGAGCCACTGTGTGTCTGGTACTCAGTTACTCTTGATGAAATTATGGCAGAACCTCTCTTTACTCGCTACACCCTCAGTGCTGTACCTGCCCTTCTTGTTCCCTGACTGTATTTCAGCATTTCCCTAAAACTCACATCTGGCAGTAGACTTGTTTTTCTCAGGAAGCTGTGACGTTCTCCAGCTGCCTTGGAGAAATGGGTCAGATTCCAGGTTCTGCCATTCAGAATCTTCACAGTCAATCCAGCCAACTCTCCTATAGCCTTTGATTCTTACAGACACGAGTAGAGTGCCCCTCTGGACGCTCGGAAGCCACCCGGAGGGTTAATGCCGAAGGCTGATAGGCTGACATTCATCGATCACTTGCCGTTCTGAGTGCTTTATATTCATCATCTTCTGTGACCCTTACAGTACTCCCGTTCCATAGGTACGATCGTTGATTGTAGGTGAAGACACTTAGAGCTGTTAATGAACTTGCCCAAGGCCATGCGACCAGGCAGAGGGATAATTTAAGCCCACGTTGCCCAGATCCAGAGCCACATCCTTCCATTCAGTTCCCCCCAGAGAGGGTCACTGGGCACCAGCGATCCGATGGCTCAGAAACAGGGCCTAAAGTGGTTGTCCACATCGACGGACAGCAGCTCTGGATCAGATGCTTTGGGGCTGTAAAGACATCAGCTTCGTTCCCTGTGGAGCTTTTCATCGGAGTGGATATGTCCTGTGTTTTTTGGCATAAAGCAATTAAAAAACTTTGACGCTATGCCAGCAGAAATCGGCTGTGTCTAGAGGAGGTAAAGGCGGTTCCATGGGGCTGGTCCTGAGGCTTCTTGGAGGATGGGTCTCGGTGATGGGCCCCCTGCACTGGCCACAGAGGCTTCTGTTTCTTCACCACTCGTGGATTGCAGTGCTAGATTTGGGGCACGTGGGGTTTTGCCATCAGAATTAACACAGGCATTGACATTTTCACTCTGTTCCGCAAATCTTACAACTCTGTGGGATGATCCTGGAAAAGACTACCCTGTGAACTAGGCATAGCCTCCCTAGAAATTTCTAGAACTTTCTGTTGAGGGAAACATTGACCCTGATCCACAATAAAAAATGCATTGTTGGGTGTGTGTGTGTGTGTGTGTGTGTGTGTGTGAAGCTGAAAAGTCTTCCATGAAAAAGTTCTAACCCTTTATTCCATGGGATGTACTCTGGCATTTTCTGTTCTATTCTGGTATCCTTTAGTCTATTCTGAACTAATGTATTTCACTAAAAAAAAAATTGCTGGTTGACAGGCACTAAATTTATTTCCTGAACAGAGAACGTATCTCAACCCACATTTGAAAAACACTGCTCTTTACCGTTCTTTCTATTTCTTCCACCCTCTTGTTCGGTTTAGTATGAAATATTATTAGTGTTCTGTGTGTCTTCCATTGTAAAGACACAGGTCCCTGGTGCTCAGTGAATTCCTCTACCAGAATGCGGACTGGACTGGGGTGAAGATTAATCGAATTTGAGGCTCCTGAGCTGAGATGGGCACACAGATGCCTGAGGCTTTGCCTTCCTTCCAGGGGGCTGCCCCTTGGGTGCCAGCTTCCCTGTTGCTTGCCTTTCTGACCCCTGGTGGTGCCACTTCTATCTGGCCTTCCCCGGGAAGAACTGTGTTGGAAATAAGCTATATGGTAATCACAGTAAATGCAGTTGTTGGGTGAGTTTTGCCCTCCAAGAAGCATGGTTTTCATTTCCTTAAATGTAAAATAGATAGCTAGTGGGAAGCAGCTGCATAGCACAGGGAGATCAGCTCGGTGCTTTGTGACCACCTAGAGGGGTGGGATAGGGAGGGTGGGAGGGAGGGAGACGCAAGAGGGAGGGGATATGGGGACATATGTATATGTATAGCTGATTCACTTTGTTATAAAGCAGAAACTAACACACCATGGTAAAGCAATTATACTCCAATTAAGATGTTAAAAAACAACAACAACAACAACAAAAAATAATACCTGGACTTGAACTATACTTACTTCTCTTCTATATTATCTAAAATTCTTCCTTATCAGAAGCTTTGGCTGCTTTTTGTCCGTTTCTCAGCTAGCTTCCAGGGTCCTCACTGCTTCTCACAAATTTGTAAGTTTCAAATATTTTTGTCCTCTGGAAAAATTCTGAATGTTTTAGGGATGATGACAAAATAAGGATCGGAAATACTATGATTTCCTTGCAGATGAGAAAATCAGGTTGCACAGGTGACTGCTGACCTGCCCGGGGCCTTGGCTCTAGTAATAGCAGCTACCACTTGACCCCTTCATCCTGGGTCCCAGTGTTCTCCACTTCATGTGCTGCGTTCAAGATTCCCATAAGGATGTGAAGTCTTATCAGCTCCCTTAAACAAAGCAGGGATTTATTGTGTCCTGGCCCTTAGTTTAAATGTAATATGTGATCCTTTTAGAAAAGTGGAAAATGCCAAAAAGTCACTTCAGAAAAATAAGTCTCACTTGTCATCTCCGCCCCCCCCCCCATAAATTACAGTGTTAGCATTTTTGTCTTTATAATCGTAGGCTTTTCCTCCTTAGGCTATGATGATGCATGAGATCGTATGTATGATATATACGTACAGATATTTGCATATGTATGTATGTGTGTTTATACATACCTGCTTATACAACTTTCCTTTTTTCCACATACATTTTATTTCCCTACATCCTTCAGTACTCTTGAAGAACACCTTTTTTAAGGTTATATCACTTCATGGTTGTATCGTAGCTTATTTAACCAGTTTTCTATGTTTGGGCACCAAGATTGTTTGCAGTTTTCCTTTCCGTAAACAGTGCTTCAGTAAACTCCCTGGCCAACCCTTTCTCTATGGCAAAGACCTGGTTCTGTCCGGTTAGCTGGGTGCATACAGATTTCCAAATGCGCTGAAGGTCTGTGGAAGTTGTGAGCAGAGCTATCAGGACTTGCTCCCTGCCTGAGGAATCTGTGCACCTCCCATTTGGGCTGTTGTGTTCCACGTGATAGCCTGGCCTTGGTTTTCACTAGAACCCTGGTCCTGTCTGTGATTCCACTTCATCCTATTCTTTGTGGGACTGAGCGACTTGACCACAGTGCTGGACGCCTAGGGAGCTCTTTGATCCTCAGAAGTCACCTGCTTACGTAACCTTGGCGTCTCTTGGTACAGGATCAGTGGGTGAATCAAGTAAGGAGACAAGAGCTCTGCTGAGTCCAGTTCCTTCAGCCCAGATGATTCTGGGCCCCGAGGAAGCAGGCCAGCGAGACGTGGGAACCATCATAGACTTGTATGTATTTTAAAGACATGGGTAGCATCAGAGCCAGGAAGGTACACTCAGAGCAAACAATAAAATATTTTCCTCACTTTTTTTTGAGGCTGGGGGCTGGTGGTTGTTGATTGTGTTGATGGATCCAGGATGCCGCAGATGCGAGTCAGGGCTTTGCTTGCAAAGTCTGTCATTGTTTGTCCGAGATGGCTTGGATGGTGACTTTCCAGGTCACTTGTCCATTTGGGGGGAAGACTTTCTGAACCAGGATTCTCAGCAGCTGAAGGCTGGCATCTCAGGAGAAGACAGCCATGAAGGGAACGGCCACATTGGACTGAGAATCAGCAATGGGCCAGGCCTTCTGGAGAGTTCTCCTACTAACAGGGAGGAGAGGGTGGTCCCAGACTCCAGGGGCCGAGGGGACCGAGCCGTGCTTGGAAGTGACGCCAGTCTCCTGGGACTGCTGCAACTAAATACCACAAACATGGCAGCTGGAAACAGAAATTTCTTCCTTCTGGGTGCTTGTCTTAGTTTGGGCTGCTGTCACAGAATATCGTAGACTGGGTGGCTTATAAACAACAGAAATTTATTCCTCACGTTTCTGGGGCCTGGAAGTCCAAGATGAGGGTGCCGTCAGGGCAGTGTTCGGGTGAGAGCCTTCCTCTGCCTTGCCCACAGCTGACTTCTTTCATCCTTACGTGGTGGATAACAGAGACATGAAGCAAGCTCTCTTGTGACCCTTATAAGGGCACTAATCACATTATGAGGACCCTACCCTTCTGACCTCACCTAATACGAATCACCTGGGGGTCTTGTGAAAATGCAGATTCCCCCTCGGTAATTCCAGGGAGGGGGCCGAGGGTTTTCATTTCCAGTCATCACCTAGTGAGTGCAGCTGATGTTGGTCCCTGGTCATACTTTGAGGTGGGTGTGGTTGGATCTCACCTGTGCAGTGAGTGTTCTGGCTGCCCCGGAGGGTGGAGTCCAGGCAGGTGCAGGTGTTCCCCTCGGGGCTGGCTTCACCTGCGCCACCAGCGCTCCGCTGCCCAATGTTCTGGACTGTTCTGATTTCACAAGTTTTCCTTACGCGTAGATGATAAGACACTTGCAAGTGAAGTCATGACTCGCATCAAAAAAGAAGAAGCAGGGCTTCCCTGGTGGCGCAGTGGTTGAGAGTCTGCCTGCCGATACAGGGAACGCGGGTTCGTGCCCCGGTCCGGGAAGATCCCACATGCCGCAGAGCGGCTGGGCCCGTGAGCCATGGCCGCTGAGCCTGCGCGTCCGGAGCCTGTGCTCCGCAACGGGAGAGGCCACAAGAGTGAGAGGTCCGTGTACCGCAAAAAAAAAAAAAAAAAAAAAAAAAAAAGTTGAAGAAAACATTCTAGGTCATTTGCTTGGTAAACCTTTGGCTCAAAATGCTTCCAATTAGAATTCACCCAACACTGGGGCTTCCAGCTTTCCCCCAGTGTATATTGTGGAGAGCATTCGCCCAGTGTTGGATTTCTGGAATCTCTCTTCTGGCCAGAGTTCCTTGCAGGGGAGTTGCACAGTCTTCTCAGCTGTAGCCCCAGGACACTTGAGATACCACCCATGTGGGCAGACTTTGTCTGGAGCTGTCTGGATGGAGACACTTGTTTCCTGACCACCTCGCTGCCCCCATTTGTAGTGGACAGGACTTTGCAACAGCGGCAGAAAGGCAGCCTTAGCGGAAAGCAAAATCATTTCTGTTCTCCACTCTCCTTCAGCAAGCCAAGCGTTTGTGGTTGGTTTTCTACCCAAGTTATGGTGCACGTGTGTGAGAATTTTTATAGTTACAACCTAGATAAGGTTCGCTTTACTCCCTTTTTATCATTATATCATGAGTGCCTTTCCACATGAATGAGTAGGTGTAGTGGTAACGGCTCTGTGCTAGTTCAGAGCATGTACCTGCATTGATGTGCGCTCGTTTGCTTAAAGCAATCAAATGATTTTTCATCATTAATTTTTCCATTGTTGAGTACTAGGATTTTTGCTTTTAGCATTTTAAGCCTGCAGTGAATGATTTCATTGAGAAGTAGTTGGTGGCATTGATCTTTCCTTTAATTTTGTGGTGGGTTTCCTCCATGTTCTTTTTTTTTTTTTTTGCAGTACGCGGGCCTCTCACTGTTGCGGCCTCTCCCGTTGCGGAGCACAGGCTCCGGACGCGCAGGCCCAGCGGCCACGGCTCACGGGCCCAGCCGCTCCGCGGCATGTGGGATCTTCCCGGACCGGGGCACGAACCCGCGTCCCCCGCATCGACAGGCGGACTCAACCACTGCGCCACCAGGGAAGCCCTCCTCCGTGTTCTTTACCCTCATGTGCCTGTTTGTGTTGGAGGACGAGGCTTGAATTTGGGGCCGCAGGATGTCAGGCCTTTCCTAGCCACCTTGCCTGTCCTGCCCCCTGCAGTGATGCTCTCTAGTGGAAAAGCACTCCTCTCAGGCACCTGGAGGGATTGCCTTTTCCTGGCCCCTGACCTTGGCCTTCAGGGGTCTCTCCCCCAGCTCCCCTTCCTTATCCAAGCCTTCTGCCCACCTCTTCCACCAGGCAAGGTGCCCCCCAGCCCTTTTCTCCTTCCTCCATCACAGTAGGTCTCATGGATGGCTTTATGCCTAGCCCCTCATTGTTCATTTATTGGCTCATTTGTTTTAAAAATTCATTTACTAATATGTTCATTCTGTGAGCCAGGCACTGTGCCAGGTGCTGGTCACACACATATAATACAGATGTGGGCTCTGTTCTCATGGTGATTACATTTAAGTCAGCGAGACAGGTATTAATCAAATCACCATACCCACACATGTATAGTTGTACGATTTTAAGCAAACCATAGACATAAATCTCTAATTTTAGATTGTAAAAGGTCCTTTTGAGGAAAGTAAGGGATAGGATGACCAGGGATATCAGGGGATGGGAAAGAGTTGGGGGGTTCAAGGAAGGTTTCAAGGAGGAGTTGGGTGAAGAAAGCATGAGGTGGGGCAAGTTCCAGGTAGAGGCCAGTAGACAGGAGGGTATTTGCTGCTTTCAAGGACTGGCCATAAGATCAGTGGTTGTGGCTGGATGGGATGGGCAGTGAGCCAGTGAGGGCTGGGGGGAGAGGATGGAGAGGCGGAGGGGGGCTTGGGGCAGAGCCCTGTGGTCCTGCTCAGGATCCGTGGGCGCCACTGGAACGGGCATGGTCACATCAGACGTGGCTTCTCAGAGGGTCATCTGGCTGCTGTCTGCACAATGGGCTGGAGCAGTTAAGAGAGGATGCGGTGGGGTGAGAGGCTGTCATGAAGTCCAGGTAAGAGACCATGGGGTTGGGGCTAGAGCAGGCTTCTTTCCTTTAGTACTACTGACATTTGGGGCCCACCCTTCTTGGTTGTGGGACTGTCTTGTGCACTACAGATGTTTAGCAGAATCCCTGGCCTCTACACGCTAGATGCATTCCCTAGTGTGACAACCTAATGTGTCCAGATGTTGCTCAGTGTCTCCTGGGATTGAGGTGGGGGCAGAATTGCCCCTGGTTGAGACGTTGGGGTCCAGTATTGGTGATGAGTTTTGAGGAGGAGGAAGAGACTTGCTGGTATAATTTACGGACTGCGGTGGTGGCTCCCATGTGGGAGATGAGGAAGAGGCAGGGTGGTTTCATCACCTCCCAAATCGTTGGCTTAAGCCACTGCATGATGGAGAGACATCTTAAGAAGCGGGTGAAGGGACTTCCCTGCTGGCGCAGTGATTAAGAATCCGCCTGCCAATGCAGAGGACATGGGTTCAGTCCCTGGTCCGGGAAGATCCCACGTGCGGCAGAGCAACTAAGCCCGTGTGCCACAACTACTGAGCCTGCGCTCTAGAGCCCGCGCGCTACAACTACTGAGCCCGTGTGCCACAACTACTGAGCCCGCACGCCTAGAGGCTGTGCTCAGCAACAGGAGAAGCCACCGCAATGAGAAGCCTGCGTACCGCAACGAAGAGTAGCCCCTGCTCGCCGTAACTAGAGAAAGCCTGCACGCAGCAACGAATACCCAATGCAGCCAAAAATAAATAAATTAATTAAATTATTAAAAAAAATAAAGAAGCGGCTGATGATTCTAGAATATTTGGACATTGAGGGTGGGCTTCTCCTGAGACCCTGCTTAAAAGTTATCTCTTTCTGAGAACTGCTGTGCTAGTAACTGCTTCACTCCATCACGGGAAACATGTTCATGTGCAGCCGTAGTGCGCTGAAAACGTCCTTATTTACGTGCATTTTGGGTATCTACCTGACATTTCTAACTACATGACCATCGTTTAGGACTGGGCTCTCATTTTCCGGTTCCCTTTAGACAGCGTCCAGTTTCCACCCCTTGTCTGGTGTCTACTCGGTGGTGCTGCTGGCTGGGTGGCTGGAGGTGTCTACACAGACACAGTGCTTGTTGCTATTGGATGCTTGGTTACATTACATAATACAGTGGAGGAAAGTACCCAACCCAGACTCCTATATGGTTTGGAGAGAGCTTATCCGCTTTTGTCCAGGTGGATTAGGGAGCCTGAGATAATCCTAAGGCCTTCTATTTGTGCAGCTCTCTCACTCCTCAGAACCTTTCAGTGCACCTTCCTGTGATCCTCCCAGCGCTGCCATGGCACCCCGTTCAAAGTAATAATGAGAAAGCATGCAGAAGGGAGGGGCAGGAAACACGGTCATGTAAAGTCGGTGAGTTTAATAGCAGAGTCATCGATGCAGACATTTAGAACCCACATCCACTGGCTCTTCTCTGCAATCTTCAAATTGCAGCTGCCCCTTGGAGCGCCTTCCAAGATTTTGTTCTAGGAAAGATGAGGGGGTTTAAAACAGAGTCTAAAGCAGTCTGACCCATCTAAAGCATGGTCTCCCAGGTGAGCTGAAGGCACAGGGTCTGCAAAGGTCATGTGCACTTTGCTTGTGGAATGCTCCTTATAAGCGCATGTGCCTGTAGGTTCTTTTCGTATTGTGAGTTTCTGTGGATTGAGGCTTCTTTTGATTGCAAATGATGTAAACCTCAAACAAGAGCTAAATAAATGGCAAGATATTCCAGTGTATGGGTAAGAATACTCACTACTGTTAAGATGTCAGATCTTTCCAACTTGATCTATAGGTGCAATGCCGTCCCAAGTCAAAGTCCTAGCAAGTTACTGTGTCACTGTTGACAAAAGTGACATGAAGAGGGCAGAAGACCCAGAATATTCCACCCCATACTGAAGGAGAACAGCATCAGAGGACCGACACTCCTCGACTTCTGGGCTCTCTGCAAAGCTCCAGTAATCAAAATGCATAAACCCAACGCACATTCACTTCCGAAAGAAGGAAAGTAACTGATTCTTGTCACTGGGGAGGCCAAGGCGTCAGTCATGACTGTGCCCAGGGGTTGAAAGAGATCCTTGCTCTTGGCTCAGTACTACTTCTCTCTGCTTGAGGGAAGAATGGCCACCACTAGTCAGAGGCTTGTAGTTTTCTTACTATTTGTAATCCTGGAGGACCCAGAATGACTGTCTAGCTTTTCAAGGCCAAAACCATCCACAGAAAGAGCCCTTGTTAACCTTCCTCCTGTAAAGGAAGGGACCATCCCTGAAAGGAAAAGACAAGGAAGTTGAAAAGAGCAATGGGGGCTTCCTGCTGCAGAGAGTAGAGAGAGAGGGGTAAAGGCGGCCAGTAGGGGGGCTGACATGATATTTGTGAGTGTAGCTGAAGCCAATGCAAATTAGTGACCTTGTGAAATGGCTTCTGTAGCTATTTTCCGGACTGTCTGCTGGGCTGGTGGAAAGGGTAGTTAAAGCCTTCATTTAGGCTTGGTGTTCCGGCTGGCATACCAAGTAGCCCAAGCTGAGGCCCGAGAGGAGAATATACCCTTAAATATGCCCAGGAAGAATTTCATTGAGAAACGAGCATTAGCAAGTGTGAAAAAAAAAAAATTTCACACTTGAGCTTAAAAAATCATCAGCTCCATTATACTTATATCAAATAATTACAAAATTTCATGAAAGCTATTTTTCAGAACTTTATGATGGAATAAATTATTTTTGTGTACGTATGGACACAATCTTGGACTTTATGTTGAATTTTAAAAGTGCTCACGTAGTTGCCATGGGAAATCAGGGAACTGGGGAGTGAAAAAGTCATACCTGAGTTTTTCCGGGACTTTATGAGGGGACAGAATGGTTCTGTGAGGGAGGGTCAGCCCTTGCTTTCTCCGTGATATCCCGAATCAGACATTAAGCTTATACCTTACACTGTAAACCTGGGAATTCTGTGCTAGGCTGAAGAGTTTTGATGAGAATCTGACCAGCGTTATTCTCCATGAACTGTGGATGTGACACTTTTCTAGTTCAAGTAGAATTATTTTCCCCTTGGGAAATCCTATGCATTCAATATGGTACATTGAAGTAGGGGAGAGGCAAAGGAAAGAAAAGGCTATAAAAGGCATATGTTGTTAAAATAAAGCAGGTTTTATTCTCGCCTGTGTAATCTTTAGATACAGCGATTGATTCTTAGAGTTACTAATGTTGTTTTTGAAATGTAAATTGTCTTCTCCCTAGTTTAATGATTAGGGAAGAACAGCAGCCCTCACTGTCTGGTTAAATAAACATAACTAAAGTGTAATTACTTTTTGAAAATGAGATTTTCATAGAAAATCTCAGGAAATGCACGTTGTGACATTACACATTTTATATGGTCACCACTCAAGATTAAGTACAAAGGTGATATGACTGAGAAATTAGGTGACCGCCAAGTCTGTCCTTTGTTTTTCTTTTAAACGATTCATTTTAAGATGGAAAAAAAAATACTATTCCTGCTGCCATTTGTCAGGCTGATCATCTTGTTAGTTCCTGGTAGGTCATGACTCTGCTGATGGGTTCCCATCAATGCATCCTTAAGGGGAGCAGCTTCATGGATCCATTACCTTTGGCAATCACCTTGCTGATTTGCATGGTCTACCAGTTGGCCCCTTCTCCTTTCTCCTGCCTTATTTTTTCTGGACCTGAAGATAAACCACTGGTTCAGCAGTATGTTGGAGGGCTCCAGGTTATATGATTTATTTACTGTAATTTGCCCTCTGGGTGTGTTTCGGATGTGAGTGTCAGGCACTTACCCCTTCTAGTTTCCCAGCTTCCTACAATTTCCTCTGCAGCCAGAGGTACCCCTGGGGCAGTGGGCAGCTCTGTGTGGCAGCGAGCTGGGGTGGGAGCTGAGTGTTCTTTGTGTGTCATTATTAAAACTTTGCCTAGGGCAGAATCTTGAGCTAACAGAAGCTATAGGACTATTTTTAAATGAAATTTTCATTTCTTTGTTTTGATTGCTTCTCAAAGACAGGTAACAAAAAAGAGTAAAGTACCATAAAATAACACACCTAAATCTACCACTGAGAGATTACTCACTGTCGGCCCTTTGGTCATGATTGTGTCTGAATTCTTTCTGTTTCTGTATGGATTATACATGTGATTTCCAATAAGCCGGTGATAAATACTTGGCCAGCGCTGTCCCCCGCTTTGTTTTCCCGCAAAGCATGTATGAACTTCTTTCTACAGAATAGATACCTTCCTGTTGACACAGAGAGACTTGCTGCTTGGACCAAATCAGGATCCAATGAAATGCTGATAAATTCAGAACTACTTGACAGTACATGACAGAAAAAAGCGCAGTCAAAATGATCAGCAGTCAGAGGGCTTCCCTGGTGGTGATGCAGGGGACGTGGGTTCGTGCCCCGGTCCGGGAAGATCCCACATGCCGCGGAGTGGCTGGGCCCGTGAGCCATGGCCGCTGAGCCTGCGCGTCCGGAAGGGCTTCCCCTGGTGGCGCAGTGGTTGGGAGTCTGCCTGCCGATGCAGGGGACACGGCTTCATGCCCCGGTCCGGGAAGATCCCACATGCCGCGGAGCGGCTGGGCCCGTGAACCATGGCCGCTGAGCCTGCGCGTCCGGAGCCTGTGCTCCGCAACGGGAGAGACCGCAACAGCGAGAGGCCCGCGTACCGCAAAAAAAAAAAACAAAAAAAAAAAGAAAAGAAAAAGATTAGCAGTCATAATTAAGGAAAAGCAAAGAACCAGAAAGCAGGGGTCTCAGTGTAAACCTCAGTGGGAACCTTGGAGTTCAAGGCCTCAGGCAGCGTCAGTGCTGATGGTCTGGGGAGGGTCTGCAGGTGTGCTTCTGTGGCCCTGGGGCAGCCCTGGTTCTCCGTAATGCACCTGAGGCCTCTGACGTCCTTTCCGTTCCTCCTGGTTCTCTTCTTGCTGCGAGGGACGGGCCTGCCTCTTGTGCCTGTTCCACCTGCGCTGGCCTATCCCGGTGGGCCTCGGCCCTGCCCACAGCCACGCAGCGCCGCCCACTGCCCCTGAGCAGCCTTCCTCCAGGGCCCGCCCCTTCCTTCGTTCTTCCCGGGGGCCATGTCCATGTTGGGATCGCGCCTGCTTGTTTCTCTGTGGGCACGGGACTTCTTCAGTGACTCCGATATCTTCCTCCCCACCTTGCCTGGAGTTTCGCCGCGTTTTGCAGGCTTCCACGCATGGAGGAGGGTAGGTGCCAGTAGCCTGTGTGTGTCCACAGTGAGGAGGGACCTGGTGCCTCTGTGGGAGTGGCCAGGTGGATTATTCTTGGGGGAAAAAATGTTGCGGTAACTTAAACATCTGTGTGGTGTTTGCCTGATGTTTATTACATTCTTACCGAGGAAACAACCTTAAGCGCGTCTCCAGGTCTGCTTTAGATGTTGCGATCTTCATGATGTTACTGTCAGATTCAGTAGTTTAATATATATGCACTTTTAACACGTATGCAGAGGTGGTGTGGATGGGATTACTTGGCTTTATAGCTTGTTAAATGCTCATTTGGTGCCAGCTGTGGACTCGTCCTGGCCCAGGGACATGAGGAATACACAGAGGAAGGTGCAGCCTTCTGTCTGCAGGAGAGGAAGGCAGGTATTTGGTCCGGAAAATAGGTAACAGATGAGGTGGTGCATTATTGCATCATTGGGCATCCAGATGGGAGACTGCAGGCCGAACAAGGACCCAGAGAAAGTGGAGGTGGCCTGAGATCACCAGATAAGGCATGGTGGGAGCAGATAGGGCTGGCTCTGAGCTTTAAGGGTTGGTGGGAGTAGAGATAAACATTCCAGGGAAGGGGCAGAAGGTTGGGGATGGGACGGAGAAGGAAAAGAAGGAGAGAGTGGAGATGGCGGGAATGGGTTGGTTTTGTGAGAAGACTGCATCTCAGGGGCTGGAGTGGCCAGATGCATCAGGAACAGGGAGGCAGGCAGCCTTGGTCCAACCTCAGGGCCTCAGAGCTGAGAAGAGGAATGCAGTCCTGTTCCGTTCATCAGGTAGTAGTAATCTCTGAGATTCTGAACTGACCCCCTGAAAATTGGCATATAGGTTTGGTTTTTGTACTAAAATTATGTTTTTAGAAAAGGACAGGATCTCCCAAGGGAGTAAAAATGGACTTTTCCCCCAGGGGTCTCTCAGTATGAAAATTACATTAGAGAATTCTTTGTTAGTTCTTTTATTTGTGTCACGGGATACCTTTTTTCATTTGTATTTTTAAGTAAAACATGTTTTTAGTGGAAAAAAAGTTTTCCTGGAATCTTGCAAGTCCCCTCTCAGAGTTTTGTGGCTGCCATTGGGAGCTCTCCCAGCGATGGTGACCTTCCATCCAGGGAAGCCGCTGGGGGTATGGGAGAGTGGCCCCTGTCTCTCCACCTCGAGCTTCGCTCAGCTGGAGAGGTGATGTCTTGCGTATGTGGAATGTATTTATAGAAAATCATGACCATTTTGCAAGTGTGTCAGTCATATTTTCTAGAGGATGTGACGTGTCCTGAGTCGTCATCTGACGTGAAGGTGGCCCCGGGCCCCGCCTTCTGTGCTTCATGGCTCTCCTGCACGTCTGGAACCCTTGCAGCTTTTCCGGCTGCCCTGTGGGCTTTTCGGTCACCTAGTGTGCCAGCAGCTTCCACGCCAGCAAGCCTTTTCCTCTGTGGGGCTGAAAGAACACTGCATTAGGGGCTGGGAGGCACTAGCTCACCCAGAAAGCGGGCAGAAGCTGTGTTATTGGGGCAGGAAGATTTAGATTATTTCTCAAGTATTACAGCTGCATCCACTTTCTGTGTGTGAGCGTGTACATAAAATAGCTCCTTTACCCTTTTGTTTTCAACTTTTCTTTGTTCTTATATTGAAGGACAGCTACTGGTATTGTTTTTCCTCTTTTATTTGGGATATTTAATCTACTGATTCTTTATTTTTTGGTTTTGTTTACAATACCTATATCAAAAAACTGAATTTTAAATTGAGGTATAATTCATATATATTGAAATGCACAAATGTGATATGTCCAGCTTATACTCTGTTTTGAGAAATGATTGCATCATGTAACTCACACCTCCATCAAAACAAAGAACATTCCCATCACCAGTTTTGTACATTGGGTGTATTGACTGGTGATACTGGGTGCATTTCTTGTATTTTCCTCTCTGGAATCTGAGCCTCTCAATCCCAGTTACCTCAGCAGCTCTGGTTCCTTCAAAATGGAACTTTTTACTCCACTGAGTTTTCTTGTTCCCATCAGTAAAATAAAGGAAATGGTTTAGACTGTGTTCTGAGGTTGCCCATGCATTTACACGCTGTGATCCTCTCTCTAGAAACGGTCACCTCTTTAAAATAAACTCCTCTTTAAAATAACCAATGAACATCAAAGAAAACTTTGCACAGTCTGCAAAGGTCAAAATGCCATCATTGGCTTGCATTGGGAAAACATTTCTTTTAAGTGTGTACAGGGATGGAATGTTTAAAAGAAGCCGGTTGAGTGTGTAATGCAGTAGTCAGTCCTTTAGAAGTGCTTCATCTTTATATTTTAAACAAATCGTAACTCCCCAAATTGGTATGCCAGTTGTGTGATATTTAAAATCTTTTACCAACTCATTTTTTTTTTCTTTTTGACCCTATGTTAAATTCAGTGGAGCACAGTCTCATTCACACCCCACTTATGCATAATTTGGGATAATTAATGTAGTGGCTGGGCTGCCATTCACGTCTTCCAGCTAGGAAAATGAAGCTTTGCCAGATGAATCCATACTGTGAGCAGGATTAAGTCATTGATGGCGTGCTTATACCTCCTCAGAGAGTAGAATCTTTTTAGGTACCGCATTATGCATCAGTACTCCTCAGCCCTTCTTTCCACCAGATTTCTACCAAGGAGCTGAGAAGTGATGAATTCCAGGTCCCCCTCCAGCTCTGAAATTCTGAGTTCTTGCCGATACCATGCTGACCTGGGTTGTTAATTTCCTTTGAAAACTTGAAAGTAATAGCATTTCGTTTTTTTGAAAAGTTATCCTTCTTACCTCGGACTTTTTACTAATCTCTGTGCCCCCTGCTTCCCACTCTTACCCCCACTGCCCTCCAGTCCAGGGTTTGATTGATATTTGCTTTTGTATTGTAAGGGCTAGTTAATGTCTAACCATCCTGAGGTTTCCTTCCCTGCAGTTCCATTCCCCTGGATGTGGAAAATCGCATCATCTGGCGTGCTGGGGGTTGGGTGGTCGCGGTCCTCCGGGTTTTCTAGGCCTGCTGGCTCATGCATCTCACAGAGTTGAACATGCATATCCTTGCTGGAAGGAGCCCTGAGTAGATTCTGTATCACAGTTCACACTGAGTCTGTGTCTACCAACCTGTCTTCAATGCTAGGCTATTACAAATTGGTTTTATTTATTCTGTGTTTGAATTTGGACTTTCCTACCCAATAATTTAATATTTTAAAAAATGACAACTTTGGTCTCTTATTTGTCATGAGTGAGGATAGAGTTAGCCAGACTGCAATTTGCTGCTCTCCTCTCTCGCCCTCCCAGCATCTGCTCATTAGCTCATAATTGTTTTCATAACCTTCTCGGAGTCTGGTGTGATCTCACTCTCAACCCTTTGTGACCCACCGGCCCCAAGGTAGTTAAGTGGATTTTGCTCTCTCTATGAATTATACATGTCATCTCTATTTGAAATGTTCCTGAACCCACGATGCTATATTTTGGCAAAATAAATACTACTTGCAGGGAATTTAAAACCCATCCATTTATATTTCCGTTTATTAGGAGATATAATGACCTTATGAAGCATGTAACTATCAACTGATGTTCACCTTCTTGGAAGAAGTGGCTGCTGGCATTTCTGCAGTCTGTATATGTGACAGTTCCTGCTCACTGATTTGCACTTGTGCAGACCCTAAGCGTGGGCATTGTTGTTCATTTTGAGACTTCCTGCCTTGATGGGCAGTTAATGACCTTTCACAGTGCTTCTGTGGCCCCAGGTCTGAGAAGGGATGTGTCCCCTGGACGCTCTCCCTACAACAGACCAAACCCAAGGGTCAGCATGGTTCTTGTCTTTCCTGCCTTCACTCTTCTTTCGTCTGCTTCCGTCTCTTTTCCGCTGCTCTCTGTGCTGTTCCATGGTCGCTACCTCTCCAGGGAGAGCACCTCCAATAGCCATGTGGCCTGAGTCTAAGGCTGGAAGGAAATCCCTGTGTCCTGGCTCAGAATTTCAGGCCATCTCTGTGGTTCTCCTGCCCTGCCCTGGACAAGCAGAATCGTGGACCCTTGCGAGTTCTTTTTATTTTATTTTATTTTAAAAAAATTTTATAAGTTTATTTATTTAATTATGGCTGCATTGGGTCTTCTTTGCTGCGTGTGGGCTTTCTTTAGTTGCAGCAACTGGGAGCTACTCTTGGATGCGGTGCGCGGGCTTCTCATTGTGTTGTCTTCTCTTTGTTGCAGGACACAGGCTCTAGGTGCATGGGCTTCAGTAGTTGTGGCATGCAGGCTCAGTAGTTGTGGCTCGCGACCTCTAGAGCGCAGGCTTAGAAGTTGTGGCGCACAGGCTTAGTTGCTCCATGGCATGTGGGATCTTCCCGGACCAGGGCTCTAACCTATGTCCCCTGCATTGGCAGACGGATTCTTAACCACCGTACCACCAGGGAAGTCCTGAGAGTTCTTTTTAAAATCACTTTTATTGAGGTATAATTTACATCTTACAAGTGCAATCCTTTTGAGTGTATGGCTTGAAGAGTTCTGAAAATGTACGCACCATCTCATCCTGTTACAATCCAGAGATAGAATATTTCATCACCTCTGTGAGCTTCTTTTGCCAGCCCCTTGACGCTTATACGTATGCTGGTTCTTCACAGGAGAGCAGTTGCACCCAAAGACTGAGAAGAAGAGCCCTGATCTCTTTTCCTTTGGCTTCTACTGTGATTGTTCTCTAAGCTACAGTTTTTAAAAATATTTTAATTCCTCTTTTCCCTTTGTCACTGTGAGAGGCTGCTGACACCTCAGGCCAGTGAAGGATAATTGTAGTAATGAGGAGACGTTTCCCCACCGGGTATCATTTCCTCACCTTGGACACAAGAGTCTTCTTTCTCCCAGTCATTTTTTGCTTCTTCAGTACGTGGAAATGTTAAGTCATGCCCAGTCCCTCTAGGCCCAGGGAGTTGGTGTCTGCCCAGGTCTGGCGTGCAGTGGACGGGACAGATAGAGGCTTAAGTGGGATAACAAAAGGTGACAGCGGCTGTGTGGAAGGAGCCGGAACGTGCCCTGGGCATCTGTCCCCCCCAGCCCCTGCAGTCCGCTCCTGACAGGCTCCAAGCCCTTGTCAGTCTTACTCCTTGCTGTTCCCTCTTCGTCTAGTGACCCCAAACAGGACTGCTCACTTCCTGGCCATGCTGGTGCTTTTGCCTGTCTCTTGAGTCTTTTGCATGCGGAGATCTCTCTCCCTGGAATGCAGGCTCCCCTCATCTCTCCCCCGGGACCTGCCAGTCAGCTTCTGAAACCCAGTGCTGAAGCTGCTGGTATCAGTTTGTCCTGGCCTCCTGTGCTTCGAGCAGGTGCCTCCCAGCGTCCTCTGCAGGACTCCACATTTTTATTAAATGACGGCAAGCAGGTGTGTTGGCGATTGTCGCTTGCATATTCTGCTTCTCCCACAGATCAAGACTCTCTTCCGTTGAGCACCTGGCCTGGCACCTTACAAACGCATGAACTGGAGATTAGAAAATTACTCTGAAAACACACCTGCTGTTGGCATCCAAGGAGCTGTAAAACACCTGGTGCCGTTGCTTTCCAGGACACCTCCAGGCGGGCTGAGCATCCCTGGTTCTGCGGCGGTACCTCCTTGTCGCGTGTCTGGGGAGTGTGCCCTGTTCCTGCATCTCACCTCTTGCTGTCTCCTTTGGTGTCGATTCCTGACCTGACTGCTTTGATATGAGAAACCCTTTGGCTATTACTGAAGGAGATGATCATACGATTAACACGCTAACTGAACTTCATAGTGAGGAAGTATGCTTCCTGTTGGTAGGTAATAAAACAGAGTAGAGTAATTTGAATTCTTTATAACGGATATGATTATAAATGATTTCCCTATTTACTCATATAGAAGGCTAAATGGAAGATGATTAGTGAGTCCTCTTTTCTGTTTTTCCTAAGGTGATTTCTTAATCTTCCAAACAAATTCCTCTGATACACAGAAGAAAAAGAATAAGCCCATTAATAGTTGCTTAAAATCTTTAAGAAGCTGTTTAAAGCTTGAGAACTGAGTTATTTATCTGTCCCTTTATTATGTTGTGACAGGAGAGAAAATAAATTATAGACGTCCATTCCGCTGTGCTTTGTTAACCTGGGGACAAAGTTCCTAGATGTTTTACCGATCACAATATCAGGTTTCTGACGCTTGTCATAAGCACAATCATGAGTGTTTAGACATAAAATATATTTTCCCTCTTTTGCTGTATTGCCACCAAAATATTAGTTTTCTTAATGAATCTGAATGTTTCCAAATCCCTTTATAGTCCATCCTCCATAGCTGCAGGAGATTGGTTCCAGGATCCCCCCTTGGATATCAAAATCCATGGATGCTCAAGTTCCTTATGTAAAATGGGGTAGTATTTACATAAAACCTAGGCGCATCTTCCTGTATACTTTAAATCATCTTTAGATGACTTATAATGCCTAATACAATGTAAATGCTCCGTAAATAGTAATAAGTACAAAGTAAATGCCATGTACATAGTTGTAAATACAATGTAAACGCTGTGTAAGTATTTGCCAAAGTGCTGCAAATTCAAGTTCTGCTTTTTGGAACTGTTGGGATTTTTTTTTTTGGGGGGGGGTGCGTATTTTCAATCTGAGGTTGGTTGAGTCTGCGGATGAGGACCCTGCGGATATAGAGGGCTGACTGTACTTAATACTGTCCTGTGGTTTGATGACTAAATAATGCTATTGTTTTAACCTCCTTTAATCCTCTTTATTCTAAATTCTTCACCTAGTAATCTCCCATATTGTGGGTGTTTCATCACTTATAACTAATTAATTCTTCATTGGTGAGTGATTGTTATACATTGCAGTTAGGAAGATAATGTCTAAAGCCATTTTGAGCTAACTTTGTATGTTCTCTGCTACAGCACTTGGGTTTGGGAGGCATCTGGTGACCTCCTTATAATCACTGATCTCCTCGTTTATTTTATTTATTTATTATTTATTTATTTTTTGTGGTACGCGGGACTCTCACCGTTGTGGCCTCTCCCGTTGCGGAGCGCAGGCTCCGGACGCGCAGGCTCAGCGGCCATGGCTCACGGGCCCAGCCGCTCCGCGGCATGTGGGATCCTCCCGGACCGGGGCACGAACCCGCGTCCCCCGCATCGGCAGGCGGACTCTCAAGCGCTGCGCCACCAGGGAAGCCCTCCTCATTTACTTTTGTTAAGCAGACTTCTGGTTCAAAGCCCCTCTCTCAGCAGCATGTGGAAACGTTAAATCTAACCGTAGTGTCAAGGACCCTCTCCCTAGAGGGGCCACAGCGAGCATAACGGGGTCAGGGCTTTCCTCACAGTGTGCAGTAGCTTCTCTTTGGGAACCTAAATGGAAACATACAGAGGCTGCTACTGAACCTGCGGTTGCAGTATTCTGTTCAACACAGCAGGACAGTCTTCCTGGGATGGGGACGCAGAGAGACCACTTGTTGTTTCCTGTGTCATACGTCTGTGAGAACAAAACACAAATTACTAACTCAACAGAATATTAGTTTGCCCTGTCTTTCAGTGAGTTTCCATGAGGATTTCCTTGTTCAAGGGATAGAACTCAAACAACAGTAGATTCTCTGCAAAGCACATCCGCCCCCAGGCCGCTCCCTGGTGACCCCTGCCGTACCCACCAGGGGGACGCAGAATTTTGCAAAAGTGAGGAAGAGGGTAGGGGGTGGCTTCTGCAAAAGATGGTTGACCGGAGGAGGCCTTTGACCTCATGAAGACATGGTGAGGTGGGAGCCCAGGACAGCTACCAGGGCATTGAGACTGTCTTACCCCAAGTGGGAGGGAAACTAGGAGTTCTCTGCCTTTTGATTCCTGGCTTGTTCTTCATCCTCTGATCCCATCTCTGCCTTTTAGCCCATGGTCTACCCCAACCCTGCTTCTTGACCCATCCCATCAACCTCTGGCCTCTGTGGCGCAGAGCAGCCTTGGGCCCGGAATTTGGGGAAGACTTGGTAGAAGAGAGGGAGGTTAGGAATCCTTCTTACCCTTGACCTTCTTTATGGTGTGGGCTTCCTGGGTGGTTTTGCACAGTTAGCGGGATTTTGATGGGCCGCCAACGAGAAATTGCCACTGACGAAAAAGTCGTATTCGCCAGCTATTCTTGAGCCCCTGCCTATTTGCCAGGCAGTATTCTAGGCATGGAGATCTGTCAGTGGTCTGGGACTTGCGGAGGGGGGTGTACACAAAGCCGGCATTACATTCTAATCAGGGGAAGGAGATGGCAGAGAACGGAGTCGTCTGTCACTTAGTGATAAACAACGATAAAAATCAACTGCTGGTTATGATCACTGTCATTCTATTTAAGACAGGCCCTCCTAACCTTCCTAAAGAAGAAGGGCCCCAATCTCATAATAGGAAACAGGTCTAAATTTTAAAAAATTTCAGCCGTAATAAAACTATTTCTTTGTGTCCGTTTTTCTTATTTTATCACAGTCCAGTGGGGGGACGGTGGTGGGTCACCCTAGGTTGCCCACAGGTACTTAAGACTTCTGACTGCAGAACTCTTTGAACCAGAGGCCTTCCTTCTGTGCCCCAGCTCTCACCTCTGGATCCCGTGCCCCTCCTTTTTCATTTTTTAAAGCATTTTGGTGATGTTATTCATGCGTGTGTTCATGTAACAGACGTTCGCCAGCACTGACTCAAGGCCAGATCCTATGGAAGGTGCTGGAGATGCAGAAAGATAAGAGAGTCTCAGCTCTTGGGGAGGTCCTGAGTGAGTGATGGGGTGCGAGAGGACCCCAGTGGGAGGGACCAGAGCCCCCTCAGTCCTGGGACGTGTGGGAGTTGTAGGAAATTGCTGTGAAGTCCTACAAATCAGATCTGGAGAAGCGCCCACATGCAGGAGGAGGAACCTGGCTTGTCCTTCTCAGTGTTATGGCCTGGGTTTGTGCACCCCACAATTGCCTCCTAGCTCTCGAAGCTAAGTAACATTCTCTCTGGTCTTAGAACATCTTTCTCATTATTTTGCTAAAAAAATACTAAAACACATTCGCCTGAAATCTTGATGCTAGTTTGCCATGATTTTACAGGTTACCTGGTAGGATGGATAAAAGGGGAGCAAAGAAAGTTAACGCATTTTGCGATTTCCTGCTAGCATGAACTCAAGTGTTGTCATTATAATATAATGTCATTTATAAAATAGAATAATTGGTCACATTGTGGAGATCATGAAAGATCATGAATATGTACTTAGATATCAAAGGTGCAAGTAAAAAGTTAATATAGAATAGTTTTGTGAAATCTGAGAGTGGGCAAAAATATTTCTAAATTAATATTCATATTCTAAGATGTTACATAGTTAAATTAATGAAGTATAAATATTACAACTAGACACTTGGCTTTTCCCTATATCCATAAAAGTATATATATTTGAAGTGGCCAAAATCTCTCATTGGAAAAATGAGGGATTGTCTTACATCCAGGGTCAGCTGATTCATAGGAAGTTCCATACAGCTGGGTAGGTGGGAGTGGATATAGCAAGAGATGTTCGCGATGGGCTCCAGAGGGCTCCAGAATGTGAAGGAACCTGGTCAGGTTTGGATGGAAGGAAGTCCACTCTGCAGCTTGTCCTTAGAGCACTAGCCATTAAACAGAGCCTTTGTTCATGTAATGTGTGTATTAGATTCACACGGTGCTTGCCAAAGTGGTAAGAGTTTTCAGAGGATGGGCTTGTCATTTTCCAAGCAGCACACGGAACACCTTGAGTGGATGCTGAGAAGCTCTGTGATGTTTAGAGCATCAAATAAGATGGATCACGGCTTTGTAACGTTCATCCCGGCGTTGACCAAGTCCCAGAGTTCATGCTGGGATTCAGTTCGTGATGCTCATGGGGGTGGGGGAAGGGAGAGGGCCGCTCTGTGGACCCATCTTGGGGAGAACACTGAGTGGGGTTGGTCCCAGGAGCTGTTAAGGATGGATCACGGTTCGGGGGGTGGGGTCCCTGAGAAATCATGAGTGCTCACTCTTCCAGAAGCCCACCGGGCTGGGCTTGGGAGGCTTATTGAATGTGAGGGCAGTGAAGGAACATTAGTTTGCAGACTTCATTCACAAGAAACATTGCCCCTCCCCTCCTCTTAAGGGTTCTGTGGGGTTTGGGATTGCAGCCAAGCCTTTGTGAGATTAGTCCGATGAAATGTAAGTGGCACTGGGGAGCTAAAGATTTGCATCGTTTAGGGCCATCTCTGTTAAGTAGAACCAGAATAATTTTGGTAGTCATTGGTCATTAAAAGAGATAAATGACTTTTGTTTATAAATACACTGTTTACTCTCTTGAGGGGCCTTTTATTCACCCTGTTTGGCTACATCTGCCCATTGAGTGTCTCCGCACCCTAGAGCGTCATCTCTAATGGTTTCCTGAGGGGGGGGTCGGGTGGGCTGGGGCGAGCAGGCAGCGGGAGGTGCTGGGAGGGTGGAGGAGACCAGCCTCCCTCCTGCATCTTCCGTCCTCCCTTGTCTGCTGGAGCCCCTTCGTCCACCCATTTCTGTTCCTCAAAGGCTGCGTTTTGTGAGATTATTCAGCCCATGAGTAAAACACAAGTGTGACGTGTTCTTTCCTTCAGTCGCTGTTTTCAAAACTGCTTCACTGAAATGCAGCCCCTTAACATGCTTTGAATGGACCATTTTCTTATCTGTCGACTTCGGAGTTTCAAGTGTGTTTTAGAAAATCACCATCATTTGGAAGGCATGCTTTGCCTCCTGGAAGCTGTCTAGACAGGTAACTAATTTTCGCCAATTTGGAGGCAGTGGAGGCCTGTTCTAAAGGATCGTCCCCTTCTCACTGGGCCTCCTTGCTACACGGCTGTGCTAATAAAAAGTAAAAAAAAAAAGTTCATAGTTTATTTCAAATTTGTTCCTGCCGACATTTCGGTAATACTACTGTTTTGCATGACTTAATTCTTGGCAAATGGATTTTAGAAGGCTAGGGAGATCACAGTGGCTCCAGAGAAGAAGGTTTTGTTCTTTTTTTTTTTTGTACGCGGGCCTCTCACTGCTGTGGCCTCTCCCGTTGCGGAGCGCAGGCTCAGTGGCCACGGCTCACGGGCCCAGGCGCTCTGCGGCATGTGGGATCTTCCCGGACTGGGGCACGAACCCACGTCCCCTGCATCGGCAGGCGGACTCTCAACCACTGCGCCACCAGGGAGGCCCGAAGGTTTTGTTCTTGACTGTGCTAATTCGTCCCCTTCTCTGTCTCTTGACTTGTGCATTTTGCACCGTGGTCCTGCTACCTAGAGCCCGGTGCTACCTGCAGGGCCCCTGTGCTCTGCTGAGCGTCTCAGCCTGGCCTCATTTCCTGAGTCATGGTGGTTCCCCTGGCCCCTTGTCCTATAGTTCATTCCGTCCTTGAGCGAACTCCCTTCTGGTGTCCCATGTGCCCAGCCTCGGGGAACCAGGATGAAACAGGTGCAGAAGCTAGTTCCAAGAGTGAGTCTTAACCACTGAGAGGAGCTAAACGAGGGAGAGCAGAGCCACACCTGAGCCTGTGCGTCCCCACTGTTTCCATACATGGGCACATCCTTGTATAGCACAGCTACTCGTGGCCAGAGGGGACTAGCCCATCGATCCAGAGGCCTGGGTCTGGCCAGGCTGACCCAAGGGCTGAGGGCTTCTGCCCGCTGGGGACCCATTTGTGACACAGAAGGGGAAGCTCTGGCCTAACTTGGTGGTTCTTAGCCAGGGGCTGTTTGGGAATGTCAGGGACATCCTTTGACTGTGACAATGACTCTGTGTGTGTGTGTTATGTGCAGGGGGTTACGTGCATTTAATGGGCAGGAGTCAGAGAGCTGCCCTGCCCAATGAAAATGACATCTCTCCGATGAGAAACAGGGAGACCTTTCCCCCATTGTTGATATTCTCCAAGGGAGGCATAACAAATGTTTATCTACTTTTTTTCTTAGCATCTTTATTGGAGTATAATTGCTTTACAATGTTGTGTTAGTTGCTGCTTTATACCAAAGTGAATCAGTTATACATATGCATATATCCCCATATCTCCTTCTTCTTGCGTCTCCCTCCCACCCTCCCTATCCCACCCCTCTAGGTGGTCACAGAGCACCTAGTTGATCTCCCTGTGCCATGCGGCTACTTCCCACTAGCTATGTGTTTTACATTTGGTAGTGTATATATGTCCATGCCACTCTCTCACTTTGTCCCAGCTTACCCTTCCCCCTCCACACGTCCTCAGGTCCAGTCTCTACGTCTGCATCTTTATTCCTGTCCTGCCCCTACGTTTATCAGAATGGTTTTCTTCTAGATTCCATATATATGTGTTAGCATATGGTATTTGTTTTTCTCTTTCTGACTTACTTCACTCTGTATGACAGACTCTAGGTCCATCCACCTCATTACAAATAACTCAATTTCATTTCTTTTTATGGCTGAGTAATATTCCATTGTATATATGTGCCACATCTTCTTTATCCATTCATCTGTCTGTGGACACTTAGGTTGCTTCTGTGTCCTGGCTATTGTAAATAGAGCTGCAGTGAACATTGTGGTACATGACTCTTTTTGAATTATGGTTTTCTCAGGGTATATGAACGGTAGTGCGATTACTGGGTCATATGGTAGTTCTGTTTTTAGTTTTTTTTTCTTTCCTGTAAGTTTATTTATTTTATATATTTATTTTTGGCTGCATTGGGTCTTTGCTGTGCGTCGGCTTTCTCTAGGTGCGGCGAGTGGGGGCTACTCTTTCTTTGCAGTGTGCGGGCTTCTCATTGCCGTGGCTTCTCTTGCTGCAGAGCACGGTCTCTAGGCACGTGGGCTCAGTAGTTGTGGCTCACGGGCTCTAGAGTGCAGACTCAGTAGTTGTGGCACACGGGCTTAGTTGCTCCGTGGCATGTGGGATCTTCCCGAATGAGGGCTTGAACCCGTGTCCCCTGCATTGGCAGGCGGATTCCCAACCCCTGCACCACCAGGGAAGTCCCCCTATTTTTAGTGTTTTAAGGAACCTCCATCCTGTTCTCCATAGTGGCTGTATCAATTTACATTCCCACCAACAGTGCAAGAGGGTTCCCTTTTCTCCACACCCTCTCCAGCATTTATTGTTTGTAGATTTTCTGATCATGCCCATTCTAACTGGTTTGAGGTGGTACCTCATTGTAGTTTTGATTTGCATTTCTCTAATGATTAATGATGTTGAGCATTCCTTCATGTGTTTGTTGGCAATCTGTATATCTTCTTTGGAGAAATGTCTATCTAGGTCTTCTACCCATTTTTGGATTGGGTTGTTTGTTTATTTGATATTGAGCTGCATGAGTTGCTTGTATGTTTTGGAGATTAATCCTTTGTCAGTTGCTTCATTTGCAAATATTTTCTCCAATTCTGAGGGTTGTCTTTTCATCTTGTTTACAGTTTCCTTTGCTGTGCAAAAGCTTTTAAGTTTCATTAGGTCCCATTTGTTTATTTTTGTTTTTATTTCCATTATTCTAGGAGGTGGGTCAAAAAAAGATCTTGCTGTGATTTATGTCATAGAGTGTTCTGCCTATGTTTTCCTCTAAGAGTTTGATAGTGTCTGGCCTTACATTTAAGTCTTTAATCCATTTTGAGTTTACTTTTGTGTACGGTGTTAGGGTGTGTTCTAATTTCATCCTTTTATATGTAGCTGTCCAGTTTTCCCAGCACCACTTACTGAAAAAGCTGTCTTTTCTCCGTTGTGTATTTTTGCCTCGTTTATCAAAGACGAGGTAACCATATGTGCATGGGTTTATCTCTGGGCTGTCTATCCTGTTCCATTGATCTATATTTCTGTTTTTGTGCCAGCACCATACTGTCTTGATTACTGTAGCTTTGTAGTATAGTCTGCAGTCAGGGAGCCTGATTCCTCCAGCTCCATTTTTCTTTCTCAAGATTGCTTTGGCTATTCGGGGTCTTTCGTGTTGCCATACAAATTGTGAAAGTTTTTGTTCTAGTTCTGTGAAAAATGCCAGTGGTAGTTTCATAGGGATCGTATTGAATCTGTAGATTGCTTTGGGTAGTAGAGTCATTTGTACAATGTGGATTCTTCCAATCCAAGGACATGGTATATGCCTCCATCTATTTGTATCATCTTAATTTCTTTCATCAGTGTCTTATAATTTTCTGCATACAGGTCTCTGGTATCCTTAGGTAGGTTTATTCTTAGCTATTTTATTCTTTTTGTTGCAATGGTAAAAGTGAATGTTTTCTTAATTTCACTTTCAGATTTTTCCTTGTGTATAGGAATGCAAGAGATTTCTGTGCATTAATTCTGTATCCTGCTGCTTTACCAGATTCCTTGATTAGCTCTAGTAGTTTTCTGGTAGCATCTTTAGGATTCTCTATGTATAGTATCATGGCGTCTGCAAACAGTGACAGCTTTACTTCTTCTTTTCCAATTTGTATTCCTTTTATTTCTTTTTCTTCTCTGATTGCTGTGGCTAAAACTTCCAAAACTATGTTGAATAATAGTGGTGACAGTGGGCAACCTTGTCTCGTTCCTGATGTTAGTGGACATGGTTTCAATTTTTCACCATTGAAGGTGATGTTGGCTGTGGGTTTGTCATATAACACCTTTATTATGTTGAGGAAAGTTCCCTCTATGCCTACTTTCTGGAGGGTTTTTATCGTAAATGGGTGTTGAGTTTTGTCGAAAGCTTTCTCTGCATCGATTGAGATGATCATACGGTTTTTCTCCTTCAGTTTGTTAACGTGGTGTATCATGTTGGTTGATTTGCATATATTGAAGAATCCTTGCATTCCTGGGATAGACCCCACTTGATCATAGTGTATGATGCTTTTAATGTGCTGTTGGATTTTGTTTGCTAGCATTTTGTGGAGAAGTTTTGCATCTATGTTCATCAGTGATATTGGCCTGTAGTTTTCTATTTTTGTGACATCTTTGTCTGGTTTTGGTATCAGAGTGAGGGTGGCCTCGTAGAACGAGTTTGGGAGTGTTCCTCCCTCTGCTATATTTTGGAAGAGTTTGAGAAGGATAGGTGTTAGCTCTTCACTAAATGTTTGATAGAATTCACCTGTGAAGCCATCTGGTCCTGGGCTTTTGTTTGTTGGAAGATTTTTTTTTTTTGCTGTACGCGGGCCTCTCACTGTTGTGGCCTCTCCTGTTGCGGAGCACAGGCTCCGGACGCGCAGGCTCAGCGGCCATGGCTCATGAGCCTAGCCGCTCCACGGCATGTGGGATCTTCCTGGAGCCTAGCCGCTCTGTGGAATGTGGGATCTTCCCGGACTGGGGCACGAACCCGTGTCCCCTGCATCGGCAGGTAGACTCTCAACCACTGCGCCACCAGGGAAGCCCTTGTTGGAAGATTTTTAATCACAGTTTCAGTGCTTGTGATTGGTCTATTCATATTTTCTATTTCTTGCTGTTTCAGTCTCAGAAGGTTGTGCATTTCTAAGAATTTGTCCATTTCTTCCAGGTTGTCCATTTTCTTGGCATATAGTTGCTTGTAGTAATCTCTCATGTCAGTTGTTACTTCTTTTTTATTTCTAATTCTATTGATTTGAGTCTTCCCTTTTTTCTTGATAAGTGTGGCTAATGGTTTATCAATTTTGTTTATGTTCTCAAAGAACCAGCTTTTAGTTTTATTGATCTTTGCTATCGTTTCCTTCTTTTTCATTTATTTCTGATCTGATCTTTATGATTTCTTTTCTTCTGCTAACTTTGGTGCTTTTTTGTTCTTCTTTCTCTAACTGCTTTAGGTGTAAGGTTAGGTTGTTTATTGGAGACGTTTCTTGTTTCTTAAGGTAGGCTTGTATAGCTATAAACTTCCCTCTTAGAACTGCTTTTGCTGCATCTCATAGGTTTTGGGTTTTCATTGTCATTTGTTTCTAGGTATTTTTTGATATCCTCTTTGATTTCTTCAGTCATCTCTTGGTTATTAAGTAGTGTGTTGTTTAGCCTCCATGTGTTTGTATTTTTTACAGAGTTTTTCCTGTAATGGATATCTAGTCTCATAGCATTGTGGTCGGAAAAGATACTTGGTACAGTTTCAATTTTCTTAAATTTACCAAGGCTTGATTTGTGACCCAAGATATGATCTATCCTGGAGAATGTTCCATGAGCACTTGAGAAGAATGTGTATTCTGTTGTTTTGGATGGACTGTCCTATAAATACCAATTCAGTCCATCTTGTTTAATGTGTCATTTAAAGTTTTTGTTTCCCTATTTATTTTCATTCTGGATGATCTGTCCATTGGTGAAAGTGGGGCGTTAAAGTCCCCTACTATGATTGTGTTACTGTCAGTTTCCCCTTTTATGGCTGTTAGCATTTGCCTTACGTATTGAGGTGCTCCTATGTTGGGTGCATAATTATTTACAATTGTTATATCTTCTTCTTGGATTGATCCCTTGATCATTAGGTAGTTTCCTTCTTTGTCTCTTGTAAGAGTTTTTATTTTAAAGTCTATTTTGTCTGATATGAGAATTGCTACTCCAGCTTTCTTTTGATTTCCATTTGCATGCAATATCTTTTTCTATCCCCTCACTTTCAGTCTGTATGTGTCCCTAGGTCTGAAGTGGGTCTCTTGTAGACAGCATATATACGGGTCTTGGTTTTTTATCCATTCAGCCAGTCTGTGTCTTTTGGTTGGAGCATTTAATCCATTTACATTGAAGGGAATTATTGATATGTATGTTCCTATTACCATTTTCTTAATTGTTTTGGGTTTATTATTGTAGGTCTTTTCCTCCTCTTGTGTTTCCTGCCTAGAGAAGTTCCTTTAGCATTTGCTGTAAAGCGGGTTTGGTGGTGCTGAATTGTCTTAGCTTTTGCTTGTCTGTACAGGTTTTAATTTCTCCATCCAATCTGAATGAGATCCTTGCTGGGTAGTTTAATCTTGGTTGTAGGTTTTTCTCCTTCATCACTTTAAATATGTCCTGCCGCTCCCTTCTGGCTTGCAGAGTTTCTGCTGAAAGATCGGCTGTTAACCTTCTGGGGATTCCCTTATGTGTGATTTGTTGTTTTTGTCTTGCTGATTTTGATATTTGTTCTTTGTATTTAATTTTTGATAGTTTGATTAATATGTGTCTTGACGTGTTTCTCCTTGGCTTTATCCTGTATAGGACTCTCTGTTCTTCCTGGACTTGATTAACTATTTCCTTTCCCATATTAGGGAAGTTTTCAACTATAATCTCTTCAAATATTTTCTCAGTCCCTTTCTTTTTCTCTTCTTCTCCTGGGACCCCTATAGTTCGAATGTTGGTGCGTTTAATGTTGTCCCAGAGGTCTCTGAGAGTGTCCTCAATTCTTTTCATTCTTTTTTCGTATTCTGCTCTGTGGTAGTTATTTCCAGTATTTTATCTTCCAGGTCACTTATCCGTTCTTCTGCCTCAGTTATTCTGCTATTGATCCCTTCTAGAGAATTTTAAATTTCATTTATTATGTTGTTCATCACTGTTTGTTTGCTCTTTAGTTCTTCTAGGTCCTTGTTAAACGTTTCTTGTATTTTCTCCATTCTATTTCCATGATTTTGGATCGTGTTTACTATCATTATTCTGAATTCTTTTTCAGGTAGACTATTTCCTCTTCGTTTGTTAGGTCTCATGGGTTTTTGGCTTGCTCTTTCATCTGCTGGTGTTTCTCTGTCTTCTCATTTTGCTTAACTTACTGTGTTTGGGGTCTCCTTTTTGGAGGCTGGATGTTCGTAGTTTCCGTTGTTTTTGGTGTCTGTCTCCAGTGGCTAAGGTTGGTTCAGTGGGTTGTGTAGGCTTCCTGGTGGAGGGGACTGGTGCCTATGTTCTGGTGGATGAGGCTGGATCTTGTCTTTCTGGTGGGCAGGTCCACGTCTGGTGGTGTGTTTTGGGTTGTCTGTGGCCTTATTATGACTTTAGGCAGCCTCTGTGCTAATGGATGGGGTTGTATTCCTCTGTTGCTAGTTGTTTGGCATGGGGTGTCCTGCACTGTAGCTTGCTGGTCATTGAGTGGAGCTGGGTTTTTGCATTGAGATGGAGATCTCTGGGAGATTTTCGCCATTTGATATTATGTGTAGCTGGGAGGTCTCTCGTGGACCAGTGTCCTGAACTTGCCTCTCCCACCTCAGTGGCACAGCCCTGGCACCTGGCTGCAGCACCTAGAGCCTGTCCTCCACACGGCTTAGAATAAAAGGGAGAGAAAAAAGAAGGAAAGAAAGAAAGAAAGAAGATAAAATAGAATAAAATAAAGTAGAATAAAATAGAATAACATTATTAAAATAAAAAATAATTATTAAGAAAAAATAATTTTTTTAAGGAAAAAAAAGGAGAGACAGAACCCTAGGACAACTGGTAAAAGCAAAGCTGTACAGACAAAATCACACACAGAAGCATACACATACACACTCACAAAAAGAGAAAAAGGGAAAAAAATATATATATATGTCCTTGTCCCGAAAGTCCACCTCCTCAATTTGGGATGACTCGTTGTCTATTCATGTGTTCCACAGATTCAGGTACATCAAGTTGATTGTGGAGCTTTAAACCGCTGCTCGTGAGGCTGCTGGGAGAGATTCCCCTTTCTCTTCTTTGTTCTCACAGCTCCCAGGGGTTCAGCTTTGGGTTTGGCGCCGCCTCTGCATGTAGGTCGCCGGAGGGCATCTGTTCTCCGCTCAGACAGGACGGGGTTAAAGGAGCCGCTGATTCGGGGGCTCTGGCGCACTCAGGCCGGGGGGAGGGAGCGGAACGGAGTGCGGGGCGGGCCTGCGGCGGCAGAGGCCGGCGTGACGTTGCACCAGCCTGAGGCCCGCGGTGCATTCTTCCGGGGGAGTTGACCTTGGATCCCGGGACCCTGGCAGTGGCGGGCTGCACAGGCTCCCCGGAAGGGAGGTGTGGAGAGTGACCTGTGCTCGCACACAGGCTTCTTGGTGGCGGCGGCAGCAGCAGCCTTAGCGTCTCCTGCCCGTCTCTGGGGTCCGCGCTGTTAGCCGCGGCTCGCGCCTGTCTCTGGAGATCCTTTAAGCAGCGCTCTGAATCCCCTCTCCTCGCGCACCAGGACACGAAGAGGCAAGAAAACTTTTCTCCGCACTCCCTCCCGGCCAGCCGTGGCGCACTAACCCCTGCAGGTTGTGTTCACGCCGCCAACCCCAGTCCTCTCCCTGTGCTCCGACCGGAGCCCGAGCCTCAGCTCCCAGCCCCGCCCGCCCCGGCGGGTGAGCAGACAAGCCTCTCGGGCTGGTGAGTGCCGGTCGGCCCTGATCCTCTGCGCTGGAATCTCCCCGCTTTGCCCCCCGCACCCCTGTTGCTGTGCTCTCTTCCGCGGCGCCGAAGCTCCCCCCTCCGCCACCCGCAGTCTCTGCCCGCGAAGGGGCTTGTAGTGTGTGGAAACTTTTCCTCCTTTACGGCTCCCTCCCACTGGTGCAGGTCCCGTCCCTATCCTTTTGTCTGTGTTTTTTTCTTTTGCCCTACCCAGGTACGTGGGGACTTTCTTGCCTTTTGGGAGGTCTGAGGTCTTCTGCCAGCGTTCAGTAGGTGTTCTGTAGGAGTTGTTCCACGTGTAGATGTAGTTCTGATGTGTTTGTGGGGAGGAAGGTGATCTCCGCGTCCTACTCTTCCGCCATCTTGAAGCTCCTGTCGACCGCATCTTCATTGATCTGTTGATGGACATTTGCGTTGCTTCCACCTCTTGGCAGTTGTGTATAACGCTGCAGTGAATAGGAGTGTGTAAATGTATCTTCTGTATCCTGCTTCCATTTCTTTTGAGCAAATACCCAGAAGTGGGATTGCTGGGTCATATGGTAGTTCTATTTTTAATTTTTTGAGGAGCCTCCGTACTGTTTTCCTCAGTGGCTGTACCATGAAAATTCCCATCGACAGTGCACAGAGGTTTCGGTGTCTTTGCCCACACCCGCTATTTTCTGTTGTTCTGTGTGTTTTTAAAAAAATAACTTTATTTATTTATTAATTTTCTGGCTGCGTTGGGTCTTCGCTCCTGTGTGCGGGCTTTCTCTAGTTGGCGGCAAGCAGGGGCTACTCTTCGTTGCGGTGCGTGGGCTTCTCATTGCGGTGGCTTCTCTTGTTGCAGAGCACGGGCTCTAGGCTTGCGGGCTTCAGTAGTTGCACTACGCGGGCTCAGTAGTTGTGGCTCGCGGGCTCTAGAGCACAGGCTCAGTAGTTGTGGCACACGGGCTTAGTTGCTCCACGGCATTTGGGATCTGCCCAGACCAGGGCTCGAACTCATGTCCCCTGCATTGACAGGTGAATTCTTAACCACTGTGCCACCAGAGAAGTCCTCACTGAAGAATCTTAATCTTAGTATACTGTTTGTACTTTTCTCACTACCTTTTTCCTTTGGATTTTGTGATAGTTATACATAAAACTACTCAGAGGTGTGATTTCCTCTAGCTGCTCACTTGTCACTCGGGATTGAATGAACCAAAACGTTGGCCGTAGAGATGGGGAATGTTATGTTAAAGACCAGAATCTGCTTCAAGGGAGCTTGGTATAAAGAGAAGAGGTAATTTTAGATTTAAGATACAGAAGATGTAGGTAGTCTTGATTGAATAGGGTGTAAGGAGCAGAAGCAGTCATTGTCATTATCTTTCTTTTGTTCTGGATTCTTCTGTGTCTAAGAACAGTGTGGCTCATCTTTGAATCTCTCCAAAGTGCCGTGTGTTCCCATTTTAACTGCATGAAACCTTCACGTCCTGCCATCTGCTCCATTTCATTTGTGCCCCATGAAATACACAAGCTCTGGTCCAGGGGCACCTATGGGCTGAACTGTTCTTGCTACATGTTCCTGTATCAGGATGCTTTCCTGTATCAGGATGCTCTGGTTCTTCTGAGCCAAGTCTGAAAGGAGAATTTGTGGGCCATGTGTATTTTAGCTCAAAACCTCCAAATGGAATCATTTTAATATGTGTTTTCTGGAGAAATATGTAAATTAATAATTGCTTCATACATTATTCAAGAAAAACTTATATCGCAGATAGCGCTTGTAATCTTATATATAGATATGCTAATGGATTTAATTAAACTAATGCTGAAAAATGTAGTCTGAACTTTACCCTAAAATAGTGTCTATTAATCATCATCAGTAGTAATATTTTTATCCAGAGAGATACTTAAAACATTAAATCGATACTAGATGGAAAGTGCATGTTTTGTTTTGTTTTACAGTTTGGATTAAGTTGGCATTCTCATGAGATGCATGAGAATTAAATTTGCTTAGAGAAGAGTATAAAATGTATTTAATTTCTTTAACCTGAACTGTTTGAGCAATTAGAAAACTTTTGGAATTTTCTGCCATTTCATAATTCTTTTATACATTTCATTTCTTTCTCTCTAGAATTTTGGTTTCAGTGTGGTTTTTGTCCATTTGATTGAGTTCTGACCATACTTTCCTTCCTCAGAGTTGTAATACCATGAGTTCTTTTTGTTTTAACCTTTAAATCATACTTTATTATTGCCCTCTTCAGAGATGTTTCTATCTTTTTAAAAAATGAAGTATAATTAATCTACAATGTTGTGTTAGATTCAAGTGTACAGCAAAGTGATTCAGTTATACACATACACACACATATATATATATATTTTTCAGATTCTTTTCCATTATAGGTTATTACAAGATATTGAGTATAGTTCTCTGTTCTATACAGTAGGTCCTTATTGTTTTTTAAAATTAATTAATTAATTTATTCATTTTTGGCTGCATTGGGTCTTTGTTTTTGCACGTGGCTTTCTCTAGTTGCGGCGAGTGGGGGTTACTCTTCGTTGTGGTGTGCGGGCTTCTCACTGCGGTGGCTTCTCTTGTTGCGGAGCTTGGGCTCTAGGTGTGCGGGCTTCAGTAGTTGTGGCTCGTGGGCTGTAGAGCTCAGGCTCAGTAGTTGTGGCGCACGGGCTTAGTCGCTCTGCGGCATGTGAGATCTTCCTGGACCAGGACTCGAACCCGTGTCCCCTGCATTGGCAGGCGGATTCTTAACCACTGTGCCACCAGGGAAGCCCGGTCTTTATTGTTTGCCTATTTTATATATAGTAGTGTGTACCTGATAAGCGCAAACTCGCAACTTATTGCCCCCCACCTCATCCCCTTTGGCAGCTATAAGTTTGTTTTCTATGTGAGTCTATTTCTGTTTTGTGAATAAGTTATTTTGTATCATTTTTTTAAGATTCCGCATGTAAGTGGTATCATATGATATTTGCCTTTGTCTGTCTGAGTTCACTTAGTATGATGATCTCTAGGTCCATCCATGTTGCTGCAAATGGCATTATTTCATTCTTTCTTATGGCTGAGTAATATCCCATTGTGTGTGTATATATATATATATATATATATATATATATATATATATATATCACGCATCTTCTTTACGCATTCATCTGATGATGGACATTTGGGTTGCTTCCATGTCTTGGCTATCGTAAGTAGTGCTGCTATGAACGTTGGTTGCATGTATCTTTTCAAGTTATATTTTTATCTGGATATGTGCCCAGGAGCAGGATTGCAGGATCATATGGTAGCTCTATGGATACCATGAGTTCCTGATTGCCTGAATGTTAAGTGATGAACCCAGTATTAAGAGGACCACCCAGCAACTTGCCTGTCTTTTTTTTTTTTTTTTTTGCGGCACGTGGGCCTCGCACTGTTGTGGCCTCTCCCGCCCCGGAGCACAGGTTCTGGACGCGCAGGCCCAGCGGCCATGGCTCACGGGCCCAGCCGCTCCGCGGCATGTGGGATCTTCCCAGACTGGGGCACGAACCCGCATCCCCCGCATCGGCAGGCGGACTCTCAACCACTGCGCCACCAGGGAAGCCCGCTTGTCTTTTAATATTAGTACAAATAGCTTTACCACTGGCCCCAGATTTTGTTTCTTGTATCTTTCTGTGGATTGCTGCCTTTCAATCAGTGCTAAATGGCAGGGAGCCCTATTGTTTTTGGTGGTAGTTTCAGTTGTAACTGAATCTTTCACGTGCCTGAGTGTGTGGGGGACTGAAGTGCGTGTTCTCAGCATGTCAGTGGGTCATTGCACACGTATTTGAGTCCCAAAGGCCTTTAGGGTTGGACCCGTCCGTCCTCTTGTGGGAAAGCTTTTCCACTTTCAAAGAGAAGTGCCAGCCTGGACTTAAGTTGCCATTTTGTTAATTTAGGTAAATTTAAAGTCAACTCTGAAAGAATAACTTTCTTAAAAAGCAAACACTGATTTGATAAGTTCAATTATGACTTAAGACACAGGAGACGGATAAACAAAGCTCAAACATTGAATTCATTTACATTCCTCTGTTGTGCTGGTCTCTGTTCCTGGCTAGGCCCTGTCTGGTGGGTGTGTTCACACAGGTTATGTGGCCCCGGCTCACAGCCCCGGGAGGGGTGCCGAGGAGCTCCCACTCCAATCTGAGCCCTGTGTCTGGGGTACATCCCGCAGACCTCACCCCTCCCCACCTCAGTTGCCCAGTGAACCAATGCGTGCCCCCCTCCCACCCCCGCACTGCCTGCCGGGAACCTAGCCAAGGCCTGGGAGGCACCCTGGTGGCTGCTGACATGCCATGCGGGCATCCTGACCTCTCCCCTACCATTCGAAAGAGGCTGGCATCTTCTGAGCAAGATTTTGTGTAAATAAATAACTGGTTTACAAAAAGTAATAGAAAACAACAACAGAAAAAGCGACGTCTCCAAGGCCCTCCATTCCTGTTACCCAACTGTCTCTGAGACTTGGCAAATGATACTACTCACTACTTACCACTTTAATCAGGACTTGATAAATGGAAGTTTTCACTGAATGGAGAGTTTTGCACGTTGAAGAAGGTGTGTGTGTTCACATCTGCACACATCCACACACTCCTGCCGCCTCAACGAGTGGTGAGCACCGTCCGTGAGCAGCAGTGGTGGGTTGGGGGTGTCCCGTGTGTGTGTTCACATCTGCACACATCCACACACTCCTGCTGCCACAACGAGTGGTGAGCACCGTCCGTGAGCACCAGTGATGGGTCGGGGGTGTCTCATCGCCTCCACAGTACCCTTCCGTTCTCCCGACTGCAGCTGGAGGCCGCCCCATTCACCGCTACTAACCTCCATCCTTTCCCACTGAGAGGCACCCAGAGGAAAGGCTCCCTTCCTGAGTTCACATAGTAGGTGGTGGAGGCGGCAGCCTGGCCTGGAGCCTCGGTCCTTGTCCAGGGGGGGCACCCCCTCCTGGGTGTCATGCCGTCTACCCTCCCTCGTCTGCGTTCGGGCCTTCTGTTTCTGGAGGCGTCTTCTGCAGATGAGGTTCGACCCATCGCTGTCCATCACCGAGCCAGAGCCCGCCTTGTCTGGCCCGCGCTACACACCTTGAGAAGCTCTCGAAGCAGTAGCCCCTGCCCTTGAAAGAGACCTGAATTCAGTGAAGCAGCCTGACTCCACGGAGGAAACGGGGGCCTTTTCCTGCAAGCACGAGCAGAAACCAAAACACTCAAGTCTCTCGTCCAGTAGCCAGTGTTAGAAATGGGCAAAGCTGGCTGCGCCCTTAACGAGAGTGGGGGAGGGCATGTGCTTTCCCAGGAGGCTTGGGCTGCGCTGCGGGGACCTCAGGGTTCCCTCGGCCTCTTCTGGCTGATCGTCTTCTTGGAGGGGATACAGCTGGGTCTCTCAGCTGACGAGGCCGATTTCAGTGGGTGCAAAGCAAAGAGGTGCAGAGTCTCTTGAGGTTAAAGAGGTGCTTTTGGGCAAAGCTCTGTGGGTCAGGGAGTCATGGAGGCTCTACTGTGTCGAGGGTCCTTGGCCGGGCAACAGCCGTGAGACCCTGGTCGGGGGGCTGCAGACACACGGCCCAGTGCGGTAATATTCCTCGATGGCTGACCCGGAATCCGTGTGTCTTGAGGAAAACGATGGCTAAGGGCTGAGGAGTCGCGAGGTTACCTCTGCGTGTTTAGGACCAGCGGCAGGAGTGGGGGACACAGTGACCCAGGAGGAGGGAACAGCATGGGCACAGCCTCGGAGCTGGCAGAGAGGTCCGTAGCATGGGGGAGACTGAAAGAGGCTCCACATTGTTGGAAAGCGTCCTGCAGGTGGAGGTGGAGGCCCCCCTGACTGGGACATGGGGGAGGTGGGGCCCGGGCCTCTGAGGATGCTGGGTGGTCAGGCCTGTATCCCAGGAGCAGGGCGTTGCCACCCAAGTATCTCAGTTAGATTTGCATCTTAGGAAAGCTACTCTGGCTGCGAGTGGGACGTGACCTTGAGGAGGTCAGAGCAGAGGCGGGAGGCCCCTTAGGAGGCCGTGCCTTCCTGCCGGAGGGAGACACTAGAGGCGTGGGCCGGGTGGTGGCCACTATAGAAATGGAGAAGGCAGTAGAGGCAGGGGGTGTGGAATAGTGAGGATCCACCGGGCTCTGTGATTGGTCAGAAGTGGGCTGTGCCGAACGCAGCACCCTGAGCGTGTGACCTGGGGGCTCCCGGGTGCAGCGCCCTGAGCCTGGAGCTCCGGGACGAAGGGTAGGGCCCCCTCTAAGGCAGGGGGCGTCTGCAGCATCTGTGGGGCAGCCACGAGTCCAGTGGCCGCCGGGTGTGTGACTGTGAAGCTCAGGAGAGAGGTGACCTGGGAGACAGGCATTAGGCGTCCGAAGCTGGCTGCAGGGGGCTTCCTGAGGGGTATGGAGAGGGGGGAGAAAAGTCTAGAACGGGACTGCAAGGACACCCACCTTTAAGGGAGGGGCCGGGGACAGAGGAAGGTGGTCGCCCTGGCAGGGCTGTGGATGCTCCGGGAAATGAGGGGTCACAGCAGTGTCATGGGAAGGTCACCTAAGCGAAGGCCTGGAGTCGCTGTGGCCTTGGCAGGGATGGAGACTTGATGGCGGCTGGAGAGGTCGGGGGAGTGCGTTGGTTACTGGACACCGGGGTGAGTGCACAGCTTGGGAGCTGTCTGTGCTGGGCTGGGTGGCGGGGAGCCTGGGGCTCTGGGTGCTTTCAAGGGGAGAAGCTGGCGTGGGCTGGAGTGTGGAGGAAAATGCAGGAGGTGCTCGATCAGACGGTGGGGCAGGGCCCGTGCCCAGCCGGCAGGATCCCCCGACCCCCACCCCGTGGAGGCAGGTGCTCCCTCCGTCTGCCTGGAGGGACAGGCAGAGGCCGGGCGTCCGGCTTATTTTGGCTTGAGTGGTGGGCAGAACTGCCCAGCCTGTTCTGATGGTTTTGGTTTTCCCTGAAGCAGGAGGTGAGCTGAGCGAAAAGCGGGTGGGATCCTGGGCTGGAGGAGAGCGAAGAGAGGCTGAGACAGTCACTGGGGGAAGGCGGAAGGTGGAAAGGAGCCCACGACTGCCGGAGTACGGAGAGAACAGAGCTGGAAATGGGGTGCGGGGGCACGCCCTCGCCTTCACTTCATTCCGTCTGTCTGTCCTTGTTATGTTATCCAGGACTGACGTGGGCTCGTGGTTGCTCTCTGTTCTCTGTGACCCTCATGAACTGTAAAACGCGGCGTCCCCAGGATCTGGCTCAGTTCGGCAGAGTTCCCTGTTAAGCAGCGTTTGGGGGTCTCCGCGGGTACAGCCCCCCTCTGTGGGTGTCGCCTGACCTCGGGTCGGGGAGCCCTCAGGAGCCTGGTTAAGGCAGCGCCCGCGGCCCCCAGGCAGCGAGCGGAGGGTGGGCCACGAAGGCCTGTCTTGTTTGCCGCTGTTTGTCCTTGTAAGATGGTATTTATCACGCTGCTCCAGGCAGATGGTGCTCCGTGGGGTACAGGCTAAAACGCATCATGCTCATGCATCCTCGCCCGCGGGACCCTCACAAACCAGACAAGACACTTTCTGGCCCGAGCAGTCAGCTGTGCAAACGCTTATTATTAAACGTCACAGTAAATATTTTTTAATTTTTTCAAAGCAACTCTAAGGTATTTGAAGCAGAACTTTGGAAGCCAGAATGAAGTTTTTTCTATTTAAGGTTCTTTTCAAAATTTGCATCTCGGGCTTCCCTGGTGGCGCAGTGGTTGAGAGTCCGCCTGCCGATGCAGGGGACACGGGTTCGTGCCCCGGTCCGGGAAGGTCCCACATGCTGCAGAGCGGCTGGGCCCGTGAGCCGTGGCCGCTGAGCCTGCACATCCGGAGCCTGTGCTCCGCAACGGGAGAGGCCACAGCAGTGACAGGCTCTCGTACCGCTAAAAAAAAATAAAAAATAAAAAATAAAGTTGCATCTCAAAGCAGAGAGTTGGAATTCCTTGATCTGGCCGGCATTGAAGGACAGGGTTAACACCTGGGGAAAAACACCACTAATTCTGGAGTGCAGATTTAGAGGTAAACTTGGCTTACCTGTCCTTGATCATCTTGACTGTGGTGCGTTAAGGCTTGAGGGGCTTGGAGGTGGACTGGCTCCAAATCCTGGCAAAACAGCTTCACTTCACTTGTGCCTTTACTTGCTTTGCAGTTATTTTCTCCCCGTGTGTGGCTCGTCTTTTTTGTCTCAGCAGAAATTCTTTTGAAGAGCAGAAATTCTTCATTTTGATGATGTACAATTGATCCAATATTTTTCTTTTCCAGATTTTGCTTTTGGTATCATATGAAAGAAATCTTGGCTTAGCCCAAAGTCACAAGTAACTTCTTCTAGACGTTTTATAGTTTTAATAATATAAGATCTATGATCCATTTAAAGTGAATTTTTATATAGGGTGTGAGGTATGGAAGGAATTTTATTTGGTGCTGGCCGAGGGGGCACCTTTGTCCCTTGTTGCAAATCGGTTGACCATATATATTCTGGGTAATCCGTTTAAGGTGGGTTTCTGCCTACTTGCTTTTGGAAAACAATGCTAACAGCTGTTTAGGTAATAGGTGTGGCATTTTCCAGCGTTCAAAGTGTTATCCAGTTCTCTTTTCAATTAGATTTTGAGCTTTATTGCAGCCCCTGGAGGTATTTGACATGAGTATTATTTCCTCCATTTCATTCAGGAAGGGGGAGCCCCCCCTGGTAGAAGGAGTCACTTAGAGTCAGAGGCAGAGGGGGGCGTCCCAGCCAGGATCAGAACATTTAAAATCCAGGACCTTTTCCCAATCGCATATAGATGAGGGTGGGCTGAGGCCCTGGCTTCCCACCAAACTGAATTTTAATTCTAGCTCAGTTCAGTACTAGCTGTGCTGTGTGATCAGGGGCAAAGTAATTAACATCTCCATTGTCAGTTTCCTTGCCTTCCTGCACAGCTAACTCCCTGTAGGAGGTCTGTTGGAATTAAAGATAAAATATACACCGGTCTAGCACAGCGGCAGAGCATGTATTAGGATCTATCATTATTACCATCACTCTTATTTTCTGAAAGTGTGGGTTTGCTAGAAGATACAGAATGTGAATATAGGAGATAAAGTTACTAAAGCAGAAAGTGATTCCAAGTTCAGGGACCTAGATATACAGGCAGTCATTTCTGGAATGGAACAAAGGCAGTCATTCTAATTGTTGAATGTGGTAGAGCTACAGTGAATTTGTTGGTGGGGGATTCTTCTGGGGGCACAGGTCTTCATTTGCTAGGATTTCCTTTGGGTAAGGGGGAAAACCACATAAAAGCTTAGTACGGTATAGGCATTCGTGAGCAAGCATTGAATGTTGGCTTCTGCTAATATCACTTTTATTATGTGTCAGGATATCCATGTTAACACATCTCCACTGTTTGTGGATCAGAGGCTTTGTTTTTTCCCCTCTGTTTTCGTTGTGTTTAACCATCAGCTTCTCATCAGGAAAGTGATCTTTGTTTTTTTGGTATGTGTGTGGTTTTTCAAAGTAATTAGAACTTCGTATGAAGATTTGCCAGCTGCCTTAGGTTCAACATTCTTCTTTGTTCTTGGTTTGCAGGGTGCAGCGCTGAAATACTTGCCAACCATTGTCAACGATGTGAAATTGGTATTTGATCCCAAAGAGCTCAGGTAAGGAAGCACCCAAGGCGAAGGCTTTCCGTGTGCCATGCTTGGCCTCCTTTTGAGGGCGTTAGTTCACGGGATGCTTGGGTTGTCTCATGTCCACATAGTTCAGTGCCCTGACTCTTTCTGGAACATGTTCTAGTGATGGTGTCTGTGACACTTTGCTCATTATGTCTTTATGTGGAAAAGGTGTCATCTATCAACAGTCACAATATTTTCTTTAGAAGATTATTTATAGCCTCATGCATACATAATACAAATTGGGCATTTTGCATCCTTTAGACTTTAAAATTCCATAAGTGGTTCTTGGGTTTGGGTTTGGGTTTCAGCACCTAAACGTTTTGACTCGGGAGCTTTAATATTGGTGTCTCACCTCCTCTACCTCATTACCATACAGCTTCTCTCTGGGGGCTCCTGCCCAAGGGCTGTGGGCCTCAGACAGGAGCCGCAAGTTGTCAGCTCAGGTTATAGTAAAACGAAAACCAAACCAAACCAAACTCTGGGCAAGCTGGACACTGGCTTTCAGATGGAGGAGTCAAGCTGGGGACTGAATCCTTCCTTTCACTTTCCGGTTTTGCCACCGTCCCCATCCAAGCTCAGTCTCAGTTGTTCACTGTGCAGATGTCACTGCATTTGGAAAAGAGGTGTCTCGAGCAAGTGGGTGCACGGCCTCTGTGACCCCAGACATCCACAGCACAGCCCTCGTCTGCTCCTTGTTTGGGTTTTGATTTAACATTTGACACAATAAACTTACCTGCGGGTGGTGGCACCAGTTGACCAGCCAGAAAAGTCCACCTAAATATTAGTAAAGGGCCATCTGTCCCTCGGGTGGTTAAACGGAATGAAAAACGGTCACCCTTCTGTACTTTATGTCCACCATAGGTCACTCATGCCTTGGAAGTGAAGGGTGAGGGGCTTTTGGGAAGCTGCTCTCCCCACGAATCATCACGTGTCTGATGTGCCTGAGGATTTAGTGTCCTGCATGGACACATTTATTTTTGCTCCCAGGCACTGACAATACTGGTTATAGTTTAGCAGGTTCTAAATGAGAAAAGGAGGCACAGATGGGCCCATGGGCAACAGGTCTGCCCTCCCGGGTCTCTGTGTGCTCTGTGACTGCAGCCCGACTCTCAGGCAGTGGTCCAGACAACGGCAGTATCAGCAGCCCCTGGAAATTTGCTGCATCTTGGGTTCCTTCCCAGATCTTCTGAATTAGGAATTGGGGGCGGGACCCAGCTATTTGGTTTTAATGATGCCTCCAGACACTTTCAATGAATGCTGCTGTTTGAGAACCTCAGGTCTGGAGAAACAGAGGACGAGGGGGGAGCTGCAGTTGGGTGGGCCATGGCCATACTCTGGGCCTGTCCTCCTGGGGCATGGGGACCAGGCCTCTGCTCACTAGAGGGGTGACGTCCATGTCCACAACGGGTGCTTGTGCCTTGTGCTTGGAGATCCCGGGAAGACTCCCTTCCCCAGGACTGGTCCCATCTGCTCTTGGGCCGTTGACTCTTTCTGCCTGTGCGTGGGTTCCTCTTCAACACCTTACCTACTGATTTTTTAAAAAATGACATTGAAAATCATGGATGTATTTTTCCCTGTTTAGAAAATTGAGTCATGTTTTGATGAAACAGAAGAGATCACACAGGAGAATAACTCAAAGTTAATTCCACGAGGATCTGGATCTTCCTAGTTATCTTTTGTGTGCCAGCGTGTGTACACACACACTAACACACACCCCTAAAAGAATTCAGCATTACAGTTTTTATTTTACAGTCGACTCCTGTGCTGAAGACATCTTGTTTTCCCACATCAGGAAGGAGACTTCTACCCCATCACCATAATCTACTGTTAGAACAGTTTTGTCACCCCAATAAGATTCCTCGTGCCCAATAAGAGTCATTGCCTACTCCCACCCCAGCTCTAGGCAACTACTAACCTACTTACTGTGTGCATAGATTTACCTTTTCTGGGCATCTCCTATAAATGGAATCGTATAATATACGTGACCTTTTGTGACTAGCTTCTTTTCACTTAGCATAATGTTTTCAAGGTCTGCTAATGTCAGGATTTCATTCCCTTTTATGGGTGAATTGTGTGGATCTACTGCATTATGTTTATCCATTCATCAGTTGATGGACATCTGGGTTTTTCCACTTTTCAAGTGTTATGAATAACGTTGCTGTGATTCATATACAGGGTCTTGTGTGGATAAATATTTTCATTTCTTTTGGGTATATACCTAGAAGTTGAAATGCTGGGTCGTATGGTAACTAAGTTTAACATTTTCAGGAACTGCCAAGCATTATTCCAAAGTCTGCCCCATCTTGCATTTCCACCAGCATGGTATGAGGGTACCAGTTTCTTCACATCCTAGTCAACACTTGTTACTGGCTCTCTTTTGGATTATAGCCATTTTAGTGGGTGTGAAGTGAAAAATAACATTTTAAAGCATCATTCTTTTGGAAGAGATTTTGGCCCATATTGTATAGTGGGCCTATTCCAACATTCTGGTGGCATCTTATGACCATTCACTGAACTTGCGTCTCGGTACTGTCTTGTATCCCACTGGGTCATTTTGCAGTATTTCCAGCATCTCTTTTCACTTGTGTTTTTCCTTTTATAGCAAAATGTTTACTGATTTCATCCTAAATGTTCCCGTGGGTTTGCTGACCATTCAGAAGCTATATTGCTTGATTGAAATAATTCACAGTGACCTCTTCACACAGCATGGTGAGTGAAACCCTGAGAATCCTTAAATTGTCACATTTGTCATTGTCTGTAGACCTCACCCCATCTGAATTCTCTCTTCTTTGTCGAAAGGAGTGGGGAGGGGCTTCCCTGGTGGCGCAGTGGTTGAGAGTCCACCTGCCGACGCAGGGGATACGGGTTTGTGCCCCGGTCCGGGAGGATCCCACGTGCCGCAGAGCAGCTGGGCCCGTGAGCCATGGCCGCTGAGCCTGCGCTCCGCGACAGGAGAGGCTGCGGCAGTGGGAGGCCCACGTACCAAAAAAAAAAAAAAAACAAAAAAAACAAAGAAAGGAGTGGGGAGGTTGCAGCCAATTAAAACAGCTCCATTACAAGACAGGAAGATTTAGCCCTTACCAGAGAATGGTAATTGGCATATACTGTAGGTAATAGATCATTGAAGAATGAAGGCACAAACCTCGTAGTTCGGAATTTAGGTGTACACCAGAGCCCTAGGATAATCAGCATACATTGTAGCCTTTAAGATGTGCGATTATCTATCCTGGGGAGGCAATCACTGTCCTCCGTTGAGATGATTGCAACAAAAAATTTCAAATTTTCTTTAAATGTAGAAGTCATGGTTATGTCTTAGCCTGAACTTTGCATTCTGTGACAGGGTTTCTTCAAACCCTGCTCAAAGGAAAAAGAATTTTAATGATTCCTCAACTCATTTATCCCAGGGAACACCTCACATTTCCACACGTTATCTCCCTTTTAATAAATCACTTTCTTTCTGTTTGGACAGATTGGATTAATATTTTACACTTGTCAAGAAGTTTTATTGAAAGCTTAAGACCTTTGCATAATTCCACAACCTTCCTCACTTACTGGAGAAAACTGTGAAGACTGTTGAGTGACATTCTGATGGAGAGGCATACATTTATTCTATTCCATTTGTGTCTTCTGTTCATTTTCTTTTGTCCTCACGTGTGGTGTTGTTTCAGGGATGGAGCAGCTCAGGCCTGAGATGTCCCTGTTGAGAACTCAGTGTGTGTCTGGATTAGTCCTTTGTACCATCTAGACTACTGGACCCTGTGTTTTTCATCTTATTTCTTGATTTCACTTGATACAGGTCACTGGAGTCTGCACTTATAGCTAAGGCTTATGTCAAGAGGGAATGTTAAGACTTCATTTGGGTGGGAGTGTTCTTCTGGAGAAAACACATCAAACCAAGAAGGGAGTAGCTTTTTGCAGCCCTTCGAAACAGACATCCTTTCTCACTTGCATAAAAGAAAGTCAGCGGTGTCGCCGTTATTTGGGACTCAAAGCCCGTGAATCTCCTGAAGCCAGTAATCCCACCCGTCAGTATTTCAGGCTCTTCTTGGAAGGCTGGACATTGGATTGCTTACCCTTCAGGTGTCTTCCAAAGCTTGGGACTTTGTGAGACTCCAGGGAGGCATGGAGGCGATAGGTGGAGATGCTGCTTCATTGTTCCTTTCCATATTGACTAAACTTTATACCACAGCAGGTGAGATCCCCTGAAAGTTTTATATCTGGGTCTTATTAGGTAGCTTACTAATATCTCTCCTTCCAGCCATCCAACGCCAAGACACGCAAAAACACACACCACCACGACCACCACCACCATCACCATCACCATCGCTGCTACCACCAGTGCCTTCACTGAGCTAACAGTTATCAAAAAAATGACAGTTATCACGGATTGACTGCGCTTGGCTTTTATTGAGTGTTGATACAGGGATGACCTTCTTGAGGACATACTACATACATTTCAAAATTTCTGTTGCAAAATTTTGTTCCACGTCCTTTGAATAAGGACCTAAGGCATAAACGGTTCAACTAAAAATCTTTAAAATAGATCTTCTTAAGGAGTGTATTTCAAGGAAATGTTTTCTTCTATGGACACTTTATTTCTTTAGCTAGTAGATAACTTGAAGGCAAACTTAGTATTTATTTTTGCAAATTATATCAGCTGTTGTTTTTGGCAGTTGTGGTTCTCTTTACCGTGCTCCATTTCTATTTTCACTCCTGTTCTGTAAGTCTTTTATCATAGACTGCCTTAAGTCTTGTTTTGGAAATAATGCAGCATGCAAATAAATATTTAACTTTGTTTGACGGGGTCTTGTCAGGATGTGTAACATTTTGGAATTATTAACTTAGTATCTTTCTAGATATTGCAAAGGTAGGAATTTAATCTTAATAGTCAGTTGCACCCAACGTAGTAAATGAGATTGTAGGAAATATATGAATCCAGAATTATCACGGACAAAGTGAGCCAAAATTAGCCTGAGGCTTCATGTCTTACAAGCAGTTCTAGAATTGTCCAATCAGTCGACATTGTCTAAGCCATAATCTTCAGTGCAAATGTACTTCCAGACGCTCACTGGCTGCCTGGAAGCATTTCAGAATGCGTTGTCCAATGTGAAAATGGCCCCGCTTACAGGCTTGAGTTTTAAGATTATTTCTGGGTGAAGACAGCAAGGACAGCCCAGATTTTTCTCATCTTTAGGCTCCCTGCTTCTTCAGAGTTACCCAGAGCCGTCTTACCTCCTTGTCAGGAAAGGATTATCACTGGAAATCATCCAGTTGGTCTGTTCTTACGAAGATGTCATTACTTGTGCAAGATATTCTGTGCCACATGTGGTGTAAATATTTAAAGCCAAACCATTTTCTGGTGAGATATGAGGGCTCTGATTTTCTTGCCTCGTTCCATTTCTTGTTAATTTGTAAAAAAAAAAAATGCAGTTGTCCGTGTCCTCTTTCCTGATCCAAGTGGAATCAGTCAAACTAACTCCCTTCGTGTCTAGAGTTTTGGAATGTGCTGTAACTAGGTTTAGCTGCTCAAGTTACTGGATGTGCTAGACTTTCGTCAGTGTTCTCTGGGGGATGTGGTCAGAGTGCATCCCTGTCTGGCTCCTCCGGTTCCTCTGTGGGGCTCCAGGGCACGTCTTTGTTCATCAGCATGTGTGTTGCTTCACTCATAGAAGAGACTCACTTTGTTGCTTCGCTCTGAAGTGTTTCTTTCTATCTCCCTCCAATATCAAAGTTATTGCGTCGTTTTGAGAGTCTCACTTTGATGGAAGTGGGAAGCTGATCTGGGTGCAGTCAGGCTGGCAGTGAATTCTGAAGCTGCCATTGCTCCTCTGCAGGAAAGCCTTCCCTTGGCAGGTTTGGGTCCCAGCAGGCCAAGGCTTCCAGGGCCCCGGTTGGCTCAGCCTGGCTCCTCTCCTGTCCTCTTTAAGGACCAGAAGACTGAGGGTGCATCCTGCTGTGTTTGTTAGGCTACAACAGGAGATGTGTCTTTTGGCAAATCGGGTTGTGTTTGGCCCCAGCTAGTGTGGACACCACAGCTGCTGTCACTGCGGTCTGTTCCCAGCCGTGCCAGCTGTAAGGCTCCTTCTGAATCAGGACCTTGCAACTCCCACTGCCTCTGCACCCTCCACCCTGGTCCGAAGGAAGTGAGAGCTCTTTACAGAGCTGTCCTCCCGCTGCTCATTTCCAGTTGCCATCCTAAGAAGTCATGCCTCCTTGGCAGAACCTGGAACATAGTTGTAGTTGCAAGGGTGGCTGTGCATTCGAGTTCTGGCTTCTGTACTGGGGAAAGAGAGCTCAAAATGTAGAACCCCTCCCCGCCGAATTTAAGAAGCCTGTTCAGAAGATGTGTGTGGACCTGGCCCTCCTGCACGTCGGCCACCGTAGATTACTGACCATGCCAGTGGTCCAGCCCCTCGGCAGGTGTCCAGCGACTCAGAGTGCATGGTTGGTTGCCAGTCACATTAGCCTTTTCTCTGAGGACATGTCTCTCTCCCTTTGCTTTGCTTAAAAAATAAAATGAATGACTGGTTTGCATCATTTCTCCTGTAAATGATTTTACTTCCTCATTAATAAAGAACTACGCATGTCTGAAGCCCTTGCTGGGATGAGGGCAGGCAGCTCACGAGAGGATTGCGAGTGTGTGTGGGCTTTGTGATCACGTTGCCTGGGCTCAGATCCTGCCTCTATTACCTGCTAACTCAGTGACCTCGGGTAAGTTACCCTCCAGGCTTCAATTTCTCCAGCTGCCCTTTTCTTCTTGCCTCCGTTACGTATCCTGAAGATTAATACATGTGTGGTACTGAGATTTACACTGAGTGTTTCATGAACATTCAAGAAATGTTAGCCATGTCTTTTCATTTTTGTTGAGGATTCATTAGAAGAATGGCCGGTGAGACCCTGCCCTCGTGGTGGGGTATGGGGCTATCATGTCAAATATGGGGCAAAAGAAAATAGACCTGGACCAAATACTGGAAGGGGTTACATAGAGAGCTTCCTCCGAGAGGTACTCTGATCACCCTGCATAAATAAAATGTCCCCAGACACACTGCCCCTGGGCTCCTTCTGCCACTCCCCACAGCGTGCAATCATTGCCTGGTTTTACCTCTTGGCTTGCTTGTTTTCTCTGGTCCTTTCTTAAAATGAGAGGCCTTGGAGCATGGCCTTCTTGTTCATCTTGCTGTTCCTCCATCGCTGGTGCCTAGAACAGTGCCTGGCTCCCGGTGCATATTTATCTCATGTTCAAATCCAGCACTTCTCTCCCCAGGGAGCAGTGCAGAGAAGGAAGCGTGACATGCATGTGTAGTTCCCTTGACCTGAGGGAGGAGAGGTCTCGTGTTCACACGGGGAAGCTGGCTGTCTCTCCCGGTCTGGGCTCTGAATGGATGGATCATGGCGCAGGAAGGAGGTGTCTTTGAGGAGGAGTAACAGAAAGAGATAAGTGAGACAGTTAAGGTACGGAGGGTCATCCGTGAGCAGTTTTATAAAATTAAGATTGTCTTCTCTTTTTTTTTTTTTAATATGATTGCATCTACCCAGGAAACCATCTCTGGCCTCCCAGGCAACCGCTTTGGGGTCTCTGGTGTCCCGTCCGCTGTGCTGAGGTCTGGATGCAGATCATAATTATGATAGTTCAGTAGTGTTGAGCTCTAACTGTGTGCCAGGGGCCATGGTAAGCCCCGATCTGTCTATCTGTCTATGTTAAATTTTTATTGGGGTATAGTTGCTTTACAATGTTATGGGGCTTTTTTTTTTTTTTTTTTTTTTTTTAAGATTGTCTTCTTTTTGCCTCTGATTTTATTATTCCCCTGTTTTGTGGAAAGATGAAGTGGCAGAGGGGACAGCTCAACTCTACCTCTGGACTCAAGATAGCTCTTTGTTAAAATTACGGAAAATTTTAAACATATAGGAAAATGAGGAGAAGAGTGTAAAGAACGCCTCGCTGGGCTTCAGAACCTATCGAGTCATGGTCTTGTTTTTATCTCGATGCTCCTCCCCCGCATATTGTTCTTTAAATTTATTTTCTTGAAGTATAGTTGCTTTACACGGTTGTGTTAGTTTCTGCTGTACAGCAAAGTGATTCACTTATACATACACATATATGTGTGTGTGTCTATATATATATATATATTCTTTTTCATATTCTTTTCCGTTATGGTTTATCACAGAATATTGAATATAGTTCCCTGTCCTACACAGTGGGACCTTGTTGGTTATTCGTCCTGTATGTCATAATTTGCATCTGCTAATTCCAAACTCCCAGTCCATTCCTCCCCCTGCCCCAGATATTTTTTAAAAATTTATTTTATTGAAGTATAGTTGCTTTACACGGTTGTGTTAGTTTCTGCTGTACAACAAAGTGATTCACTTAAACACAAACACACACACACACATATACATTCTTTTTTTTTTTTTTCTTTTAAAGAAGATGTTGGGGGTAGGAGTTTATTAATTAATTAATTAATTTTTGCTGTGTTGGTTCTTCATTTCTGTGCGAGGGCTTTCTCTAGTTGTGGCAAGCGGGGGCCAGTCTTCATTGCGGTGCGCAGGCCTCTCACTATCGCGGCCTTTCTTGTTGCAGAGCACAGGCTCCAGACGCGCAGGCTCAGTAGTTGTGGCGCACAGGCCCAGTTGCTCTGCGGCATGTGGGGTCTTCCCAGACCAGGGCTTGAACCCGTGTCCCCTGCATCGGCAGGCGGATTCTCAACCACTGCGCCACCAGGGAAGCCCCTACATTCTTTTTCATATTCTTTTCTATTATGGTTTATCACAGGATTTTGAGTATAGTTCCCTGTCCTACATGGTGGGACTCGTCATTTATCCATGCTTTATATCATAGCTTGCATCCACTAATCCCAAACTCCCAGTCCATCCCTCCCCCTGCCCCAGATATTTGGAGGCAAATCCCAGCCTTCACAGCATTTCATGAGGTTGTCTTTTCAAATATAAGTTTGTAGTCAGAGTAACTGGCAGGAAATGGAGGTTGTGCAGAGGGGTGGATCCCCACGTTGGAGCCGGGAACCCACCTTGGCTGTTCTGGCTCCTCCTCTCCAGCTGAGGTGAAGGACTTGGGCTCGTTATCATGCTGTGTGCGGACAGCCAATGAATGGGCGGTAATGGCTCCAAGCACTGTTTGGAGATGTGACTTGACTACTCGAAAGCTGGTTAAATAGATTATGTGCTTCACAAAAAAGATGACTCTTGCATGTAATCTGCAGCATGGAGTGAGCAGATTTTCAAAGCAAGTTACGAAGAGACAGAAAGGTCAGAGCTTCATAATTTGTACATTTGTAGCTTTGTTCCCATGTGATTATATTGTTGCCCACGTATCTAACAACAGCTGTGAAAATTAAAGCTTAAATCCTATTATAGAAATGACAATTTTCAATATAATTAAATTAAAATAGACACTAGGACACCAAGGTTTGGGATTTATGCCCACACAGATATTTTACATTAGTGTTATAGGAATTGGAATAAAAGAAATCAACCTTAGATACCATTAACTTTTAAATTAGTCAAGAGCATTGGACACCCTTGCAAGAAGCCTTTCAGCTGAGATGGGAGTTGTGCTCTTACCCACATGGGCTGCTTTCTGCTGCAGTCCTTAACCTGAGACCTTGGGAAAGCTCATTCCAGTTAACGCTGAATTCCCTTGCCTTTCAAGGTCTAGCCTTTCCATATTCTCATATTCAAAGTGACCAAAGCAATTGACAGATTTCCTTTAGAGCTTACTGTCTACTTATCTTGTGTCATAAGTTTGTTTTTGCAGAATAGTGTAAGATTTGGAGAATAAAGATTTGAAGATTTAGTGGTAAGACAATCCCTTTGTAGTCTTGATAGTAGTTTAGTTTAATACTCTTGGTGGATTACTTTGGTTTAAGCTTACTGTTCATTGGGGCCACTTTGTTTTTTATTTTTTCTCTGATGTTTGGAATCTAGCAGTGAGTAGGAATGGAAAATGTGCCATTCCTTCATTCTCGGGCCATTCCTGTAGCTCTTTCCTTCAGTATAACAAGTAGGCTCCTTTTACACAGTATTCATCAACCTCATAAAACTTCATTTGTGTTCCATTTTTTTTCTTTTTTCCTTTAACATCTTTATTGGAATATAACTGCTCTACAATGTTGTGTTAGTTTCTGCTGTATAACAAAGTGAATCAGCTGTTTGCATATGTATATCCCCATATCCCCTCCCTCTTATGGCTCCCTCCCAGCCTCCTTATCCCATCCCTCTAGGTGGTCCCAAAGCATGGAGCTGATCTCCCTGTGCTATGCAGCTGCTTCCCACTAGCTATCTGTTTTACATTTGGTAGTGTATATATGTCAAAGCCACTCTCTCACTTCGTCCCAGCTTACCCTTCCCCCTCCCCGTGTCCTCAAGTTCATTTTCTACGTCTGTGTCTTTATTCCTGTCCTACCCCTAGGTTCATGAGAACCATTTGTGTTCTTTTTTTTTTTTTTTTTACGGTACGCAGGCCTCTCACTGTTGTGGCCTCTCCCGTTGCGGAGTGCAGGCCAAGCGGACATGGCTCACGGGCCCAGCCACTCCGCGGCATGTGGGATCTTCCCGGACCGGGGCACGAACCCGCGTTGCCTGCATCGGCAGGCGGACTCTCAACCACTGCGCCACCAGGGAAGCCCTGTGTTCCATTTTTGAACAATACAGAGCTCCTTAAAAATGTAGGCCTGGAGAGCTCAAACAATTTTCCTCATTCTTATTTTCAAGGTGAATTATTCTTCCAGTTGTCAAGCAGAGTAAAATTCTCCTTTTTAATGGTGGAAACATTAGTTACAGCAGCTCTTTAAAATCTGAGGGCAAAGGCCCAGATGCCTATTGGGGCTAGCTAGTGGGAATTAGCAAAGTCAGATTTCTAGACCGTTTTCACTGTGATTTGATCCAAGATTTTATATCTCTAAAAGAATTACCCTGTCAATCGATTTGTTGTGCTTTAAATCGTAGAAAGAAAAGCTGTGTGTTTAATACAGACCTATAGTAAAATATACCTTCTTAATGCTTTGGATCCATGAATAAATCAAAATAAAATCTCCTGAGCTTCTCCACTGTGGAGAATGGAGAGGTATTTCTCTTATTGAAAGGGTTCTTAAACCCAGAGGTACTCTGTAGTAGTTTTTGTTAACTTGATGGATGCTTTTCACAGAAAGAAAAATTGGGGTTGGGACCGTCATATGCCATAATTACTTAATGTACCACTCGTATAGCATTCTGGAATACTTTAATTAGATAGTTGTGCTGAAGACTTCTAATGAACATCACCAGCTGTGAACCCTAAAGTTACTTAATTCTTTAAGTAATGATGGAATATGAATACAATTTTCTCCTCTTTTTTTTCATGCCCTGAGAAAATTTTAATCTTTGTCTGTAAAGTACTGTACCTTTTTCCATCCCTCATTCTGTATATCACTCTGTAGCTTTCATTATGTGTGTTTTTGAAAAGATCATTTGTTAAAACAGTGCAGCCTTTTTAGAAATGGCTTAATGAATCTAGGAGGGTGAACTCAATTTCAGTTTCTTAATTATATCCATTCCCATTCCATTGTAATTTGTTGAGTACCTACCATGTGCTCAGGACTGTTGGTTAGCAAGTTTGATTCCTCTGAGAATGGCTTCAGAGCCATCAGTTTAAAAATGCATAATTGGAAAAGAGTAATTTTCTTAATTTACAGATAACAACCCAGGAGTTAAGTAGCAAGTCCTAGTCTGCAAGCAAAATCCCAGGCAGGGAGCTGTCCACCACCGTGGTGCTGATTAGGGAGTTGTCTTGTTACAAGTCCATCCCCTACTCTCTTCATAAGCTATTTCACATCCAGCATAAGAGTTATGCATTCTGAAAACTGAATTCACTTCAAGTGCCATATGGAACACGATAAAGTACAAGTATGTGAATAAATAAACACATAAATAGATTAAACATAAATAAACCATGTAGTGTTGTGTTTATGTGCTTACGGAGTTTTCGTAGCCTTTTCTCTTCTCTTTCTGTGTGATCAAATTGGCAGTGCTAAGTTCCTCGGGGTGTAGTTGGTCTAACCTTTATCATAGTGTGTTGGCTGTCTGTTCTGCACCCACCTCTGAGTGGACTCCTGTCCCTGTCACTTGATATTGGGGACATGAAGAGCAGTCTTAGAAGAGGCTGCCTTGGTTGTCCCATACCTAGTCATGCTCACATTGGCACTGGGACGGCAGGTCTCTGGGTCTCCCCAGTTCATGGTTCCTTCCCGGCCCCAAGATTAGCTCTGTATGTGCACCGTGTTGTGTACAGAAACTTGCCTGGGACAGTTGGAGGAGCCCCAGGTCAGCCTGCAGTCTCCTATGTTCTCCTTCTAGACCCTACTTTTTTCTGTTGCGTAAATCCCTCCCTGAGGGCACAGTCCTTCCCTCAAGGTGGAGCGGACAGACCATATGATTTTGACGTTGTTTTTTTAACTGTAGAGCTCAGTATGGGGGCAAGCAGTAGAGGAGTGTGTGCTGGGCCACACTGGCCAAAACCTGTGTTCTTGGTTAGCTTCACGCTCTTGGGTAAAAGCATGCACACGACTCCCCAGCTCTGTTTTTCTCTCTTTGCTTTTTCATCCTCCACGTGGTAAGATTCTGCCCAAGGATAGGCAGACCTATCGAATTCCTCTCAAATGTACCAAGCCACCTCCTTAAATGCATTTCCATCCAGAGGATAGATTCCTGGTCTGACCAGTACTTTCCACACTATGTTCCCTGGCATTTTGTTTGAGTCTTTCTAATCTTTTCATCTGCTTTTAAATGGGACTCATTTTAGATTTTTCTCCATTGGTTCTTCTTCCATTTCTTTCTTCTGACAAAGTATTTATTATTACGATACTAGTGGCTGGTTAACCTCTATGATTATACTTCTCCAAACTACAGGATACAAAATATCTGCTGCCCCACTCCCTTCTTTCAAAAGATGACACTTTTTACGAGGCCCGGTGGCTTCATCCAGAAGATGTGTCTTTGACCAGCTTCTTTTTCCTATTGTTCCGCAATCTGCATCTTGCCATGTTCACTTCCAAGTCTCAAGATACTTTTAATTGCTCTGTCACTTTCTCAGTTAAAATTTTGTGACATTGGGTACCTCAAAGCCGACAGGCAGATTATCTTATTTCTGATCATTTCAGCACTCAGCCAAGTGGTGCTGAGAATCTTCTTACCAGACTCCTTCCAGAGGTACTACCCGTAGGTAGGAATCGAAACACAGTGCAGGGCAGTTGTATTTACTCCATTTTACAGACAAAGAAGCTGAAGTTCAGAAAGGAAAACTGACATACTTAGGGTTACTCGATGTGAATTTATCCTCCTGGTACTGCTAATGATCACAGCTTACTTAAAGCGAATTAAAGTAATTCTTGGAAAAGTTTAATGTGCATTAGACCTGTAAAGACACCGGAATCATACATGTTTACACACACGTGCACATGCATGGGTCAAAGGAGCTCTGGCTTCAGGATCAGGCATCTAACTCTGGCTCAGCTGCTGCCTGGTCCCTATATTCTGGCTCCTGGCTCCCACATCTGTAAAATTTGGACGTGAGTAGATTGCTCCTGTGATCCCTTCCATTGCTGGCTCTGTTTTCTTTATTTCTGGTGTTTAAAGATGTGTGTAGAAGGAGAGAATTATTTGAACAAATCGAATCATGTGGGTACAGAGTTCTTAGATTGTTGAAAAGTAAGATGACTGTATAAGATGAAGAGCAAGCATCCCCCATTTATATGGCTCTTACTGTTTAATTCTCAGTAAAAGTGTTCATCTGGATCTCAGTTCTGTGTAACAGGCTCAAGGTTATTAAATGCACTTTATGGATCATTTGTTTAATGTGACCAAACTAAAAACTAAGAAGCACATTATTTAGTGTTCATAAAATGAAAGTTTTAAATGGACAGATTCATTCTCGTATTTGCATCTTGCTTTGATGTAGAGCTGTAATGGAGTTATAGACGGATATTCTGCTTGGACATTTATAAGCTGATGATGCCTGTTGAATACCGTTTATAAAGATTAATATTTTTTACTCTGTGCCCATTACCAGAGCATTAATCATAATGGCTTCAGCCTGCACAGCTGAGGATGAACAGATGTGCAATCATTGCTGTCTGTAATCATAGTGGATCACACTGGGAAAGGGGCTGTGGAAGGCTGGCTGGTGTGTTGTAGGACCTCTGATCCCCACGGCTGATTTGTGTGGAGTCTGGGCCCACGGGCTGCCTGCTCCGGGCTGTCAGCATTCCTTTCTGTGCACGGCAGCGAAAACCAGGACAACCGTGCTGGCTGGTTTTCGCTTCCTTGTGGGGTCAGGCCTATGCCTTGACTCAGACTACCAGGCACTGATGAGGCCTGCAGTCCTGTACATGTGAAGAGGATCTGACAGGAGGAAGCTGTGGCCTTGATTCTCCTTCCAAAGGTGAACACTGGTTTATTAAAATGAGAAATCGCACAAGAGGTCTTTAACATCTGCTTCCTAGCATACTCCGAGACTGCGCTGTCCAACCGAGTTAGAATGCCAGCTACGTATGTAATTTATAATTTTATACAGTCCACAGTAAGAAAGAAAAGTACAAAGAAGTTGGTGAAATTAATTTTAATAATATATTTTATCTGAAATATCATGTCGACATGACTTTGATCTAAATAGGACAACTGGCATGTTTTACATTCTTGATTCATACGAAGTCTCTGAAATCCCGTGTGGTTTTCACATTTATAGCCCATCTCAATTTGGATGCTCTGTTTTCATCACAGATGCTTGATCTTAACATTTAATATAATTTACCATTGAAAAGTAGACTTACATACGCAAGTTGTTCCCGTTGTTCCAAACAGTGGTTAACAATAACTGAATCAGATGTCTTTTTTTTCCATTTAAGTTAAAATAGTGCATAAAATTAACTGAAATGGAAACTTCTACTCCTCAGCTGCTAGCTACATTTCAGGGGTTTACTGGCTACCCTACTGGATAGCACACTCCAAGGCATTAGTTTTCTGTGTGTACTTCGTTGAAAAGGCTGACTTTGCATAATAATATTATTTCTGTTACTGTTACTGACAGCTGCTAGTTATTGAATGCTTACTACTTGCCAGACGCACACATTATATCATCTAATTCTCACAGTAAACCCGAGGGGTTAACAATATCAGGCCTATTTTGCAAAGAAGGACAATTAAGGATTTTAGAGAATTTAAGTCACTCGCCTGAGATTCAAGGCAAAGAGTGAGCAAGGTGGATTTTATGATTTCCTGTGTGCACGGGTAAACTGAACTTCAGTGAGGCCAAAAGGCTGTTCCAAAATCAAAAAGGCTGTTAGTCCCAAACTCCCAATTTGTCCCTCCCCTCTCCCTCCCCTTTGACAACCGTAAGTTTGTTTTCTATGTCTGTGAGTCTTGGGATTAACTATTACACTACTATATATAAAACAGGTAAACAGCAAGGACCTTGTGAGAAGCAGTATCTTGTAATAACCTATAATGGAAAGCAATCTGAAAAAGGTTAGATATGTGTATAACTGAATCACTGTGCTGTATACCGGAAACTAACACATCATTGTAAATCAGCTCTACTCCAATTAAAAAGCCAACAAACAAAATCGAATAGACCCAGGTTCCTGGACTTCCAGTCAGGTATTTGTTGCAGCTGTTTTCCGTGTGTTTATCTATGGGTAGTTTATTTGAAATGTGTTTTCTTTTTAAAATATAAGGGTTTGTTTGTTTGATTGTTTTTCTTTCTTTCTTTCTTTTTCTTTTCTCTTTTTTTTCCTCGAGTGGGGGGATTGTCAGATTCCTGGGCCATCTGTTTTGAACCAAATGGGACAATTGGCACAAATCATGCTAGAGAAATGACATCCTGTTCATGGAGAAGGGTATTCAGGACACTGAGTTGGGACACTCAGAATATGACAGGAGATTCCTCTTCCTTGGATGCTTTAAAACAGCTCATTGCAGGCGTGAGTGTGTGTGGTGTGAGTGTGTGAGGGTGTGTGTGGTGTGTGTGTGGTGTGTGTGGTATGTGTGAGTGTGTGTGTGTGGTGTGTGTGGTGTGTGTGAATGTGTATGGTGTGTGTGGTGTGAGTTGTGTGAGTGTGTGTGGTGTGAGTTGTGGTATGAGTGTGTGTGGTGTGAGAGTGTGTGTGTGTTTGTGGGGGGTAGTAGCTTCCTCTGTGCTCTTAATTTTTTGTCTTGACTTACAATAAAATTTCAGGATCTTTAGTGTTACTCCAAACTTGTGTCCCACCACTTCTTGAAAACAAAACTGGAAGGAGCTGAAATGCAGAGTAGGGACATCCTTTGTAAAGTGAGGTTAGTTTTGCTTTGGTTGGGGGCTGCTGGGTGGCTGGGACGGCACCAGGAGGTGGACCTGCTTCTCACTGCAGACTCTCCTGTGCTAACCCTGCACCTGTAATCACAGTGACCCCCGACCACCGCTCATGTGCGGGTGCGAGCACACACACACTCACACACGTGTGCCCGTGCGCCTGAACACTGCTGTCCGGATCGGCTTGGACACCATCCAGTGACACTGCGTCACCAGAAAGGCAGGAGCCATCTTGCTATGATGGCTTTGTCCCTCTGGTGTCTTCCTAGGATACGATGGGGCGGCCCTCGGCTGCAGGTCCTTCCTCAACTGATAGGAGCAAAGTGCTAGGTTTACGCATGAAAAAGGACAAAAAGTCCTATGGACAGAAGTCCTATGCAGCAGCTGTCCTGCTGGGAAGAGCGCGCTTCTGCACACGAGCACATGCATGCGTGCACACACACACAGTTGCACGCACGCTTGAAGTCACTGCACACACGTGTGCACGCATGTACACACACACTTCCACTGTCAGGTCTTAGTGTATGTGTGAGGGCTACTCCCGTGGATGAGAACAAGACCTCTGCTCTCACGGAGGCTGTGTCCCAGGAAGGAGAAACAGGTCACAGAGCAAGTCGTAATTTCCAGCAGTCCCAGAGCTGGCACCTGAGGCCTGCCTGTCCCCAGGTCCGTCGGGGGGCTGAGCTGGGGCCTGCTGATCACGGGTCACCAAGAAGGTGGGTGTGTCAACTTGGGCTGCTTCCAGCTTTGGTCCCTGCGGCCGCTGCAGGACTCTGGGGCGTTGCCATTCTTCCTGTGGGGACCTGGGACGTGTTTCTGAAGGTGTTGCTGCCCTGTGACCTTCTGTCTTTGGAGGCCTGCATGAGATGCCTGGGGTGGTCATTGTGCCTGTAAGAAAAGCCCAGGCAAGAGGCTGCTCCTGCCTGGTGATCTGGTCCTGTGATGGGCGTGTGGTTGGGGGATGGGGCCCTGTCCTGGGGCCGGAGGTGTGGTCCTCCACACAGGAATGTTGGACCCTCACAAAGTCCTGCTCGTGGTGTCTTGTTTCATTCTCTCGATGAAGTAGGCTTATCCCCATGACCTGCCTTTATCTTGACCAGCCAGAGATGGGGTGGGTTATGGAGTTAGAGCTACAGTTGTCCTATGGATGTTGGAAACATCCCACGTGTAAATACTATGGGTTCATCTGAAGGATTATAACAAATGGGTTTTTAATGTTCTCAGGGGCTAAGAGAATGAAATGTCTCTAAACGTGACAAAATGGTAGCGAAGTGTCCAAAAGTTTGGTGTCCAAAGCCTCAGAAGAGGCTGGATAACAAATGCACAGAGCGATCACAGACCCCTGGGCTGGGTGGAGGGTGGGCGTTCCCACCAGGTAGCCAAGGATGGCTGATAGCATCTCTCCCCGGGGAAAATGGACAGGGCGGCCATCACTTCCCTCACCCTGGCATAATTCTGACAGATGACACCAACACACTCAGTTACTTCTGAGAACGGTGAAGTCCACACCTGCCTGTCCAGTGTGACAGATAAATGAGGCCGTATGGAATGGACTTTGGCCAGAGCATATGGGTTGCCAGGGCCTAAAGAGCCATTTCTGCAAGCTCTGAGTCCAGAGCTGTGTTCCCTGATCCTCTAGGGCTGTTCGTGGACACACGCCTGCTCCCGCGCTGGCCTAGCAAGCCCACTTGGCCTTCTACCGCTGTTGGGTCCCTCCCAGGCTTGCTTCAGACATGGCTTTGCTAAGCCTCCGTTGTCATGTTTTCCTTGGTCATGTGGTCAGGGTCTGTTTTTACCTGCTCAGCTCTTCGTGGCTCTTACTTCTCCCACTGACATGTCTTGGAAACTAGACTTAACCCAGAACGGTGGCGGCAGTGACAGGCATGACCACGCGGACAGGGGTGGCCGAGGGCTCACCCCCTGTTGAGGTCACACTGGGTGATGTGGGAGGGAAAGAGGACTCATCCTGGAGATGTCCTGCCTGCGACCTTGAGGCTGAACGCAGGCGGGGCTGCACTCAGACAGCTTTGTGCAGGGACCTCTCCTGCCCCTTGGGTGCTGGGAGCTGGGAGTGTAGCCCCTACTGTGGATGTTGTGCTGTGGTGTGGAAGGTCAGCAGAGCTACCGGGGCAGATGTAACTTGCGAGCGTCAGGATTGTGTAGCAAAGACACTGGGTTTGGGATGCTTGTGGAGTTCGTGTATGCAGTGGGTCAGCATTTTGGGCAACTGCATTTTCAGGCTGGATTCACTGCACGTGGTCATTTTCCTGTGGCATGTGCCTTGGACTGGGTTTGTCCCTGGGCGGCTCTCTGATGCCTGGGCTCCCCCCTCCCCTCCACGCTGGCAGCCCGTCTCGACTTGGGAGCACTTCCATCACAAGTTCAAGGGGCTGTGGCATTCAGAGAGATGCTCTCCGTGGGGTCCTGTGTTCACCCTTGGCGTCACAGGAAGGGTTGGGTGGGAAGATAAGGGAATCGTGTGACGGCCCGTGACATCCAGGAGCACCAATGTGGAGAGACTGCTTGGTCCCCATGGGACAGCGCCGCCTCCTTGTGCTGTGCTCTCACTCCCTCACCTTCGGCGACCCCTGACAACATAGTCATCCAAGCCCGGCTGGCCCCTGCCCGGAAGATACGCAGCACTGCAGCATGTCTGCGTCACCCCTGCCTACGTATTGGTTACTGTAATGGTGACATCAACAGGTAAATGCATATACTCATATATTCATTGGACAAAACTCAATCTGGAAAAATGGAGTTGCTGTCAGTTCCTTTTCTAGGGATTAAATCAAAATGGAGCTTGAAAAAGCCTTAGCGTGAGCTTCCTACATGCGGTCCCCTGGAGGGCAGAGGAGCGGAAGGGCGTGTGCGGTTTCTGCACCTCCCCCTGAGCTGCCTCGCGCCTCCAGCCCCATGCCTTCTTTATCGTGTACTTCTTGGGAAAGTCTTCTAAGCAAGTCTCTGCATACTTTCAGGAACCATTCCAATGTTGCATGCTTATTTTTTCCTTATGTTCAGAAAACTCAGGAAACATTAATGCAAAACTTGCTTTTAGGTATCGTTAACGTTGGAAGTCCTAAAGGGTAAAATTCTAAAAACAAGCACAGGATATTTAATGTTCCCGAGCTCTGCTGTCTTTTCTCTCGAGCACTGCATTTTAAAGGGACCTACAGTGGCTGGGCTGGTTTCACCATACAGAGCTGGTGTTGTCAGCAGACAGTTCACGTTGGGGGATGGATGGTGCTGGTGTTAAACAGGAGTTCCCAACAGGAAGAGACAATTAGTAATTGCATTTCATCTCGAATCTTATTTGTGTCTGGTTCATTATTTTTCTTTGATTTTTCTGAACATTCTTTCTATTGTCCTATCTAAAAAACAAATGAAAACCCAAGTGATCTTTGATCCTTAGACCCCAGCGTGCCTTTATTTCACAGCCGTGCTTTCCAGAGCCATGTCTGTGCTTCTGTTTTCGTCTTCTCATCCCACTCCAGGAAGCTGCCTTGAGAAGGACTCCATCTGCTTTTATTTATTTCTTCTTTAATTTTATTTTTTTTCGATCTTTGGGCTGCCCTGCACGGCACGTGGAATAGTTAGTTCCCTGACCAGAGATCGAACCCGCGCCCCTGCATTGGCAGCATGGACTCTTAACCACTGGACCGCCAGGGAATTCTCCTCGGTGTGCTTTTTATTGTCACATCCCAGGGCTGTGCTTTTCTACCCGTTCTTGCCACCATATTTGGCCACGCTGGCCACCTGCCCTCCCTTGGTTTGGGTGATGTCATTCATCTCTGCGTCAGCCCACATCTTTCCTCGCTCCATCTTCTGTTCTAATACCAACATCCTGACTGCTGTTCACAGTTTTCCCTTCTCATTCTACACATTCCTCTTTGATGGTCTTATTCACATACTTGGCATTTATTATGGTCTAGGGCTGTTGCTTCTTCAGTCTGTAAGGCTGGAAATCTCTAAGGTCTAGAACCCTCTCTCCATGTGCCTACTAGATGAGGCCACTTGGATATCCAGCAGCAACTCAGATTCAATGTGTCCAGAACCTGGTCCTTTTCTCTGCCCTTAAACACCCTTCTGTCCCAAGTTTCCTCTCCTTGGATGGCATCACATGGTGCCTTGGATGAACTTGTCACGAAGACGCTGGGTGCTGTGTTTGATTCTCCTTTAGCCCCCACCCTCCTCTCCACTTCATCACCTGCCACTGTGTTCAGCCTGCCTCCAGTTTGCTTTTGTTCAAGGCCTCTTCTTTCAAACTTGCCACTGTAGCAGGAGGTCAGGCCTTTACTGTTTCTTGCCTGGACTATTGCATTAGCTAACCTGTCCAGTCTGTCCAGATGAGCCTCCCATCTCCACTGCCCTACCTGGCGCCATCACGGTTGCTGTCTCTGGCCTTTTGATCTGAACATATCCCTTCCCTGTCAGCATCTTCCAGTTCTCCACCTCTTTCTGTCTCATCCATCATGTTCAGGATGAAATCCAGCTGCCCGCCTGGTCTTTTATTCTGCTTCTCCTCTCCCCACCCTCCTGAACTGTGCATGTGGCTCTGTGAATATGTCATCTGCTCCTGTCTACTTGACTTTGTGAATAGGGTTCCTTTTCCTGGATGGCCCCCTCACTTTGTGGGAAATTCTGATTCCTCTTCCCAGCAGGTGAATGTATTACCTCCCTAACTTTCACCTCCAAGGTCAATACCTGCTCCCCGCCGCCTCCTCCCTCATTAGCCCAGGGCTCTGGGAGACCAAAGAGGGGCCGGGGCTCTTCACCAGTATCTGTATCACATCATAAGAGCAAGTACCCTGTCCTGAGCATCTCACCTGTGCCAGGCCCAGGCCTTCTTGCCTCACCTTGCCAGGAGTACATTGTACCTCAGACCTGTGAGTAGCTAGTGCCACTGTGCCCATGTGAGCAATGAGGAAACCGAGGCTCAGAGAGGTAACGAGCTCTGCCCGAGATAACCTTGCAAGGAGGCCAACGGAATTTAAACCCAGCCAACCTCACTCCAGAGCCTGAGCTCTCAGCCCCCTGCAGACCGTCCCTCTGCAGATGTGAGCCCAGCAGAAAGTTGTCCCTGAGTGGGTAAACATTAAGTGGGGAATTTAGTAAGCTATGAACCGGCCAAGCTCAGGAAACTTCGGGAGGTGTGTGGGAGCAGGAAGGAACCATGCTCTGGTCTTCCTAGGAAATAAGAAGAGCTGCAATTCAAATAGTTTTTGTTGTAACAAGTGTTTCTTCTGAAGTTGGAAATCAGTAAATATACAGTTCCACACAGAAAATTAGTTAAAACCCCAGCACGCCTGTTTGCATTTGTATCTATGTACATACTGTTGGACATATGTAAATATGTATATGTTTGTTTGTGAACTGTCGTTGTATATTTACATGGTGACACACACACATATGCGTGCACACGTGAGTGAATTATTTTATAAGGAAACAAGTGATTTCCTCCCAGTCAAGTAGTCTGACCCCCTCCAGATGTCAGTTTCACATTGCAGAGTATGTAAATGTAACATGCAGTGTCACAAGCTAGGAAAACAAGCTTCTAGCAAACAGAGTTGCATCTTGGTGGGTCTCCTGCTGACTGGCAACCCGGTGTCCCCTGCAGACTGCAGAGAGATCCTGCTTCCCATGATGACGGATCAGCTCAAGTACCATCTGGAGAGACAGGAAGATCTGGAGGCCTGCTGCCAGCTGCTCAGCAACATCCTGGAGGTTCTGTACAGGAAGGACGTGGTGAGTAATGGCGGGGCTACCTCTGTGGACCCTGCAGCAAATGTGGGTCTGCGATCCCCAGGGGCCCCAGCCTCCCAGGACCAAGTCGTATTTGATTCAGTTAAAAAAATACGGCCGGGGGCTTCCCTGGTGGTGCAGTGGTTGGGAGTCCGCCTGCCGATGCAGGGGACACGGGTTCGTGCCCCGGTCCGGGAAGATCCCACATGCCGCGGAGCGCCTGGGCCCGTGAGCCATGGCTGCTGAGCCTGCACGTCCGGAGCCTGTGCTACAATGGGGGAGGCCACAACAGTGAGAGGCCCGCGTACAGCAAAAAAAAAAAAAAAAGGATGGCCTGAATTTTAAGGGTTACCCTTTCTTTTTCTCTCTCTAGAGTTGCATCCTCAAATTATTTTTTATTTATGTGTAAAGCACGATGATTATATTACCACGTGTGCTTTTCAGCACTGAAGATACTGTTTTATGTTTGTTTCCTATGACTTCTCAGCTAAGTGACTTCCAAGACTTAGATTTGATATTTAAGGTCAAAGGCTTTGATATTAAAAATTAGAAGTAAACAACAGGAGGCTAATTGCCTACTTTCTTTCAATTATTATTTTATATTTGATAAATAGATAATATTATTATTTTATACATGCACATAGTAGTTGTTGGTTGTTTTAAGTGCGTCCGAGAGTTTTGAGAAGAGCAGTTCTCTGCCCCTTTTCCTGGGTTCCTCCCCCCACAGGCAGTTTTTTCCTGTGCTTTCTTGGCTGTTTTTTTTTTAAAATGGTATTTCCTTTTGCATTTCTCAATTGTATGCTTATTCCACTGACCTTCTGTCTTAATCAAAAGCTGGTGCGGGCACATATGGAAACATCTGACCCTATGCTTCCATGACCCCATTGTACCCAGCACATTCATTTGGGCACACATGTGCACACACATGTAAAGACATTGGTTCTCCAGGTGTGTCTGGACAGGTGTACAGGGCCACGTCTGTCTCTGCCTCTAGCAGTGTGTCTGCCTCTAGCAGTGGCCAGATGGGCCAGGATTTTCAGTCGGCAGGACTTGATCTTAGCTCTTCCCCACGTGACCTCCTGCCACCTCCCCAGTCCACACGCACACACACGTGTGCGTGCACGCACCTTTCCTGCCCACTTCCTTGCTGTGCCCGCTCATTCCCTCAGAGCCTGGGTGCTGCCCTTGAAGAAGGAGGTAAGGTAAAGTAATTCATTGGGATGGTGGCTGCATCCACTCTTCCCGGACTTTGCCTTTGAAAGGTGTCGGAAGCCTTAACCCAAAGGCCAGCGTCCAGGGCTCCCATGCCAGGCCTTTTCCTTTTCTTATCAGATGAAAGGTCGGGAGTAAAGAGGTTGTGTGGCCAAGCCTCACAGAGGAGGTAGTGCCTGCCTGGCCTGTGCGGAAGCATCTAGAAAGCCCGTTTAAACACATTCAAAGTTCGTGAAGAAGAATCGGCAGTCCCATCACACACAAAGGAGCAAATTCTTACTGATAGAAGGTTCTCTGGCACTCTGAATCTTAAGTAGTGTGCTAAAATGATATTTAAACATTCGATTCCATGTGATTGTTCCCACATTATTGGGACCTGACATGCAGAGCCATCTATGGTTGTTATCTGTCAGCCTTCCATTTACAAATGGCCAAGTGTCTTTAGAAAACTCATTGGTGAGCTAATCAGGGATCATAAACATTATATTGTTTAAACAGAGTTGCTTTTATTTTTAAGGTTTGCTTCAATTAAATTACTATGATTATATAACACGTTATCATTAATGGACTATAATTAATAAAATGCCTTGAGTTTTCTTTGTGAAGGCTTTTGCCTCTGACAAGGGCCATTTTTCATCTCGTTAAGGGTTGTAATTGATTTACTCTTTACAGGATAAATGGATTCAGTGACAGCCGCGGGACGGGCATGTTAATGACTGTCTTAGGTGATGGTATATTTACACTGGTGTGTCCTCCTGCAGGGACCAACTCAGAGGCATGTCCAGATCATCATGGAGAAGCTTCTCCGGACAGTGAACCGAACCGTCATTTCCATGGGACGGGATTCCGAACTCATCGTAAGTGCTCGGTGACACACGCTTGTGGGTTTCATTGTGGCTGACAGCATCTTTCCCGGGAAAGTCATTCACTCTCAAGCCCGAAAATCCATGTGGTTCTTTCCCACCTGCCTTTTGAAACTAACCATGTCGTACAACGATACAGCAAGCAGTGGGGATGCATTTATTTACAGTCTAGTAGGTTAAAGGTACTCATTGCCACGATTCTATAAGTATAAGTAAGTGTCAAAGTTGAAGAGTAACAAACCAACATTTGGTTCTAGTTTTCTCATTGCTTACTTCTAGCAAAGGATGTCTATGTTCTTCTAAGTCCTCATTCTTCTGGCAGTTTCTTTCTACGTATTTACATTTAAGATGCCATTAATAAAATTTTATGAAGGGCCTTAAAAAGGAATTGAGGCCCTCCGACTTCGCTGTTTTATGTCTAAAGTATTGTAGATGTCTGTCCCGTTCAGATTGTCGAGACAAGGAATGGTATCTGTTCTTTTTCTCAGAGTTTTAACGATAATTTAGCAAGCTTATTGCTAAAGCAAGACCGGAGCATTTTCATATTATGGTGATTTTTTCCAGAGTTTGCCACTCTCCTCCTCGCCGTCATTATTCTTACATATGGTTTCGTGGGCAAAAGATGCATTTGTAGGTCCCATTTAATTTCTTTCATTTCTAGTACATGTTACCGTGTAACTGAGTTTGGTGGATCGCATTTCAAAAAAATAGCTTTCCTAATCACAGAACAGAAAATCCAGTTGGAGTCTTCGCTGGCAATCAGACTAGGCACATTGGTCTTCCTTGGGTGATTTTAGTTCTGTCTGCGTAGCCTGGGAACGGATCAAGTACAGTGACCCGTCTGTCTCCGTCAGGCCGCAAAGCAAGACCGGAGCACTGGGCTTGTGTTGGTTTCTGTGGCCGCATCACAGTAAAGGCTGCGGTCTGTGGTTTCGGGTCCATCACAGGAGAATAGTTGCTGCCTTTGTATGTTTCCATCCAGTAAAATCGTCTAGTTTTTATGTCTCAGGGTTTCAGCACATGTTATGTGCAGAGTTTCCTTTTTAAGGTATATCTCTTTTAGGTTTGGATTATAACATGTATAAATTAGGGAATAAAGTATTTCCTTGTAAATTGGCGTTACTTGCAGTGGATTTTCCATCATTCTGTAATCATGCTCTTCATCGTAACGATCCTTTTCTGTAAGCTGGAAATGCTTTTGTATACGTGGGTGGAGACTGAGCCCTGTGGGGGAAGAATTGGGGTGACTCCAGGGGCACCCCCGGGGTCCGGTGTTCCTGTCTTCTTGGGATTGTGCCCTGGGTGCCCCTGGAACACTCTCTCATTGTGGAACTCAAGGGGGCTTTAAGTAGGAAGAATGAATGTGGCTTCAAGTTGAACCAAGTTTGGTGTCACTCTGCTAAGACCCCTGTTGGAACAGGCTGGAGCAGCGGGGCTGAGGTGACGTTCTGGCTGTCACGGTGTCACAGTGAACGTGTTGGGCACTCACGATGGGCAGATGGAGAACATGGCCGACGTGGAGACCAGTGAACTGATGAGATGTTTCTGTCTCTGGTTAGGGGTGTGTTCACTTGGGTTATAAGCCCACACTGGCCAGCAGTTGAACTGGGGAGAGGAGGGCAGGGAGGAAGCCCATAACGGTTTGGATGGGACCTTAGCCTGGGGCCAGATTGTAAGACGTGCTTGCAGCTCAGTCAGAGGATCTAGAATGGAGCGTGGTGACTTCTCTCAGACCATGTGGTCCTGGATGCCTTTGGGAAATTTCTCACATCTCAGACACAGTGATAATAGCGGCGCAAGTAATAGCTGCTCTCACCGAGCACTTGTGGACGTGCTGGGCACTGTGTAATGAACGGAGGGTCCTCACTTAACCCTCCGCTTCATCATGCATAGGCCGCTGCAGAAACGCCTTGCAGAGAGGTGGGAAACGGTCCCAGAACCACAGCTAGCGTGGCGGCACTTGTGGGGAGCCCGGGTTGGCGCCAGAGCTGGCTTTCCTTGGTGTCTCTGTGCGACTGAGACTCATGGTGCTGATCTCAGTGCTGGTCCAGGAGGCCCAGAGGAGGGCTCAGAATTCCTCCTGGTTCGGCATTGTAGTTAGTGCGGCAGCCGCCCAGGGAAATAAGCACCTTTTGCCCTTTGCCACCTTCATTCGTTTTTGTGGACCAAATGTCAGGATGTCCTGGAGGAAGACGGGCCAGACCACGGATCGGTTGCCCCTTTCCTGAAGGGCTTGGAGGAAGCCATGTGTCCTAAGGAACCCTTAGGGGTGCCTGGGAAAAGCCCTTGCACCTTTACCAAGGGGGCATGAAGTGAGGACCCAGGCTCAGTCTTACCTAGCTGTGGCCCTTCTCCTACTGCATAGGTGACAGGGTCCAGGGCACCGTCAGGGGCCACAGGGCACTAGAGCAAGCTGCCTAACATCCAGGCGCATCCCCCCATCGCCCTGTCCTTCTCCAGAAGTCTCCAGAAGCAGGAACAGGATTTAGGTCCTAAGCTAACTCCTCCCAATGCCAGCATCTCTAATGTGTATACAAGGAGGCCAGAAATTCCTTCCTAGAATGAACTAGGCCATCAGGGAAGGAATCTCAAAAAAAAACCAAATAACTGAATATAACTGTAATTATTTAATGAGTGATGACAGCATTAAGATGTTTTCAGGAAGGACATTCTCCATTTCACATTGGAGATGTTCAGAGACTCTTTCAGTCGTCAAGGAACCATGAGTCCCCTTTGTGGCGTCCACAGAGCAGTGAGACTGAAATGTTGCCCTGCCGAGCTCAGCCTTGCTGTCCACATGGGCTCCCATGCAGATTTATGCATTAGCTTCTTAACGTCACTGCTGTAGCTCCGTGAATTTAGATGAGAGGAAGAGCTGGGGAAGAAAATATCCCTGACAAGGTGGCCAAAAAACGTAATCAGTGGCCCTTTTAGAGTGGAAAGAGAGCAGAAAATGGTTATAGGCCTGTTTGGGCTCAGCTGTAACATCTCGTTACACCACAGAGATCCCAGCCCTTACCTGTTTGCTCCTCTTTTTTGCATCAGTGGAATGGAAATGGTATAACTGTGAATCAGCTCACAAATTCTAAAGAATCGCTGAAAATGGACTTTAACAATTTAAGTGATTAAAAAGGTTTTGAATAGCTGTGCTTCACCTAATGATTTATTTCATGATATTGTCAACAGTAGTAGAAGTGTGACGCCTCTTTCCATCAAAACAAGTTATTCGTTGGGGATGAGTTGTGGCCTGACAGCTTCCCCATGTGTTTATATATGGAATTGAGAAGTGGGGAGCTTCACACGCCATTGGCTAAGCTGTGATGTACTGTATAAGCGTCTTCTTTTAACTGTATCTGTGGTACCTTCTAAACACCATGCAGTTGGTTGTATATCATTTGTTTTAGTTCATTTTATACCTTTCAACTTTATATTTGAAATGGGCTATTGGAATGCATCTCAGGCAGAGGATAAAAATATGCCGTGATCCTAAGTGTTATAGTTTTTTTAACAAAACTCCATTTGGCAAGTGTAGGACTGTAGATTGCGTGGTTGCCTACAGCAGGCCCTAACACAGAAGGCTTGCAGTAACCTTGCCACAGAATTAACATGCCATTTTATCTTTATTCCAGGATCGTCTAATGCTGTAGAATAATTGAGTGGGGTGCTGAGCTTTACATTGTCTGATTTCAGATTTTATTTTTCTCTTCCTCTTTGAAAAGATTTCTAGGCCATCAGCGTTGGGCACCTTCTTGGTCATTGTGTATGGTTCTGAGCAGGGGGCCATGGTGGCTTAGGTGCTCTTGTCTGGTGGGCAGGTGACATAGTTTCCCCGTCCCTTGACCCCCGCCCCCCCCCCCCCCCCACCAACACACACATGCCTGTGTCTTTGCTGGAGTAAGTGCTGTAAACAAAGCTGGGTTGAGAGCAGACAGGATGAGTAGTACACGTGACCCTTCCTTCTCTTGTGATATTAGCCTCTGCTGCCTCTTTCAAATAATCAGATTTACATTTTGTTGATGGGTCCTTTAAAAATGTAATTGAGTGAGAAGGACTTTTAAAGGTTTTTCTATGGCCTAGATACACACCAGAAGACTGAAAATTACTAATTCACGAAAATGAAAACGTGGCCTTCTTCAAAAGAAAGGTTCCCTTGGAAAATCCACAGAAGTAGGCTTAAGAAAGGGAAACATTCTTCCTGCATTCTCCACTTGTTCTTGTGACCACCAGACCTCCTGATTCCCTAGACTCAAGTGATGGAAGTTCTTTTGTTTCTACTCCGAACACCAGCCGTAGGGGACGTAGACGGGTGCGGTGTGTTTCATCGTGACAGTGGCACTATTGGTGGGGAAGAGATGCTGCTAGTGAAAAGTCCACTGATTTCTTTGAGCCTGCGTGATTTATAATGACTTGACATACTTCTTCATTTAAAAGATACTGTAAAAGACTCCCTTTTACCAAGACTCATCACCAAATATTTACACAAAGATGTTATTTCCCCATGCACGAACATTTGTTTTGCGATATTTATTCTAATGGACTTTACGTCTGAATGTGCTTTTAACAAAATGCTATTCTTAATCTTGCCTTGCAAAAGAAAGCAATGCATTATAAACGTTTCAAGTGGACAGTATCTGGTTTTTCTCTATGAGTGTTGCAAAAAGTGTCTCTAACTTGTATGTTTGTTAATAAACCTACTTAGGAAACATCTGACTTCCAGAAAATCATCCTATCACAGGTACACGTGTGAGTTGTGATGACTTTATAAATTCATTTCCATATGGTATCGGTATAGCAATTTTGCCTGCCTTTCACCTGTGTCTGTGGCCGTAGTACTTTTTCAAGGTTGGTCACTGACTGTGGATTTACTGCAGAGGAAATGAAAACCATATCATTACCTGGGTAAAATATACCGTGCAATTCTTGCATGTTCATCCCAAACTGTATCTTAAATTAATTATTGAGCTCCTTAAAAGGCATCATGCTGCTCGCATATGACCTTCTGATCTGCCAAAACGTATTCTGCGCATAACAGCACGATGAGTTATCCCTAGTTCACAAAACAGAACGTTATTTCTGAATCGTATAGTTCTTCTCTTCCTGTAAATAAGTTGGTTGCACACTTATCCCATGCCAAATGTGCCGGCGGTAGAGCTTTTCTAGATAAAAGGAGATATATCAGTATCGGGTCAGCTGCTATTATCTTTAGGTGACGCTGCACCAGTGACTCTTGTCTTCCTTACTGGTCACGTCAAATTTTATTTGCTGATAAAAATGCTCCCAAAGAATCATTCCAGGGCTTCCCTGGTGGCGCAGTGGTTGAGAGTCCGCCTGCCGATGCAGGGGACACGGGTTCGTGCCCCGGTCTGGGAAGATCCCACATGCCGCGGAGCGGCTGGGCCTGTGAGCCATGGCCGCTGAGCCTGTGCGTCCGGAGCCTGGGCTCCGCAACGGGAGAGGCCACAACAGTGAGAGGCCCGCGTACTGCAAAAAAAAAAAAAAAAAAAAAAAAAGAAAAAAAAAAAAGAATCATTCCAGCCGTGGTGGGCTTTGTAAACGTGTTGTGCCCTCACAGGCAGGGTGGAATGGAGGAGTTCACGGCCCGTTTCTTGTATTTTGTCCTTGCTCTCTTCGATGAGAAGCACAAAGCAGCGCTTGAATTTAATGGTGTGTCTTCTGAGTTGGAACTGAGGATTGTGTATCTGCCTTGCCTACGATGGCACCCTAAGGAGAATGGCTTTGCAAGGCGTGCTCGTGGTTGCTGTTTGAGACTGGAGTCGGCCGGGTGTGGGCCATGAATGATGATGCCATTTCTGCCACCCCTCAGGTCTCCATGGCAGCGGACACCTTGGCAACCTCATAGGATGTGGGAAACTTCTGCCAACTTCATATGCCCTTTCCAAGACAGCAAGGTTTCCCCACACCTTGATTTTCTCCCCAGTTTTACTCTGCTTTGGGAGAGAGTCTGAGATGGAAGGACCAGATGCAGAGGCCTGGGACCTCTCTTTGGAGGCTAGTCGCACACTTTCAGAACGACTGGTGGGCACCTGTGTGGCAGAATGCCCTTTGTTGGATCTAGTTATCGGTAAGAGAGGACCCTGAGGCCGCACCAGTATTCGGCTCACAGATGATTGTAGAATGTGACTTGGAGTTTTCCCCCGGTGCTCCGAGCATTGGGTCGTCCTCTCTACCCTACACTTGATCTGCACTCACCCACTCTTTCCCCAGAGGAACTTGTGAGGCAGTGGGAGCCTTCCATCTCAGCCGAATTCTTGCTCCCGCACCTTGCACAAGTGGACTCTGCTATTGCAGAGCCCAGGAGAGGGGGTGGTGACCTCTCCTCTCCTGAGTTTCCAGGGGGCCCTCTCCCTTGGGAGAGGAGGTTGGTTTGCGCTGGTCTCTGTGGGAGAGGCAGGGTGCTCAGTCCCACTGGGGCACTGGTCCCCCACCCCGGGGAGGGAAGAAGAAAGGAAGGAGGTGGCCGACCCCCTGGGGCTGTGGACCTGCTTGATGGATGATCTAGAGAGAATCTGTCTCCAGGGGGGCATGGCAGGGTTTGCCCTGGAAACACTGATGAGTTCAGTTGTCCCCCGGAGGTTCTTTAAAAATTAGACCTGGGCTTCCCTGGTGGCGCAGTGGTTGAGAGTCCGCCTGCCGATGCAGGGGACGCGGGTTCGTGCCCCAGTCCGGGAGGATCCCATGTACCGCAGAGCGGCTGGGCCCGAGAGCCGTGGCCGCTAAGCCTGCGTGTCCGGAGCCTGTGCTCCGCAGCGGGAGAGGCCACAACAGTGAGAGGCCCGCGTGCCGCAAAAAAAATAAAATAAAAACAAAAATTAGACCTCAGCCAGATCCTGCTGTGTATGGTGCCCTTTGCCCTTAAAAGCCATCCTGTTCTCCTGGCAGCTGAAGCCCACGCCAGGGTGCGTGGTCTGGTCAACTGAGTCTGAGCTGGATTTCAGCCCTGCCCCCTCCCCAGCCAGACCAGGCCAGTAGGCAGTGCCCACGGCCCTTCTCCTCTCCCAAAGACCCAATGGAGTTCTCTTCAGCCCGAACAGCTTTCCTTTATTATTATTTCCTCGGATTATTTTTTACCAAATTATTGAAACCACGAAATAAGATTAATAGCCACACAAAACATGACCTTTGATTTTTTTTTTATTTAAAAATTAATAAAGAACTTAGTGACAAGTATAATAATTTAATCTCTATACGTAATGCCATGTGTACATCTACATATGAGGGAACATGGTACTTTTTACCTTGGTTTTGTATCAAAGATTTTACTTAAATCTTTCTAAGAGAAGAGTCATCATCTGTTAGGACACATTGCAGTTAAACTATGAAATGAGTTTGAAAATATTTTTCTATTCTGAAGACAGTTTCATTTTTAAATAGGAATTTATCTTCAGTTTCCTTTTTGATTCTGAAAATATTAACTTTTTTTTTTTGTCTAGACTGCTTTCACACAGTGATGTTACTTTGTTTACTAGATGTCCTCTTTGTTAGACGGAATTATGATTCTAAGCAGAGAGCTGCTAACACCCTTATTTCAATTCACTGAGATAGTCGGGGTTTTGAAAACACAAGGAGAGAGAGCCTGTTGCAAACATTTTTTATAACTTTAGTTAAAAAGAGTAGAAAATACATGAAACACATTTTTTTAAATTTTATCTCTACATGAAACAATTGCACTTCCTTCATGGTACAGGATCAACTTAGCCTTCCTCTTGCACAAAAATATTTCCCAATTCTGTTAACTGATATTCAAGGATTTGTATCCTCATGTATCATGTCCACAAAAGATGCATGTTTTTCTTTTACTTAAAGCACACATCTGTGATATAGCTTGAGTAATCCCCAAAGAATGCTTACATGAGATACTCCTGTCACTTTTTTTTCAAGTCCACTAAGGTCTTTCTAGAATCAAAACCCTTAGAATGAAAATAGATTTGCTGTTGAGTCAGGAGGAAAATGCGTGGCAAGAAATAGCTCCAATCTGAGAAACGCAGGTAGATCCTTTCACTAAGGCCGACCACCTTATTGGCATCTGGTCAGTGAGGTGTGCGTGTGAGCACGAGATTAGATAAGAAACGGTTGGACAGAGACCAGAAGACTCGGTTTCATTGTACATTCACAAACGACTCAAAATTAAAGTTGAACCAAAAAAAGTCAAAAGAAGATCCCTACTTCCTACTGTGAAAAGCCAAAACTTGATAGACAAGAGTCCTTAATAGACTAGGGGCTTTTGATTTCTATAAAAAGGTACTTGCAAAGGTGCAAAGGAATGAGTGAAAAAATAAAGGAACTAAGATTTATATTGCAATGTGTAATCAAAAGAGAACTCGAAGTGTCACGATTTATTTAAAAAAGACCTAAAAACATTTGATTCACAGCTTTCCCCTAGGTATGTCATTTAGTACAGCTCACTAATAGGTTAAATGTAGGTGACGTTAGTTGGTTTGTTGGTAGCAGCTAAACTAAGCACGCGGTTTCTCTTTGAGATGGTCAGATCTTCTACAGTTGTTACAAAGCATAACGAATTGTATAAAATGTCTGACTGAGCTTTCGTGATGAACGGTGTCTCAGAGATTGATCCACAGAAACACTTTCCGGTGGCAGAGAACGCCTGTGATTTATTGGTGACTGTATTATCTGCTGTGTATCTCTCTACGTGTGTTTTCAAATTCTTGCCAGGATTTATCATTTGGCCTTTGGGTACCAAAAGATTAAAAATGAGATCTACGAAAGCTTAGTGTCCGATAGCTCTGACCCTGTCAACTTGCAGTGATTAAACTTGCATGTCCTGCAACTTGCATGTCCTGACTTTGGGGGACTCCTGGCTGCTGGGCATTTGCAGGATGAGCAGTAAGCACGTCACCGGTCTGGAGTTGAAACAAACGCTGAATTTGAGGTGTCAGTGTGACGCTGAGATGTCCCTTGGCTTAGCGCTACAGCACATGAGGCAAATATACATATAGTCACATTTTAGAGATTATTCATGGTCTCCGACCACTTGAAAAAAATTGTGCTTTCTCCGGAATTTGATGTGCTGAAAATTGCACTCGCCCCCCGCTTATTTGCAAAATTAAACATAAAAATGAAGTCCTTTGCAAATGTAAGGGCTACTTTTTCTTCTCAGTATTAAAAAAAAAAAATAAAGGCTTGAAAATAATTATGAGTTTTAGCTGTGTTACAGAGTGACAGCCTGCCATTCTGCAGGTTGATAATGTAATCCTTGCTGATCTGGGGTGCGGGCATAGAATTTTTACTTAGCATCTTTGACTATGTTAAGTTTCGTTTCCGGTATTACATCCCACATCCACGAACTGCAAAGAACAGCTGGCAAGGTGTGACATGTACTACTTCGCTTCTGTGAGTTGATCTGTTACAAAGGCCTTTTTGGTAAGCAGGGTGAGAACTGGTGGTGTCCGAGTCAGCCACCGTTCACTCCGTCCTATTCGTTTTGGGAAAGGATTTACTTTGAACTCCAGTGGGTTTTAAAGACGGCCTTTAGACTCCAAACACCGTGAGTTTTAAAGGAACCAGAGTTTCCATCGTCCGTGCTTTTTAGATTCAGTTTTGGGTTTTTGCTTGGGAGTTGAGTAAGTCTCCTGAGAGTAAGGCGAGTGTGCGACCTGAGTTTCCTCGAAAGGATGGAGTTTCCTCAGAACTGGCTGGAGTTTGTCTTCTTGCTGCTTAAAATCTAGCTCCACACTAGAAAGAAAAGAGAGGGAAGAATTTAGCGCTTGGTCTTTCCTATATAAAGAGTTCCCTTAGAGACAGCAGAATTTGGTACCATCCCGGCAGGGTAATGATCATTCGGATGGTGTTTATGATGCCGTTTGACGGTTCAGTATTAAGCAATTGGCTATAATATGTTTTAGTGCTCGGTCACTGTGAACTATCTCCAAAAGTTTCATTTTCTTTGAAAAGTAACTTATTTGCATTCATTGCCAACTTTTGAAGTTTTATTAATGGACACAGTTGGTGTGAAAGCATATGTGTTTGTTGAAATGAGACATGTGACATGTGAGTAACCCTTTTGCTTGTCCATAGACTGCATACATGTGCTTCACGGGACAGAGAGGTAACTGAAGATATGAGTGTTCAGGGTCGTCTTAGTGCATGTACACCAGGTATTTGGAAGCTCTGTGCAACTTTCCACAAGGTCAGAGAAAACCATTTATCTCACCTGAAACAGTTGTAAAGTGAAGTGACCTTGGCTTCTGGTCTCCTTTGCAAAAAATCTCATCTGCCTAAAAAACTGGTAAGAGCCCAAATATCCAACATTGGGGAAAAGAGTGTGTTTTATCAAGTCAACACCATTGAATATCACTCAGTTGCTCGCAAAGACAGTTTTCCAGGCAAAAAGACAGTGTTCGGTGAAAATAACAAAACTGTAGTTACGTGGCTGAAGCCATAATGTGCAAACATGCACCCATGGGGAAGGACATTTGCCAGTAGTGACAGGGTTTGTGTTAGAACGACAGGGTTAAAGCTGGTTTTCTTGTGTCTCATGAAATTTCTCCTGAGAATGCTGCATTTGGCCTAGAGTCCTCCCATCCGTTCATGGCTTTGGAAGGGACCATTGTTGACCCCTTAACTTTGGGTAGGACCCCCCTGCTCCAGTGTCACTGTTCTGTGATCAGCCCAGGGGCAACGGGCCTCGCCTCCCTTTTGGTTCCCTTGCCTGTACCCCTAGAATTTGAACCTGGCGCTGCATCACGCCAGGCCTCCGGAGATGTCCACTCTGTGCGGCTTCCACTTCTGCGCCGGGTGCCAGTGGAAATGTCAGTAGATTCACGAAAGGCTCAGCAGTGATGATAATACGTGAGCTCAACATTTTACATCCAGTGGAACCGTAAACCATTTACAAACATATGATGTCCTGTTGATTTAGAGAACCGTTAATCCTAGCTACATTTTGACATTTTGCAAAGACAAAAAACAGCAAAGCTGTATTATCTGGAGTTTTAAAAACAAGTTCAAGACCCAGCTAATGGACCGTTTTATGCTTTAAATCCAGTGTTCCATTTTTCTTATCATCAAAGACTGTATTAGTGAAAAAATTAAAAATATTGTCAGAGACGTTTATGGCTAGTTCTCCCCCTGTTCCCAAAACAAAAATTATTTCCCCCCCTCGTTTCAAATGGCCTCTTTGAGTTAGGCTGCAGTTTCTAGGAAATAGAATAAAACCCCGTGAACTCATGACTTGCTAATCTAGAACAGGGGATAATGTAGTCATGCTTCCTCTTGGGGACAGTTGTGAAAAGTGCAGGTCTCAGGACATGCTGCCTTTGTGAAACACGAGCCTCAGTTATTGTTTCAGTGGGAAGAACAGGGATTTCCCTCCTGGCCTTTTCATCTTATGCTGCGGAGCGGGGAGGGAGTGAGTGGGGGCTCAGATAAATCCCTTCACCTCCTTAAGGTTCGGTTTCCTTCACTTGAAGGGGTACAATAATTACTGTCCTGGTATCTTACTGAAAAATGGTAAGGATCCTCCCCACTCCCCCTGTCCTGAAAGAGTTTCCTAAACTATAAGATGCAATTCAGATATTATTTTCTCCTTATCATTTGTTGGTCACTAATTGTATAATGGGGACAAGAGCTAACAATGATTAAGAAATACCTATTCAAGAATTCTTCAACTTGGACATTTAACAAGGAAAATAAGAACCTTGCCATCGAGTCTGTAAGATAGTATAGCATCCAATATGGTATTTTAGGTACAAAAGAGTAATTTTGTCAAGGTGCTTGGTTAGTATTGAAAGCATGTTCTCCAGATCATAACCGTCTCAATAGGCCCAGATAGGTTTTGTGTTATTAGGTCAGAGGGTGGGTGCTAGCATTTCCTGGGCTAACAGTGCAATTCTGGGTACCTGTAATTATTGAATTCCCATTAAGCTCCTACATCGGGGATCCTGTTATTAACCAACTTATCACACCGCAGAACCACCACTGAACCACAGCGTAATCTAATCTGAGTTCTTGTTAACAAAGTGACTTGACTTCATCTGTTGATTCCTGTCTGCACTCCCCCACGACTGAGAAGCTGCCGCCAGGAGCTGGTTTCTTCGTGGAGGGAGTGTGAGTGGCCGTGAGCGCCTGGTGGGAGATGCCTGCAGTGAGGTGACCTTGAGCCCTGCACCTCCCTCCCGGTCTGTCACCCCAAGTTGCAGTGCACCTGCTTGGCAGGTGATGTCCAGGTACCAGGGGATGCCGTGCCCTGCTATCAGGTAGGAATAACGTGGCTCTGTCCAGTGTTTTCCACTGGGGGACATTTCTCCTTTAAGGCGGAGCACACCCAGTCACCGGGGTCAATGTGAAGCAGACAGCCGGCTGGAGAGGGCAGTGTCCGAAGGTTAATCGTCTGGCCGACTCTAGCTGACACAGAGCAAAGGTCCCTTCAGTCTTAGTAGCCAAATGGCCAGAATAAAGCAGCACCTGCTACCCTGGTCCGCACAGAGGACTTGGACAGAAGCCAGCGGTGGACAGTCTAGGGCACTTGGACTCTGTGTCCAGAGCCCCTCCCTGTTTAACACAGGGAGCTGTCCAGATAGGGCCTGGGAGCGGGGAATGGGGGGTGGGTGCCGCCTCGTGGAGAAGCGATGGCCCTCGACTTGGGCTTCCACGCTGATCGGAGGGACACGGTGGGTGTGTTGGCGGGGTTGGCTGCAGCTGCCCGGCAGACGGTGCACGTGGGCACCGTCACCGTCTTCAGGGTGTCGCTTTCTCCCCTGTCTGGAGCACGTGTCCTGGCCACTCCTTGCCCCTCTGTCCCCAGGCCCACATGACCTCCTTACTCTCTAGCGCCTTCTGCAAGCTCCCCCACTCGGCTCCTTTCTCCCTTCTTGGCACTCACTACAGATGACTGCGTTTGTCTCTGTGTCATTTTGCCTCCGTCCCCCGAATGCAGCTGCTGTGACGGGGTGACTCTTGTCCCGTCTCTGCTCCCAGCACCTACAGCACGGACTGAGTCGCGGCAGTTGCCTACGTAATACTTACAGAATTAACGCATGAGCCGTAAAAGACAAGTCTCGTTTCGGCTTTCGTCCCCATTGCCCTGGGCTGCTGTGTCTTGGTCGGTGATGTTGGCTGTGCCCCCTTGCTCTTCCCTCCCATCGAGCCCCCTCCTTACTGCCGGTAAACAGGGCTTCTCCCGCAGGCAGTGCTGTGGAACCCACTCCTGGTGGAATCTGTGGCCCGGCTCCCGTCTCTCAGAACTTAATCGAAGAAGATGCTGAAACTTTTGTCGTAAAACACACACCAGGATCTGTTTGCAGCCTGCCTCCCCCGCTTCTACTCCTGGCTTCCCCTTTTCTGGAAGAGTCTGCGGTAAAATCTTTAAGATGGGCGGGGTCAGCAGGGTGCGGCCAGTTGTGCTCTTCGAACCCGGGGGTCTTGTGATTCCCTTCCCGCTTTTCCTGTGGGCTGGAGGCCCTGCTGTGGTTTTCTGTATGACGCTGCTTCTGAGCTCAGTCAAGGGCAGTGCACCTGCCCTCTGCGGTTTGGACCTGCCTTCCCAGAGCAGTTCCAGCTCAGAGACTCAGCCCTCATTGAACAGGCAGACAGGAGTGTGTGTGTTCCAAGTCTGGCCTCTAGACCGTGTCCTCATCTGTTAGGGCTCGGCTGGGGCTTGGCACAGCTTCCTGCAATGCCCAGGGTCTCAGAGTCCGGCCGCACACGAGGCTGGAGGCTGCTGGTGGTACCGTCCGCCTCCTGCAGGCCAGATCTGGCGTTTGTAGCGCACCGTCGAGGGGACACACGCATCATGCGGGACACTTGCACCTCCGAGGATAAGCAGCCTGGAAAAAGTCCTGACTCTAGAGAGTCGGAGCCTGAGTGTGAAGGGACTGGAGCCAGGCCAGCCTCCGCTAAGCTGGCTGTTCTCTCCTTTGGTGCCTGAGGTACAACGCAGACTGCAGACTGTGCCGGGTGATCCAGAGCGGCCCCAGGACCGCTGGGGCTGTTTACAAGATATGAATCCCCGGGAGCTATCGTTACTTACGTTTTATCTCTCTCCTTCCCCTGCCTGCGTCCATCCAACAAAATGCTTGCGTTGAGAGCTCCGTGGTAACTGAAGCCGTGCTGCCAGGTGTGCCACCGAAAGCCATTGGCCACATCTGTGTGGCTCACGATGATGAAGGATTAAAGCCACGGGCTGCAGACTGCATTTTTTGGTTAGTCTTTTTCTCTTGAAAATAGAAGTTTTATGTGTAGGGACTTTGCTTACAGAATTATTACTCTACATTTCCAAAGAAATAAAAATCTGCGCTGAAGCTCAGGCTGCTCTGTCAGCTGGCACCAGCTTTATTTGCTTCCCGGCGTCTCTGCTGGGCTTTGTAGTAACACTTCTCCCCACGACTTCATGCAATTTTGCAGAAGAGCGTGGTCCCAGCATCTCCAGCGGATGCTCTGCTTGTCTGCTGCTCCTATAAATACCCGGGCCCTGCCACAGTTTCCTTAGCAAGCTGTCGCCAGCTCCTTGAGTTAATTGAAGGGGAAATGGATTTAGAACATTCCTTTCTCCAGTTCCCTGGGTGTAGCAGTGAAGAGTTAAAAGCAGGTGAGTTCGGCTCCCAGGCATTGTGTGTTTCCTGGACTGGAAGAAAACCCGGAATCTCTGATTTCTCCAACCTTGACAGTGTTGGCGGGGCTCAGTGGACTGCAGAGCGGAGGCTTCCGTTTTTAATTTTCTTTGAATCAGATCGCAGAGTCCCCGGTGCTCGTTGTGGCTCTGACTGACCCACGCTCTGCCACCGTGGATACATCATCCCACCTTCAGGGACCTGAGCTTCCCAGGCTGTGAAACGACAGTGGAGATGCACGCCCACCGCCAGGGGGCCCCATGGAGCCACCACGCCCGCACGGAAACTCAGGCAAACTCGGGGCAGCCAGCTCGCTGGGGCGTGCGATGGCTCTCACAGTGTCCTCAAAATGCAGTGCTTTATGTCCGGCTGGCTTCTCGTCAGCGCCTTGGATCACACAGTGTTGTTCAGAAGAAGCTGAAAGTCAGGCTCCAAGTAACAGGCTGGGTTGTCTCCCTTGCAAGCCTGGTGAACCAGGCACATCTCTTTTTATTTACTCGCAGCCTCAGTTTACATATGTGGTCCCGGCTGTGCCTTTAGGCAGTGGGAGAACCAGGACCCAAAATAGCCATCATACTTTCCTGGACGCATCCCCGTGTGACTACTGAGGGGCCCCATCCATCTGGCATGTCCAGAATCAGAGCGTTTCCCCAGCCTGCTGCTCTGTCTTCCCAAACTCAGCTGCCATGCCGGGCACCTTGGCATCTAGCTGGACTCGCCCTTCCCACCTGCTTCCATCAGCTGGGTACCGTGCAGCCACCCTCAGCAATCTCCAGCGCCTTCCTCTGCCCCCAAAGAACTTAGGCAGTTTTCACTTTGGCCACTGAAACAGCCGTTCAGTGCTTCTCTCTCCATCTCTCTCTTGCCCTAACGTGTTTTCCAAGTACCAGAGTCACCTTAGGAAAACCTGAAACTCCTTGACAAACTTCCGCTCATCCTTTAAACCGAGGGCACTTGTTGCCTCCTCCTTCCATGGATTTTCTAGACTAACCACATGTGCCCGCCCCTCCGTCCCGTCCAAACTCCTCTGGTCCACACTGCTCAGGGTCTCTGCACATTTTTATCAGAGCACTTCTGGCTCATGTTGGATCATAGCTACTTTTTCTCAGTTCTGTGAAACGCATCGAGGGATAGACCATGTTGAATTCAACTGCATCTGTGGTGCCTTTAATACAGTGACAGACTCAGCACGTGACCTCTCTGTTTACTGAATTGAAATAAACTGATGAACTGAACCCGAATCCCCTCACGTCCAGTCTCAGCAGAATGCTGCCTCTGTTTTCTAGTTATAACTCACTCATCAAAGCGAACATATGTACAGAAAATATGTCCATACGTTATATACCTGTTGTGTATATGTATGGAGCTTGTTCCAGTAGTTTCCAGTATTAATAATTTGAACATAGAAATGATTCATCATAACTCTGAATCCTTCTTCCGCCACTTTTTCACACAGTAGGTGCCTAATCAAAGTTTACAGAGTCACTGTAAGATTTAAAATACTAGAAATAGATGGGTATTCAATAGTACTAATACCTGAACTATAAGATCTATTCCCTTTTCGTGATGGCCTATGGCAAGGAAATTATGGTTATGGTTATAAAAAGCAAAACATTAGCCAGTTATCCTAGCTATAAAGTATATTCCAAAGTATCCAGAGTTATAGACAGTGACCTTTCTGAATACATCGTGGTACATAGCCTGACCACGCAGGAGGACAGTCCTTCCTTTTATGCTTGACTGAAGCTCCATCCTCGGTATCTTTCTTGTCTGTGACTCCTCTGGAATGCAAAGAGTGGTCTGGCACCCGGGCTTCATCTAAGTGCCCACATTTGAGGGCTGACCAGACGCACAGGGATCAGGGAACTGCGTTTGAGCCTCCTATAATTTTGCGCCACAGAGAGGTCGAGGCAGAAAGGCTCAAGCGCTGTTTATAACCTCCAACCATAATCATTTCTCGAGTAAGAAAGGGACCAGATCACTAACAGTGTCACATGTGTATTAAGCATATCTGATGTCACACTTCTAGCAAGCCATCAAGATCAGACATTATATTTAGAAGGGATGGATAATTATTAAATGTGGACTGCCAGTTCACTGCTGTCCCTGGCCTCAACAAAGAGCACACAATTATTTTTTTTAATCTTTGAGCAGGAAGTGCATTGTAACTGCAGTTAAAAGGAGAAAACACAGGACTCTCCAAAATTGTTTGTAGTGGGTCCTTCAGGTGCCAGGGCTGGAACACCCAGCCAGGTGCCCTGAGTCGGGTCGGCTGAGATCTTGGCCGTGACCTTGTCTTCTGTTCTCATCTTGAGGACGGACAGTCTGTTGCCCAGAGAGGAATGACTTGCGGTCACAGTGCTTGAGCTAAAGTGCAGAGCAGCCCGGCCCCTCTGAGCCACCAGCCCAGAACGCTGAGTTGCTGACGCTCTCAGGAGCTTCCCCTCTTCTGACATGAGCAGAGAGAGAGAGAATATGGAGCAGTGACAGTTCTCAGTGCGTAGGCCAGAAAACCATTAGTTTCTTGTGCATGTCTTATGGTGTCACTGGTGACCTGTCTAAACCCCCGGGTTCCCTACCACACCTCCAGGGATGTGTTGTCTGTGGGATCAGTGCCTTCAAGGCGGCTGATGGGGCAGAAGAGTCAGCTGAGTGACAGCAGCAAACCCTAGGTGGTTTCTTTTGTCATTGAGTCCCCAAGGAATTTTACATGCTAACTTAGGGCACTCAGGTAAGGACTGGAGGCTGTATCTAGCTCGTAGAAAAATCTACATGGTTGTCTAAAAGTGAATTACACTGATTTGCTCATGACACTGACAATGTAACTCCTTCACACTGTTTTGGGCATAGGTGACTACCTCATTAATTTTGACTTTTGAGGGTCTTAAGAGGAGGGCTATCAGTATAATTAACCTTTCTCTGCTGAATAATTTTTAACTAATTGCTTTACAAGGAATATGTTGAGATGAGCAATCAGTTTCCACTTTTACAGCTGTAATCAGGTGCACATAGAATTTTTGATACTAAAGGTTAGTAAAAGGTCACTAAAGACGACTAAAACCTGATCCTTACATATTGGGGAAAAAGAAAGAATATATTTTTATAATTCTAATGGAATAGACAAAACTTGGGTTATTGGTTTGGGGAATCTTTTTTTTTAAGATGTTGGGGGTAGGAGTTTATTAATTTATTTATTTTTGCTGTGTTGGGTCTTCGTTTCCGCGCGAGGGCTTTCTCTAGTTGTGGCAGGCGGGGACCACTCTTCATCGCGGTGCGCGGGCCTCTCACTATGGCGGCCTCCCTTGTTGCGGAGCACAGGCTCCAGACGCACAGGCTCAGTAGTTGTGGCTCACGGGCCTAGTTGCTCCGCGGCATGTGGGATCTTCCCAGACCAGGGCTCGAACCCGTGTCCCCTGCATTAGCAGGCAGGTTCTCAACCACTGCGCCACCAGGGAAGCCCCTCAAGGAGAATTTTGAGGTCTGTTAGGTCATTCTTTTTTGTTTTTTTCTAACGTTTAGTTTACTTTATTAAAACATATTTCCTTACATCAGAATGACATCGCCTAAAGTATTATCCAAGGAAATCCTCCCTGTCCTCTTCCTCCCACCCCATCAGTCACTGTAAATACTAGGAACAGAGCACTAAGTATTAGACAAAAGCTAATTTCCTCCACATCAGTTCATGTTGGTAAAGAACTTAATATGCACAAGTGGTGGTGATCGAAAGCAGGCCTGCAAAGGCCACTTCCACTTAGAGATAATCACTAAATGACAGAGGCAGCAAAGATTCCACTCCAAGTGGGCTCTGGACAGGCTAGACCTGGCCCCGGTTCTGCATACAAATGCAATTACCTCTCTTAACAATAAGACTTCATTAGTTTCGAGGCGTCCAGTTCTGGTGGCTGTCCTGACTGCAGCTCCTTTTTTGCAGTACTCTGGAATCAGTGACATTTCCATGCACATTTTTGTCTGGAATCTTTGCAGCCTTCTGTTTTGTGTTCTTATTAGTGATGCAATGAATTTCTATTGATGATTTGAGAAAATGCAAACCATTAATTCTGTGAATTCCTTGTTCCATCTCATAATATTAGGGTATATTTCTCGTCTTTCCTGAAACCCTCCAATCATTTTGGAAAGGACCTTGCAGAATTTGGGAGCTTCCTTGATAAACAGTTAAAGATTTCGATGCACCGGAAAGTTCCCCAGCTGCTGTAAAGCTACATGCTTATGTGCCAGCAGCAAGGCATCCCCTTTCATCCTTGGAAATCCTCTGGCTCTTTCTCCCCCTAATCCTTCCGGTTGTTTCCAACCCTCTAGCCTGGGGGGTGGGAGAGGTGTTCTACAGGACACATCTAAACCCTCCCCAATATGCTACCCCTCCAAGATGGTCCTCTGTCCTCTGCGTCAGCTGTCCCCGGGTGGAACACCCTGGTCGCCTTCATCTCCCTGTCCTCTGCCTTTCTTCACTGTGTCTGTGGCCCCCACACCTTCGGTGCAGAAGGTTCCCTGTTGTTGTCACTCTGTTGTTACAAGATCTTACGGTAGGGGTTCTACGGGGTTGTCTTCAGCCAGATCACTAGTTCCTCCCGCCTCCCGGTGTGTGGGGCCATCATGCCCCTCATCTCCTAGGAGTTCCATGAAAAATGCTTGCTGAGGAAATGCACAGAAGCACCAAATGGAAGGGACTCGGATACTTTATCAAAACAGTTTGAAATTTCACCTATACTTGACCATCCGTGGATCATATCAAAAGATGAAAATACAACGTAGACAACAGGGCATCCTGCAAACTCCCTCCCTCTGGGGTGTTGAAAACAAAGTGATAGGCAGACGGGCAGTGTTTCCCTTCCCTTCGGGGGCCGAGTCCACTCACGGATTCACTGCATAATTATTAGTGTCACTTGAGGCTGGCTGTGGGTGGCCCTGATGATACAGAAAGGACACAGGTGCGGGCAGTGTCCTCCTGAAGGGGACAGGTGTTGTAGGACTTGGAACTAATGGTAGGAATTCTAATACTTTACAGGAAGATTTAAATTCTGGTAAAGATTCTACTTAATTAGTCTGAATCATCATTATCATTATCTTTCAAAGCTCGCTTTCATTCCCCAAAGCCTTTGAACTGAGGTTAGCACAGGCTATCCTCATAAAAATGCACAAATTTGAATTCAAGCCATTTTGTTGTGGTATTATTTTACGAATTAACCACTTCAGTAAAGCAGGGAAATGGTATGTTGCATTGTTCCTTTTTGAAACAGAATCTGAACAAAGGATGAATCATCGGTTAGCGTGACTCGTCAGATTAGTCTGACAAGAGACCTGCTGAGATAGGGCGGATACAGAGGATTTCAACTGCTTATGAGCAAAGGTTCTATTAGTACTTGATCCGTCGAATATTTTCTGAAATAATTATAGCCTATTTTGACAGGAAATATGGATGATAGCCAGAAAAGTTTTACTACAGAAAACTAAAACTTGTATCCCTTGTTATCTTGTTTCATGCTGAGATGGTCTTAAATTAGAATTTCACAATTGGTCCAGATCAAAATGGAAAGAATGTCATTTTAGGAAACAAAAACTGTAGTCATGTCAACCACCTCCAAATTCCCACTGATGGAAGATATCACTTTTGATGCTTGGGTTTCAGTGTCTAGGAAGCAGGGCAATCCATTGCCCAAGGATGGTTGTTTCGGCTCTTTGTAAATCGATTTGCCAATACGGGAATGGATGCTATTTGGTTGAGAAATGCCCTGTGAACGCCCAAACTTTTATCTCCAAGTAGACTTTCTTCTGAAGTTCTCAAGATCCATTCCTCTCATAATTGTAGATCACTGACTCCCGGCATTTTAGAGCTAGAAAGGACCTACCTGATCCCTTCCTTCAATCATTCAGGACTTGGAGATCTAATGGACACCCCTCCAAAGACAGAGGATGGCAGCTCAGCCCTAACCTCTGGGGCGCCCCCTATCTGAGCATCAGTCCCAGGCAGGCTGATTTTCACAACCCTTTGTTTGTGGTCCCGGAGGCCCTTATTCCATGAAATTGCTTCAGGATCTTTGGTCCCTTTGATATTTTTTTTCCATGACAGACTTATTTTTTTTTACAGAGAAATATGTACTGCCACCCATGGCAAAGGCACACATTTATTCAAGGGCTTGCGTTGCTAGAACCACAGGCAGCCGTGTCTTGGACACGGCCCCCTTTGCATGTCCCCAGGCCAAGTGTTACTGGCAACATGGTGGATTCTTACACTGCTCGGAGAGGGTACTTGGGTTTTGGCTGAAAAGCAGCGTGTAAATGCAAGATGGGCGGGATCAAATTCATTGACCTCCAGGGCTCTCTGCCTGCCAGCAAACAGGTATGACAAGTGACAACATGTGGAAACTAGCAGCTCTGATGGCCCCTCGTGTTCGCCCAGGCTCTGGGACCACCACAGGCCTTTGGCATTTTAAAATGTCTTTATTTTGAAACTCCTTCAACCTATTCAGTTCTGAGGTGCTGCGGGCATCCTCTGGGAAAGACCCAGAAGAGTGGCAGAGATGGTGGTACAGGGACTCTTAGAACATTCCTGAAGTCTAGGGTGCAGGCCCTGGTACCTGAGAGCCTGGGTGCAGAGCCAGGCATAGAACCAACTGCAGGGACTCCGAGCTTGAACTCATCCCCTTCTGATGGGATCGTCTCTACAGAGGTGTTTGCAGGAATTGATGGAGGATTTGTTGCAACGTCCTCCGTGAAAAGAAATGCACTTCAATCGTAAAGCCTTTGCAATTTGGACACTCCCTCTGGCTCACCTCTGAGATGTTCTGGCTGCCCGCTGGCACTGCTACAGGGCCACCTGGACAGGTGGTTTCTTCTGCCCAGGGCCTGTTGTGTTCTGGATGCTTTTCTATCAGAGAAACCTCTATCCTTCATGAAGCATTTGACATTCGAGGATTGAATCACAGGGCTGGCTGTACACTGAGAAGTCATCTGGGCGAATTCTCCCTTGCTCTACGCTCCCCATTCTTTTCTGGCAGAAGGGAACCCCAAGGGAAATCACCTATCTGGAGGTATCAACAACAGCCAGCCACCACTCTCTTGTACCAGTCTTTGGTTTTCTGATGGGATCATGAAAGCCCCCTTCACCGAGGTGCTGGGTTAGTCACCACCACTGTGCGCCCCCATGATGGAACTGCCGCCCACGCGGGGCTGGATGCTCCTGGCAAACAGGCTCCTCTGTTGTTGATCCCTGACCCTCTGTCCTCACTTCTCCAGCTGTGTGCTCACCAAGGGGATGCTGGGTTTGGATCTGTTTATGCCATTTGTACTCACCATTGAAATGATGTGATTTATTTGAGTGTTACATAAACCGATGAGATACACTGGAGGCAGAGAGAATTATTTCTGTGGGTTAGATGTTTTGGACAGAGGAGCTTGCTACAAAGTACTGAGTGTGACAAAGGGAGGGGCACATCGGCGCCCAGAAGGACCCTGAAATCAGGTTCTGTCACGAGACGGTGTTCTACCTCAGGAAAATGGGTGTGGTTCGTGGCAGGTACCTTGGAAGTCCAGTGGGGGTGACCACGGGCACAGAAGACATCTGGGCCTCGCCTCAAAAGATCGGCATAACTTAAAGTCACGTACACTGTAAGACAATTATATGATTCAAATTCAAATAACATGTTTACGTTTCGGATTTCTCTTTTGACTGGTGTTCCAGTTAGTGAACCAGAAGTGAGCTTTCTTTCCTCTCATCCGTAGCGCTCAGGAAACTCTTGCTAATGTCAAGAACGAAACCAGTGTCAAGAGTAATTGTTAAATTTTCACAGTTATAATTTTAAATTATATCCTGTATAAAGTGATAGGAAAACTGGGAAACAGAATTTGACGAATATGTTTGTTCAACTTGGTAGTAATATAGAGACCTCTGTTTGAATTCATAGCAGGAAGACTGCTTTTTGGGGCAGTGGGAGTCCGGCTGAAATGTTACTAGTAAGCCTTCTGAGTAACTTCTCTTTGCAGCAGAAGTTGCAGTGTTGGGAAATTTTTATTGTTGTTATCACTCTGATGGGGGGATTTTAAAACACTTTCCCGAAAGAGCAATCTAAAACTCCACTTCTTCTCTAGTACCGCCTCTCCCGGGATGCTCTGTGCACTTAGAGAGGGGGCTTACTTACTGTAGGGTGGCATGGCTGTAGAGGCCCCCACTGTACACAGTTCCTGAAGATGCACAGTCCCTGCAGTCACATCGTTGATGACAAGGTCTCTATGAAGAGACACGCATTTCCCCAGTTTGCAGGAGATGAGCAAAGTGGTCGCAATGACTCAATCCCTCTACCTGGTGAGTGAGTCTTACTAAATTTTGTCAAATTCTTGTGGTGCTGGAATTCCCAGTTCTTACCATAAATGGGCCAGTGGCCTGTGTACTGGGATTCACACGGATCGCTGGGTGAGCCATGTCTAAGCTGTAACCACTCAAGGCTAATTCCTGTCCTTCACAGACTGTTAAATCACTTTAAACATCACTTTTTTTTTTAATGTAAGTTACTTCTGGATTTAGAGCTAAATTTATGTAAATTACTTCAATTTACATTGGAGAGTGTCCTAATAAATTCTTCTTTCAGTCACCCACAAAATGTTAAGTGGGTTTACATCATCAAGCTCACTCTTCGCGACTTCTTTGGAAATCTGGGTTCACTTCGACTCTGTATAGCATTGGAGACTGGAGGCGTTTTAGCTCCCAGAGGAGCAAAAGCTAAATGGTGAGGGTACTTATGCCAGGAGCTCTCAGTTCTTCATTTCTTTTCCTAATTGACTGGTTTAGTGAAAGCATCTTTTTCTTTGAAAGCATTTTATTTTATGTCACTTACATCCCTTCACTGTTGATTCAAAATTGTTCCGCATAATATGGGAGTAGTAAAAAGATTCCCACCGACCAGACTTCTCTAAGTTTGTATTTGGAGTGCTTGACGTTTTTTGCCTGGGCGCTTGATTTTCACCTCCTTGTTAATAGTGGACAGCAATCGGGCATCTTGGCCTGCTGGGCCAGGGCTGCTGCAGGGGACCCGGGTCCCTCTGGGTAGCCAGGAGGCCTTAGCAGTTTGTGTGCCTTTTACTAGATTGTAACCAGGCCATGGTTCCTGCAAGGCGGGCTTTCTCAGTCTTGGCACAATTGACAGTTTGGATGGGCTGACTCTGTGTCATGGAGGGCTGTCCTAGGCATTATAGGATGTTAGCAGCATCCCTGGCCTCTACCTAGTAGATGCAGTAGCACCTCTCCAGTTGTGACAGCTGAAAGCATCTCCCTCCATTCTTGCCAAATGTGCCCCGGGAGGCAAAATCTCCCTGGGTCGAGAACCTCTGCAGGACGGACTTTTGCTACGGTGGTACCGGAGCTTGTGTCTGCCCTGTGGTTTCTTCTGCTGCAACCACACCAGTCACCAGGTGACCCAACTCTACTTTTAAAGAACCAGGGGCCCAGTCTGGGATGCTCTGTCTGGATTGGAGATGTGATGGACCCAAGACTGTGTGGACTCAAGCTTTTGGCCATTGTTAAGACATTTATACCCTCTCCCTGTCTCTACCTTCTTGATAGGAGGGTGGCAACTCTGCAGGTCTCTTTAGAAGGTGGTTTTTGGTTGAGATTGGCGTCCTTTATACAGTTTTAGATGTAAGACTATGCAGCTTTTTCTTGTTGATAATTTGGCAAATCAAGTAAAATTGTTCTTCAGGCTTAATTGAAAAAAATGAACTAAATCATAACATCTCTTACTGCTCTCATCTTTTGCTTATGAAAATTACATTTCCAAAAAGAAAAAATAAAAAAGACAGTAACCTCTCTGAAGGTCATGACCATGTCTTAAAATCCTAAATTACTGCCAAAAGCCTAACATGCTTTTTGCTTGTTGAAAGTTTCTGCTGTATTCTTGTCAATGTGAGTAATCTAAACGCACTTCAAATCGAAAAACAGGAAGACCAGCCATAGGGCTCTAGACAGGGGCTTATGCCCCAAGGGACATAAGTGCCACAACCCTGGAGATTCCCCAGGAAAGAAACTGCACGCTGGGTTTTTCTGTGGTATTCCTAGCGCATGCAGTGTGGTTTGCAGCCTTTGATCTATACCATCTGAAGGTCTTATATTTCACAGCCTTTACGGAACACACAGTACAGTGTTCATGGCTGTCGATTCTGAGGGAGCAAGCCATCGAACTTACACCGATTTTGGAAACACTGCTAAGATACATTTGCCAGATCCACGGGTTCCAAGCTCTCCCTCATCCCGTGATTCTGTATGTGAGGTTGAGTATTTAGAAGCAGTCTAGAATCTGGTCAGGAAAGGTTCTTTACTTTTTGTCTGATACAATCACCCCAGCATGATCCCAGATGATTCTTGCATTCGTGGGTAAACATCATTTGTCACTCATAATAACAAAGTGGGAAGAGAACGTTGACATACCTATAGATAATACATGCACTGTTCCTGCATGTGTCACAATTAGCTGTGTCTTGCCCAGTCCGATATGAAAGCCTACAAGATAAGAACAGGAGAGCATTACACGAGGTGGCTGCTGGCTGCTGGCTTCTCTAGAGCACACAGCTCCAATCAGATTCTTTCCCAATGCCATTGCTCGTTATGGTAATAGAAATCGATCAGTGTGTTTCCCATTTTGCTCCTGTCTCTGCATTTATCGTATACGGCCAACGCAACCTCTATAGCTGATACTTAAATTAAATCTAGGATGCGAACATAAACGACTGGATGAAGTAAATAATCTGATTTTGTTATAAGCAAAGGGAATTTGGGATGTTTCAGTGCAGCTTGATCTTTATGGTGTTTAAGAGAAACTTCGATGGGAAACCAACCCCAGATCTTCTGACTTGTTTCTGCCCCACCACCCCTCGGCCTGCGAGAGGAGGAGTCTGCAGACTGGGGCCCTCAGGCGAATCCCACTCTGAGCCAGCAAGCTAAGAGTGAATTTTACATTCATAAATGGTTGAGAAAGATTGAAAGAATAATAATCTTTGGAACACGTGAAAACTAATGAAATTAAATTTTCAGTGTCCATAAATAAAGTTTTAAGTTTAGATAATAAAGAATAGTGAACATTTTTACGTTAGTAGCTACAATACCCTTGGTCTGCAAATCCCAGGATACTCACTCTCTAGCTCTTTAGAGAAAAAAATTTGCTGACTTATGTGGTAGAGTGTCGTGCTGCATTGTCAATGCCTTCTGACACCGTCCCTGGCTACATTCTCTGGTGAGTTCTGTCAGCCCCATGAGACTAGATATTTTTAGGAGGAGAGGTAGGGGTGCTGCTTCTCTTCCCATTAACAGAAATAACCTTAGAGTATCTTTTGGAGTACATTCTGGAAGGTTGTATAGACTTAAGGGTTTGATGAAAGGATTTTCTTGACTCTTTCTCAGCCCAGTCACCCCAAGAAGCTAGTTTTGGGGAGCTTTCATAATGTTTTTGCTACCACTTTGGCCGGCCTTCCCTCTCTGATAGTTTCAGCGTGCAGGCGTATTTTATTCGGAATATTACTTTGCGCTAAGGGACAAACGTGCTAACCAGAATCTGTTAAATCAGTGGCAGAAGAAAAGCTTCCATCTGAATTGGCTCATACACACTTCGGGGGCATATTTACGTTTGGAGAGTGACCCAGCATAACAATAGTGCTCAGAAAGTTTCCTGTCAGCACGGTAGTCGATATTTTATCGATATTTTATCGATATTTTATCGCCTTCCCTGTGTAAACTTCTCTTGCACGCATCATGGATTTTGAATTGAAATTAACTTTTGTTTTCCTCATTATATGTGGTGTTGCATAAACATTTGACAAAAGGGTTTTCCTATCCATGCCACGTTGTTGCAGTGAGCTTTGGTGAGCTTGGACTTGACCTTTGAGTTCTGTGCATTTCATTTATTAATCAGGTGACAATATTCTGTCCTAAAGTGTCGCCAGTCAGTGCCTGTGGCCCGTGATATTCGAGCCAGAGTTGGAATCACTGTGGCTGCGTTTGTGTTGACCTCTGTCCCCCATTTCGGACGCCTTTGGATGCCCACTTGGGGTCTTTTCCTCTCCCCTGAGCTTTGTCAGGAAGGGAACAGGGAAGAGCTTGTGCATCACACCTTCCTCTTTTCCTTAGCCCTTTCCTCCTGATGACAAGCCCCAAGGGTACATTCCTCCTGAACCTTCCTCCCTGGCTCCAGATTTGTCGAACCCATACCAAGGGTCCTCTGTGTTAGACATTGACCTCCATTCTCCCATGCCTTATTATATATAAAAGGCCTTTCTCCATCCCGCTGATTTTACTGGAGCTCTGTCCTAAGCTCATGTCTGACCATGGTCATTTTGTATGGTAAAATAAGCATGGTACTTGAGCACAAGTCCTGGCAATGACATGTTTGCTGCAGGACGTGTCTGTCCCGCTGTTAGGCTGGGCTGCAGACGAGGGACAGCTCCTCTGTGTGTTGCATTGGTGTGTATTAAGCACCAGCCAGGGAAGGGGATATGTAATAGTTTTCTGTATGCCCTAGTCACATTCTAAAGTTTAGGCTTTTAAAAGAAAACAGACGAAATCAAGGGCATTTCCTAACCTTTATTTGAGGGGCACGCTTACTGGGCTCTAAGGAAAATCCGACTTCCATGCTTGCAGAACTTTCCTGCTCGAGATCTCAGGAAGAATCTGCATCAGTTCTCATCGACACCAACACCCCCTCCTTGCCCAGGAGCATGGAGTTCCCAAGTGTCTCACTTGCATTAGAGCCTCGAGTCCTCGAATTAATTACGCTACCTCATTTTACAGAGGAGAATATAGCAACACTTCAGGTCTGGGATCTCATTATTCTTAGACCCCAGGCTTCTGATGCTCCGTGATGCCCTGCTCGAACCTTGGGACCTGTGTTCTGCACTTTGTATAATTGCCACCTTGGGATAGTCAATGAGTCCAGCACCGACAGGACAAAGACTTCAGGCACCTAAAACGCACAAGAGAACTCTCTTCCAGGACCTTGGGGTTCTTCAGTTATAAACTGCTCTTTTTAAAGCCCTTTCTGAACAGACTATTCTTATCACTTGGTAAAAAGCACGCATTTTTCCCCTGTTACAATCAGTAAGCAAATAATGATTAAGTGCCATTAGGTGTCAGACATTATTCTGGCTACTGAGGAGACATTTTGGAATAAGATTGTGTCCTTGTCCTCGAAGCTTACAGCAGAGTGGGAGAGCCAGACAGGCAACACATGAACACATGAACGAATGAATGAATGGCTTTGGATACGGCTCGTTGTTAAGGAAATGTTGTACGGGTGGCTTTGGCTAACCCCCCCCCGAGGACCCTGCATTTGGAATGAGACCTGGATGATAATGAAAGAGCAGTTAGTCATCTCCAGATCTAGAGATGAGTTTTGCAAACAAAAGGGCCATCACTTGTGAACATCGTAATGGGAATGATGTTGGCATGTTTGCAGGACAGATAAAAGGGCCAGTGTGGCTAGAATAGCTGGGGCACATGAGAGAGGCGGGAGGTGAGAACAGATCCTATAAAATAGGAAGCTCTTTGGACATTGTTGTAAATTTAATGGGAAGCCACTGTAGAGGTTTATTTATACGTAGATGACAGAATGACATGGAACCTACTTCCTCCTAACCATTACTCTCACTCCTCCCTTTCTATCACATCATTTGCATTCAATTTCTTGTTTCTCCCTTCTTTTATTTGTAGCCCAACCTAACTCACGCAATCCTGAGATACAGTATGGTTTGGCTGATGCCTGTTGATTAGAATCAAGTGAGTCATAATATCTGCTTTATAGAGTGACATATCTGTGTGTGGTCCCCGCTTTTTTAGCTAATTTAAATGAAAATTTGGTGGTCCGCCATATTGCCACCATGTGTGAGAAGTGTTTTCAAGATCTCATTGCCACGAACTATTCTTGGGAAGACCCTTCAGGATGTTTCCATGGTTTTGTTAAGGACCTTTCTTTTTGAAAGGATTCAAATCTTTGGAGTCCAAAAAGGTAGTTCATAAAAACGGATGTCAGTGAGAGATTAATTTGTGGATAAAAGTTAAAGTGTTGTCCTTGTGTCATACGGTTAAGTCACAGGCTGCCTCCAGTAGCTACTGTTAATCAAGGTATGTCCACTACAATTTTATTAAGCGTGAGGGTGTTCTTAGTAGAGGTCTTAAACTGTGTAACCCATTGTGCTTATTGCTTTGATAATCCATCTAATTGTCCTTGGGGCTTACAGAATGTAGGGTTTGGCTTCGCTGATGATTTTATGGTCACATTAATAATTGTGTTGCAGAATCTGAATAAATGTGTTCTCCAAATACAGACAAAACAGATAAGTCCTTTCTACAGGACAGGGAACACAAAGTGCCATTATGGAATGGCCCTATTTTTTCCTTCTCACTTGGAAACAAGTCATAAAACCCATCCTTGGAATGATTATCTTTTTGGATTGCCATTGCCAAAAAGAGAAGCAATCCAAAAACTCTGAACTGCTGGAGCAGATGCTTCTCCAGTGACAGTAGGGCTAGAGGTCTTTTGTGATTAGAAGTTCGGAGAAGAGAGAGCTTAGATTATTGATGTCAGAGCCACAGAGGGAGAACATCTTGGTCCAAAATTATAAATTTTCTGTCTTGCACATTAATTGCTACCTTTATAAAACTCTCTTCTCTTTTGTTTTGAGGAACCTATACCTTATATAGGTTTATAACCCCATGCCTGTCACAATGCCTGGTACACGCTGGGTGTTTGGTTAATATTAATTTATTAACCAAATAATACAGTCAGTCTCTGTGTTCTCATATTGAAGTCCAGTAACAGAAGTCCAAATCTAATGAAAAAAATTCTGAGTGCAAAAAGCATACGAAGATATAAATTAGGAGAAGTTCTGATTCTCACTTTCTGGTGTAAACCTGTTTGGACCCCAGCGATAGGCACGCTCACTGCAAACACGGATGTTTTAATGCACTGATCTTTGCAACACTTGCTATTTATCATCTCACTGCAGTTAGTTGCCATTTGTCCATGTTCTGGACTCAGCAGCGTATATGACTGTGGTGGGGGGAGGTGGGGGAGTGGAAAGCATAACATTCAGCACCGAGGACAGCGCCAAGAGTCCAACCTGTTCCACTCACCCTCTTGACTCCCGTCCCCCCAGATCACGGTCCTAACCCAGGGACCATTTCTGGGATCCTGACCCTCTCCTTCCTTGATGCCCTTTGGACACTCATTGGTCAGGGTGGGCTTTACTGAAAGGTAAAGGAGACTAGACTTCAGTTATGAAATTAATAGGGGTATAAAGAGGATGAACTTTGTGGAAAGCACACGGAGGGGTTGTTGTTCTTGATTTGTTAAAGCAGAGGGTTTTGCTCAAGCTAATTTTACAAGGTAGTTTTGGTGGAGTCCAGTATGAGAGTCATTTCCACTTCCGCTTTGTAGTGAAACAGATTTCTTCAGAAGACCTTGCTGTACTTTAAAGAAAGTAAAATGAGTGTCCTTTATCGAAGCCAGCATGGAACTCTAGTTGGGGCACTCCCATTCAAAGAAAACATCAGATCCTCCTTTCTTAGTGGCCTAGAATTTTCAAGTTTAACTCAGAATGTGGTTCACCGGTGTCTCTAGCTACCTTTGGCTTCTGAGGCCATCTGCTCCAATTCTTTAGTTGTCATTATCAAAAATTCCTGAAGGTAAAAATATACTTTTGTCCACTTGTATAAAATAGACAGCATTGGTGACAATTTTGGGTCTGCAAGTCTTCAGTTAGTCCTGTTGCAGATCAGCAACAAAAGAGGCAATGAGGGATGGGATTTAAAAAACAGAAACAAAGAAGGGAAGGCAAAGGGCAGAGCTCGTGTGGCGGTTCTTGTCACAAAGCCTTAGGAATGATCAGCGAAGGAGGATGTCTGCCAGCTTCAGCCTGAGCTGGACCACAGGTGTGTCCCGGGAGGCAGGGATGGAGAGCCGGGGACAGGGGGGACAAGGCGGCATCAGCTTTTTCATGAACGCATCACGGGGAGATCTCAGAAAGCAGGGCCCTGGGTGGTAGGAGAGGGCGCTGCAAAATATCACAGAAAGGTCACCGGAAGCTTTCTTCCTGGCTCCACGTCCAAGTGGCTCAGTGTCTCTGAGACCTTGAAGATGGGGCCTGAGAGTGGAGACTGACAGCTCTGTGTCTCCAGTCCAGCCCCAGCAGAGAAAAATTGTTTGGTGGAAAGGTCAGGAAGGGGAAAAAAATGTCTCTTACTGTGCCTGCTCTCAAAAGCAAAGTCTGACAGAGTTATAGGCAGCTCAGAGAAGAGTGGTTGGCAGGTGGAAGTAATTCTGTGGTATTGAATTGTAATCACTGGTACTGGATTACTGGATTGGCTTTAATGTGCTGTTTCTCCTGCCACATCTCACAACACTGCTTTCGCCAGAAGATCTTTAATTGCCCGTGGAAAAAAAATCTCTTCTCACATTCCCTGGGGAACTGTGAATGGAGTGTTTGGTCTTAGATTTCAGAAAAGCATTCTCCTCTCAGCCAGCATCACCAGTGTGTAAGCGTGCACCTGGAGGGGCCCCTCCTCCACTTCCACTTTGGGACATAGAGCAGGGCGCATGGCACAGGACACACAGCACAAGTGACTCCATTGCTAATTTGTGGGTCTTTTAAATGACATGGTGATTTTCAGCCAGTTTAGAGCTCTTAGCATGTAAGCAAAAGACGTGTTTGGGTAATGTGCAAATCAGGGCGTGATCCTTTAATTGGGGTCTTCAGAACACTTGTTACATAGGGTATTGAGTCACTTTGAATTAACTCAAAGGTATGTGTTAGGCCCTCTGCTCAGACGTTGTTTGCTGCAACAAAGAAAATGGCACGGTCTCTGCTCTCAGTGATCATTTTATGCCCTTGTTCAGTTTATTCTCCTAATTTTGATCTCTCTCGTTCTTTCAGCCTTCTCACTTCATCTTCTCACTTTTTTTTTTTTTCCGTCCGCGTTCTAGGCCAGGTGTGTGCTCCAGCTGTGCCCTCTTGATAACTGAGCCATCATTTATGGCAGCATCTTAAAGGGCTTTTCCACTTAATAGGCTCAAAGTGACATTAATTAGAGGCATAAAGTGATACCACTCCTTTTTTTTTTTTTTTTTCTTTTTTTTGGTACGTGGGCCTCTTCCCGCTGCGGCCTCTCCCGTTGCGGAGCACAGGCTCCGGACGCGCAGGCTCAGCGGCCATGGCTCACGGGCCCAGCTGCTCCGCGGCATGTGGGATCTTCCTGGACCGGGGCACGAACCCGCGTCCCCCGCATCGGCAGGCGGACTCTCAACCACTGCGCCACCAGGGAAGCCCGAAACCACTACTTTTGTTAGGGGAAATTAAATTTCAAAACTAGTCAAACTCAGCTGTTTTCCGTGACCGTCTCCTATGTTTTAAGCCCACCTCTGGCAGTAGTTTTGGCTTGTTCCTGAGTCTAATTTCTCACTAGGAATTTGCCAGATTATGCCCTGCAACTGTAGTTTAGTTCCTATATCAGCTGTTTAGTGGCTAAAGTGAATGTAGACTTTCCCCATATAACCGTGGAAACTCAACTGTGTCTGTTTTATTAACTTGAGCTATTGAATGCCAGGATTTGGGGGACATCCAATTTAAGTTCGTTAAAAAAATATGACGCCAGTTTTCTTAACAAACGCCAAGAACACCCATTGGTCAATAAAAGGCAGTACTGGCTTTCACTGGTGATGGTCTGACCAGGTCCCTTTTTCCCAGTAGCTGAGGGGAGCCGTTCTGTAGCCAGTGGCAGACCTGCTATGTTAGGCTGGGCAATTCTTTGTTCATTAGTGGCCTGGAATCCCCAAGCTGACAGAGCAGTGTGTTTGTTTTAGAAACTGAGGTTGCAGTTTGAAGAACATAGACCAACACTGACCCCAGATCTTTTCACCACCCCTGCTTTCCCCTGCCTCAGGGATGTCTAAGTGGGCTGGTTGTGGTGAAGCCTTTTAAGAATTCTGCACCGTCACTTGCTCTTCAGGTGCCCTTTGGCCAGCTCTCTGACTTTTCCTCCACCAGCACTCCCGGCATTTGGTATCGTCATGGCGTGCTTTGCCTTTTTCTTTGTTTGCCCAGCCGACATCTGGCTTGCTGGTCACAGGAGAGGTGGAAAGGCTTTGGATGCATGGAATGATGAATGAAAGAGCAAATGAAAAAGTTATTTGGGAAGGTAACTTTGTCTCAGTCGATCTATGACGGTTGGTTTGATCTCTGTTTCAGTGGAACTTGACAGCTCTTGACATTTAAAGAAAGCTTTAAAAGACTCACTTCCATGTTTTCTGTTTATTGCCCTGAATATGGTAGAGCAGTGACTGCACTAGTTTCTTGGTTATAATCGCTACATTGTTTGTATTTAGAGAATTTTAGCCAGCAAGCATTTATTCTAGGACCCTGGTTTCTCTCTTCTCCTGCTCTTTTGCCTGTAGATGTGAGGTCAGGCAGTAAGGCCATTCTCATTAACTACTGGTTTCCTCTGTTTTTAGTTTCGTCTTCTGGCCTTCTTTTTGGAGGAAAGGGCTCTCATTGAGATTGAAGGACGTCAAATCCTTCTTTCCACACACACTCATGCGATCCTCCTGAGTTTGAATGTGTGTGTTCCAGATGTCGCTTGCAGAAAATAAGAGTTGTTCTGGATGGAACCTTTAAGGGAGATCCATTTTTGGAGTCCTGTGTTAGAAGAAATAATCGCTCTACAGACTTGACTGTTAGATTTCACAGCATTCTCTGTTGAGTCTCAGTACAGCTAAAGAAACTTGAGGGCTAGCCTGGGAACTCCAACACCATCTATGATTTTGGCTTGTGCAGAGGTCCAAACAAGTTACTTAGAAGTGATGTTTTAGAGCACAGCCCAATCATAGCTTGAGCTGGATCTTTCTTCTTCCCATTAGTGTTACCCTTACTTAATTTTTTCCACTAGAGGGTGAAGTTCTCAAAATTGTACATGTACCATTCTCCCAGAGCCAAGAATTGCGATGTGGGCCCTTGAAGAACGAGCTCTCTGTGTAACCCCGTGTGAGCTGATTAAACACATCAGGATGGTTTTCAGTAATCCTAGTTATTTCTGCGTAGGGCTCTGATTATAGACTTTCAAGCACTTTGCTATAGATTAGCCAGAGTAACCAACTGGCTTTCACTGTGTTCGCGTGTTCCGTCCATGGGACGGTTCTTGTTCGCCAGCTCTGTGCGCGGCCCTTTGCTGGGGAGCAGTTGCTTGGATGAATAAAACACAGACCTTGCCCTCACGACACTTAAAATCTAGACGACATTCGTTTCCAAGATGAAGGAATTGCTTCTAAGTTAACGGAGTAAGTTGTGTAACTTCAAAAAGTAGCAGTCCTTCCGTGGGGCAGTTTCTGTGCTGATTCTCACCAGCATCCTTGGTCTGGACCAGCTCCTCTGTTCCCTCATAGGCTGCCCAGCATGGCTTCTGGCAAATTCCCAGCACCCTGTTGTGGCTCTTTTCCAGATCATTCCACAGCGAATGCTGATGATGTCCAGTAGAGGTGTCTTTCTCCTGTGTGGCTGAGAGCACACTGGTGGCCGTGGACACAGCTTCAGCCATCTCCCCAATCCCAGCACGTAGTCTGGTACCTTCTGGAGAGCAGGGCTGGAGCTGTGCTTCGTAAACGCAAGCTTCTGTCGTGACTGATAGAAAGTCAGTACCTGCCTCTCTTCTCTGCTTTAAACTTACCACCGTGGAACATGCCACAAATTTGAGTTATGATTTTGCTTTTTAGTCTGTCTCTTCTACTAGAATGTCAGCACGCCGAGGGCAGAGATTTTGTCTGTTTATTCCCTGATGGACGTTCAGTGCGCTCACATTGGGGTCTGAAGTGTAGCGAGTACTCAAGAAATAGTTTTGAATAATGAACGAGTGAGTGAACGAGTGAATGAATGAATGAAGAATCTGCCTGAGTGTTCTGCTGGATTAACTGATACCCACCCACAGGGTGGTCAGTTCTGTGATGTTCCCAGCTGGATCAGGTGAAAACATCTGTCTAAAAGTATTACCCTGGTACCATCTTAAATTTCCCCACACAAGTGGGAAGGGTCAGTCATCCTCTGCTTTCCACACCCAGTTATTAAAATAAATGGCTTAGTCCGCACCTAAACCAGCTCCCTCCTCACCCCAGGAAATGTCATTTCTTTATCCCAGAAGGAATCCTGGTGAACACGTTTCAGTGGCCAACCCCCCTATATAATGAACTCGGTGGCTTTCTTTAGACGCTGTTGACAAATTAACTTTTATTAGCCCAGCGCCCCAACAAATGCGGTGACTCTCTTATTCTGGGGAGTCTCTGGCCGTTAGGGAAGCTTTTAATGCTTGCTTTCATTACAAAGAATTAAAGGGAAACTATAATGGTGGTGAGTGGTACAGCATGGCCGCCAGCATGGGGAGTCGAGGCCATGCAGCCTCTCGTCCCCCGGGGTTGGCAGCAGCTACCTGCCTCTCCTCCAGCATGGTGTCTCATCGTCTGTGCCTCTCCCTGGGCCCTGCCCCGGCTCTCTCCTTCCTTGCCTTTACACAGAGCCATGCGTGATGCAGAAGAGGGACTGTCTTCTTATTATTGCACAGTCATTATTACTCCTATCAGAAATACGTGGAGATTTGAACAGAGACAGACACGGAAATGAACACTATTGTTAAGGGCAGGACTTTTTCTTCTGTGTTTTCTAATCCTATTTCCATAATATAAAACCATAATATGTAAAAATAGGGACAGATATTGATTATTATTTGGCATGTAGAACTGCCCGGTTATATTACAAATAGGGCAGAGTTTCCTTCATATATCCCTGAAATCAAGGAGATGCTAAGTTGCAAAATGATGACGATAATGACAAAAAAGACACTGGCCCCAGAGGGCACCAGGAGTAGCTATTAATAAAGGAAACAGCTTTTTAGGGCTGAGCTGAAGCTGAGTTGATTAACTTGTTTCCTGAAGGAGACATAAAGCTAAAGCTATAGTTTATTGAAAATTAATGAAAATGAATTTTGGTGGCATTGCTACCAAACAAGAAGGAAAATAGGAATGTGAGAATACTGTGTGAAAACGAATTTTCCTTCTGGGCTGCCACTTCCTTCAGCTGTAGTATTGTCACTTACCATCTTACGGAGGTTTTAATTTGAAAGCATTAATGATGTGCGTTGGGCAGTGGTTCCGATGGTAAATAACCACAGAGCTTTTACCTTTGATGTATAATTTCTTTTGATGTATTTTTTATAGAGCACGTTGGTTCACAGTTTTAAATCAGACTTCCTCTCTGTGAAGCTTCTGTGCTTTGTTTCAGAAGCTTGACACTGTACTCGTTTTTTAAACAAATGCTTCAGAGCTCTTGTAGCTGAAGATTAAGATCCTCAAATTTTGGTGTCAGCAAGTATAAAATTCTTGATGTCCCATTATGAGACTTTTATCTGGGGAGCCAGTGTAGTGCTGTAACCAATGAGATACTGACAAAAAAATCTGACTCCATTTTGGGTCAAAATAGGCCCAGTTTTACACCTTCTTTTCCTAGAGGAACTCATTTTTCATAATTGTCCGTTCAGATCTGGCTTTTAAAACACAAGTTTGCTTGTTTTAATGGCGCATTAAAAACTTTGCTTCAGCGTTTGCTCCCATGAATGTGGACATACATTTGATTAAGGTAGAGCCCGGGTGGCACTTGGTGGTCACTGGACGAGCCACTTAGGTGACAGGCGGTACGTGAAGGCTTTGAAGTGGTTTCCCCTGGAAGGTTGCTCATGGACGGCTGCTGGTCCCTGGACTTCCGTATCAGCGGCTTTGATTTCTCTGAAACTGCCTCACAGAGGGGATTCCTCTTACTGATTAGGAATCCTTAAAAACATAATTTATTACCGGGATCCCTTCCAAGGTGCTTTCTGCTCCCTCCAGCGTTAAAAGTGTGCTTTCTCCAGAACATAAATTCACGTGGACCTTTACCAGGTTTGGGTGCGGGAGCCTCTTGATCCCATCCAGTAAAAGGAAGAACCCAGAATCGGCAGGAGCAGCAAAAGCGTCTGCTTTGCAAATCTGCGCAGACATCTAGGTTTCCCATTTTCAGAGGAGGGAGAGGATACTGCTGGGGCCTGATGGGTCTAGATGTGAGTTTTGTCTTTACTATTTCTCACCAGTCTTGACCTTGGGGATGTTATCCAAGCTTTAGTTTCCCGGTGGAAGCATATTCCTACCTTACAGTGTTATTTGGGGGATTAAATGAAACAATGCAGGATGGCCACCATATTGTAGGTGCTCAGAATGGATGAGCTCTGTTGGTGCTCTGCCCAGAGACACACACTTCACCGGAACTCTCCCCCAGAGCCAGTGGGAAATAGAGCTCAAACCATTTTTTGCGTAGCTTAGCAGAAATTGCTTGGGGTTTCAAAAAGAAAGAAAAGTATTTGAAAAGTAGAGCTTGCATTTCATTTCTCTCTTTTTTTAAACTCGAGTTCTGGGACACAAATCCATAAACTCCATAAACATTCATGCCAAGCCTTGAAGTGCTCATTTTATCTACGAATGGGCTGTCTGAATTGCCTCGTGGCTCAGTAGTGAGGCTTTTATTCACCTACCAACTTAAAAGGCTAGGGAGGTATTTGAAATCTCTTTTGGCATTCTGCACAGGAAGATTATTTAAATTACATTTTCAAGTACGTGTGATACCTACATGAAGCCCAAAGCAAGAATTTGGAACCCGTTTTATATTCTCATAAATATATGTGCTTCATTTTTCATATTAAGGACGGAAAGGCTTATTATTGCCTAAAAACTTAAAAATAGTATTTACAACGTTATATACATCTAAGCTATAGGAAAGACCCAGTGCGGCCCTGTGTATTAAATGAAGAAAATGCTAGAAGAGAATATCATGTATGCTTCTATTTCAAAATCATAAAACATGGTAACTTGTACTTGGACTTTAGAACTTGAATATTTTATCATATATATAAAAGCCATTAGTTATAAAAGAAAAAGAAAAATAGGGGGGTTTCCCTGAAGACTATTCAAAGGATTGCAAGCTAGAAGGACAGAGGCCAGTTGCAGCATGTGTAGCAGTGGAAGAGATGAGGGATGGCTGAGGCATCAGGAGGAGAAGGAAAACCTAATAGTGGGACCACCGTGTGCGTTTATTAACCGACATCCGTAGAAAGGGCTGTGTTGCTTTCTCTGTCTCTCTCTCAACTTCTATATGTATTTACAGCAGTGGCTGAAATTATGAAGTTCTTGGACATCTCTGGAGGATTGGTTCTTAGATCAGAAAGGACCCTTGAGGTCCCTTGTCTCGTGTGGACTGTCCTCCTTTCATGTGGGAGCGTGGGGCTCAGAGGGGCGAGGCTAGGATGAGCTGGGAACAAAACCACGTTTCCTGACTCCACATCAGCTGCCTTGGCCGTAACACCAAGTAACCTTGCCCCGTACACTTCTCTGAAAACAAGCACAAAGCTGGAGGTCTCCATCCTGTAATCCTCAGCCCCTCCTAATCCTTGGAAATAAACCTGCCTTTTGAGTAAAGCAAGAACATCTCTCTGAAGGTGTTCACGCCTGCACCCTTGCATCACCTCCCTGCATTTTAGCACCCGGAAGGCTGCTTCTCAGTAACAAAGTAACTTGAAAGGAGTTAACTTTGCACACACAGTGTACAAAGAGAGCCTGGTCCTCGGTATTTTATTTAATCTCCCAGGGAAGCCCAGGAGGGGCGGGTGTTCTTAGGTCTCTTTCACAGAGTCATAAGCCTCTGGAGAAAGGCACTGGAGAGGTTAATAACCATCCCCAAGCACATGTAGGACAAACAGGGAGGGACGGGGCAACGTGGCCAGCTCAGGACCAGTTGGCTGCAGAGCCCCGGTCATTCTCGGAAAATGGAAAAACCACGTGAACAGGAGGGAACCTCAGTCCGCTGGCTGGCATGTTTTAAAATGTTTGGGGTTGCAACAAATGGGCAGAGACACCAAAACTGATTTCTCAAGAACTTTAGACAATGAAGTGCTGACATTTCCATCCCTTTCAAATAGGGAGCATGAGAGGACAGGGGTGCGGCTGGCAGGAGGAGAACCTTTTTGTTTCCGAGCTTGACCCTGTGTGCTGCTCTCCCTTCTTGGCTCACACACCCTCTTTCCTGTGATGCGCTGTCGGGCCAGACACCCAGGAAGGCAGTGCTCACATTCCAGAGACATCCGCCAGGATGCTTGTCAAGACCTCAGAAGCACCCACCTCCCCCTCTTTGACATCTGGCCATGCCAGCTAACCAGGTGGAAAACTTTGATCTCAGTTAATTGGGTGGGTTCGGGCAAGAGTAACCCGGTCTCCTAGAGGATGCACAGCCGACCTGAGATGGGTTTGTCTAACTGTGCCTGGCTCCCCCCTGGGCTCCGGGTGGGTGGGAGGCTGCACGCCTCCTTGCTGGGACCTCCGTGACTCCGGGCTACTCCCTGGCTGCTGCAGTGATGCTTGATTTTCCTGTAGGTTCTTTCTGCTCTGTGACTTAAACAAATTAACTTGTCCCTTTATGCTTCCTCTGTAATTGCGATGCAGTATTTATTCTGTTTGGGCGTGGATAATTAGAGAAAATTTGGAGAGATTTCTCATCCCCTGACAGGTCCCCCTGAAGAGTGCCTGCTGCTCAGTGATCTGTCAATATAAGGACAGAAGGTAAAGCAAGTACGTAATTTCTGTCCATCCAGCGTTAATATCTAGGTGAAAGCAAGTCACATCATATAAACAGGTGTTGTGATGACCTCTTACTGCTGCTGGTGGGAGAGTGAGACCGTTTCCACATCATGTATGTATATGCATGTAAATTACAGGTTTGTGTATAATACACACGCACACACACATGCACACTTCCCCAGCAGAATCCTGCAGGTTTGATGGGCTGATGAACAGATAAGCGTAGGCTTGTACAGACACAGTGTCAGCGACCTGTGGACGCTTCAGAGAGGGCCTGAGTTCTTTGCCTTGTACCCTCCCCGCTCCACCTTGCCTGACACAGTGCGCAACACTTAGGAGACTCCTGGTAGAAGCCATTTGAACCTGTGAATGAACGACACACTCATTTGTGGGGCAGTCACATCTGGGATTGCCCTGTGCCCATATTGTGACCTGGTTTCAGGTCGAGGAACTATGGTTGCTACACTTACAAGACCATGTCGCAGGAGCTGGCAAACTGGCCCAAGTCTGGCTAGCGCCTGTTTTTGTGAAGTTTCCTGGGACCGTGGCAATACTCATTCGTACGTGTGTCGTGTATGACTGTGTTTACGATGTAGTGGCACATCTGAACCACTTGAACAGAGACTGCACGGCCCTCAAAGCCTAAAATAGTTACTGTTTGGCCCTTTGCAGAAAAAGTTTGCTGACATCTGCTACATTGGAAGCTGATCCTGAGGTCTTTCAGTAAAAATAGATCCTGAAGGCCTAGGTCCTTATTTCTACATGTACGTACCACACACACACCCTCACCCATTCTGTGGCTGCCTCTGTTGTCAGTGATCAAAAGGAAAAACAAAGTTGAGCAAACGTGACTACAGGATTCCACACTGGGTTTGTCTTAACTCGTGGCCATCCCCAGACCTTTATTCCTATTGCCTTTGCCTGCAGAGCCCCTGAGACTGTGCCCTCAAAGGGCCCCTGACCTCAGGGCGATTCCCCTGGCTAGTTTTTCCCTTTCCTGTCGCTGTGTGACTTGGACTCGGGAGAACGGGACATCCCCCCGTGGAGAAACCCGTTTCTCAGTGAGGTTGAATAGGACCCCATGGCCGGGAGATTGAATCACTGGATTTATAACGCTCACTGCAAGCTACCGCTCCTCGGGCTGGTTGGTTACTTAGGATTTTCGTGTCCTATGTGATGGCCTCACACTTGCTCTGACTCAGTACAAAGCCCCCGGAGCTTCATGATCTCCTGTCTGCCTGCTGGTCACATTTAAGGGCCAGGAGTGGCCTGGGTTTAGCTGCTCCTTCCTCCTTCCCACACACCCAAGCCTGCAGGTAGCACTTGGCTGATACTGGGAGAGACCCGACCAGTGAAAGAACCTATCTCACTCTGGGCAGTGGCAGGTTCCTGCCCTCTTGCTTAATGGGTGGAGTAAAGCTTCTCATGTCCTCTGTAGGTCTTCTCTGAAGAACCGAGGGTCGCTGGGTTGTCAGCAGCTAGTGAACCCCTCAAGACACCTCACATGTGGGGCTGCCAGCACCTTAGAAGTAAGCAGCCGTCTCCCTGCCGAGGTGGCCGGTAAGGGTGCAGCCCCTGAGCTGAGTGCTGCAGCCCCACAGCCTTGGGTCGGAGGGTCACCTGCCCAGCAACCCACAGCTGCTCTCGGGAATTACGACTGTTAACAAGAATTGGTTGGGTTTCTAAAGTCAGTGCCCCGTTTGCCCAGTCTCAGCCTTCAGCGATTACATTTGTGGCTCGTTTAGATATCCTGTGTGACCCTGAACTTCCCGGGAAGAGACAAGAATAACGCTGAGAGCTTTGAAATAAGCAGGATCATTCTTGGCATTCACGCAAACAGAGGGATCAAAGGCTTCCTGAATTGTTTCAAGTGAGCGGTTTTAGTGAATTGCCCAGACATTTTACAAGGGACTAAGAGTAAGAAGGCATGTTCCTGAACACTTTGTGCACATCCACTCGCTTAAAGAATGCATCCCGCTGAAATGCTCATATTAGGATAGGTCCTTCTTCAGTGCCCGCTGTGTGTCGGTTATTGCTGAGACCTTTGTGGACAACGCTGTTAAGCTTCTAGCATCCCTGTTTAATAGAAGATGAAACTGAAGCTCGCTGAGATTAACTTGCCTAAACTGAAAACTTTCTCTGCTGAGGCCTTTCGGAAATCTCTATAAGCAAACGAGAGTAAAGAAAGAGTCTCTTCTGAAAAATAATTTGGAAATGGTCCTGGTTGGTGATACAGAAATTTCTACGCACAGAGTAAGAACTATTGCAAGAACTTGCCTGGCAGACTTGGTAATGCGTAAACAAACTCAACAATGAAAAGAAGTTCTATTCAACTTATACATTCAGTGTAATTTGCCCATGGCCATGCTAGCCAAGTTCAACGAGCATTGTCTTCCTTTGGTCTGCACTAGAGCACGCCTGAGGCCTCGCCAGCCCTGGCTCAAGCCTGCAGTACAGTGGGGATCTGGGGGCAAAATGTGTCACTTGGTTTCAAAGTCGTGAGCTCTTAGATTGATTTCTAAGTCAAGTGCACACTGAATTCCTTCCCTCACTGAGACTCCTCTTACTGAAGGTTAATTTCTATACAAAGGCCCTTGCAAGCTAATTTGGGGGTGAAGGGTGAGGAGAGAAGTGGACTGTACACAGGTTCTGAGCATTCAGGTGATGACGTGGAGTGTTTTCCAATATTTTAATGTGATCATGAAATTCCTTGTCATGTTACAAAATGACTATAATAATAATCTACGTAGAGTGAGCTTTCCTATTTCCTACCATGAGATGCAACGATAGGATAACATTTCTTGGCTTAGATTGAGCACATAAAATAAGTCCTGTGAACTCCTGCTTTAAAGTGACTGTCCTGGTGCATGTCCTTCAGGGGACTGGTCCAGTGCTCAGAGCAGCCGAAGGTTACATTTTCGGGATTTAATGAGCTGGCTGATACTGGCCACAACAGCAGTATTTACACCGTGGAAATCAGCAAATGCTACTCCCCCTTCTTTGAGAGCCAGTTGTTAAAAATGTACCAGCAGACTCTCCCCCCTTGCTGGCCCAGACCCCTGAGAAAGGGACGGAGAAGGAGCTTTGCTTCTTATCTGCCCGCCTCCGAGGCCGCTGTCTCCTTGTCCATATTCTGAAGTGGAAAACAGTGGTGGGAATTTGAATTCTGGGCAAATCAGTGACCCTGGGCAGTTGAGCAAGAAGGTCACCTTCAAGGTGGCTTTGGGATTTGAGACCACTTGACTCACTGTTATGCGGAGAGCTCAGGGAGGGAGGTGGAAATGCAGATTATTAGGAACAGATGTGGGGGTTCACCTGGCTATGGTCCTGCTTTCCTACCGTGAACTTGGCCTGTGCAGACAACAACTGACCTAGAGATTGATTTCTAAGTCAAGTCATCCTTTGCCTTGATCGAAGGTGCCCACTCCTCAAATGGTTAGGAGCCAGGCACTGTCCCTTGTTTTGGGGATACTGGGGCGAAGGCCTTTTTGTGATGATGGCAGTGTCCTCTGTCTTGTGTAGGAGTCAGTCTCCACAGGTGGCTCTTGGGCACCTGTGATGTTTCCGATGTGATTAAAGAACGGAATTACAATTGTAATTAATTCGAGTTTGAATTTCAATAGCCACATGTGGACAAAGCAGGTCAGGGCGTGCAGGAACGGCCCTTGGTGGCAGCCTGTGTACTGAGAGTGTGTGGGGTGCATCCGTCACTCTGGACTCAGACATGGGGCCACTAAGAGTTCCCCAGACCCCAACACCGCTGACCAGCAAGGCAGCCCTCACGCCACCAGCAGACACCACCCCATTCAGATGCACCTGGTGCTGGGCTCCGTGCATTCAAAGGTCACTCCCTGTCTTCCTCACCCTCGGTCTGCAGGACGGGGGATGAGCTCCAACTTACAGGTGAAGCAATGAGGCACAGAGAGGTGCAGCCCTCGTCCAAGTCCTCAGAGCCAGAATTCCCACCTAGACATGTCTTAACAAACTCAAAACCACTTTGAAGACTGATGTAGTCTCAAAGAACTCAGAGGATCCCATTTAAAACAACTTTCCGCCCTGTTCTAATAGAAGGAACCTCCGTGTACAACACAGTTCTCCTTGCATGGGGTGTTCGTGGATGTTCAACCCATGCAGCTGTTTATTTTGGGACACACCCCTGTGAGATGCACGCGACTTAGTATATGCACTTGGTTTTATACCATCTGTTGAATTTTATTTCCCATTTGGTGATGTTGGTATCTTTCTAGGTTGCTGTCTGGTTTAAGTCACTACCAGCTATATCGAAGTCAGTGATCGGTCCCTGTTTGGGCTTTTCATGTTTCCATGGGAGTGGTTTACTGATCACAAATCCCTTACAGACCCACCTTAGTGTGTTGCTTTTGGTTATGTATTTATTCAAGGCTAAATGATTGAAGTGGGATGAAAATGGCGATGTAAACCCAAAATTCAAGAAAGCCTTTGAAAACCATTCTATAATGGTAGGTTACTGTTAATCTACTGTTAGATTAGTTTACGATTGGCTAGCAACTTGTTTTGCTTAATACTGTAGGCTGCAAACAATGCTGGGTCGTAGGAGGTGGGGGTTATTGAGAGTTAACTCCTTTTGTAGATGGACCACCTACACGAAGCTGGAGAGGCCAGACACCAAGGGCAACATCTGCACCAGCCACCTTGCCTCTGGGGCCAGGGCTTAAGATCATAGAGGTTGCTTCCTCCCCTTTGTTTGCAACATGCAAACACAACGTAACTCAACCACAACAATCCTGTGCCAGGGTGGTTTGCTGCCCTGACAGTGCATTTCTTGGCTTATCTTCATGCTGGCTGCCAGCTCACTTAACCCAGGGGTAGGAGCCCACGGGGTGAAGCGTGCTAATCACGTGAGGCAACAGGGCACTGCCTCAGATGCCACCTCCAAAACATGGGCTGCTGGAATCCAGACAGCTTCATGGGGGAATGGGAAAGAGAAGGTCTGGCCGTCTAGACAAAACCAGTGAGCCATGACACTGTTTCAAGAAACACGGAAGCAGAGCAGTGCTGGCTGTTTCGTGTCATCCTATCACACTGCCTGGCTGTCCTAGCACAATTTCAAGTACAAAAGAAGGGAAACAAAGTTCAGCGATCTGTTATCAATGGCAGACAGTCCTGGCTGTTTTCATTCTCCCTCCTGCCCATCTGTACACACAGGGCGACTCGTGGAGAAAGGCATCTTGCTCCTAATGATACACACATAGGATTTGTCTAAGGATGGGCATTGCTTCTATGCGTTCCAAGTAAGAAAAATAAAATATTGTCTGTTGTATAAAATATAAAACCTCATACAGTCCTGAATATCAATGTTATTCCAATTATTTAGCATAAGCGAGTCAGCATTTACTTTTCAAAATGCCATCCGAATTTCTTTTCCATAATATGTTTCCTGAGAGGCAGGTAGCTTCTTATTTAGATTAGATATTCTGGACTGGCATACCTATTATACTTCATCAGTATCATAAACCTTTAGTCCTGGGAGATAAAAAGGAAAGCTCCATCAGTTCATTCAGAAAATAGGTATTAAATTCCAGGCCAGGTGCAGGAATGCTAACCAAGTCAGTCCTGCAGGTGAGGATAAATGAGGTCTAGCGTCATAAAATAACCTGGGACTGCTTTGACCTTGCTCTGTCCTCAGACTACAGCCTGTTCTCAGAAACGCAGGCTTTGGTCTCGTTAAGGATTTGGGCTTTGGGGGCTGCTGCTGGCCCCTGAGGGTGATAAGCCTGCAGAGAGCATCATAAGAAAGGCGTGAACATACATACCCTTCCCGATGGGCCTCTCCTTTTTCCAACTCCTGAATGACCCCCAAGAGCACTTTGATGGTTTCTTGGCTTGAACTGATTAAGTTCTCCATCATCTGAAGCTGTGCTTTCAGATCGACCACTTCCGCACGAGGCACGATTTGTTGGCATTCTTCACCCACGGCGAGCGCTGTCGGACAAGGCTGGTGCTCGTGCGCCGGGGGGGCCTGAGTCTGCAGGGACGCTTCACTACATTCGGGGGACAGGCACTGCGTCGGGGGCGAGCAGGCCAGGGCAGCGCCGGGCGGGGCCTGGAGCCCATTGGCCTGTGAGGCCTTCCTCCGCTCCTGGTCGGCCACGGGGCAGAGGGACCACTCGCTCGAGGGGGCGGAGTTCGACAAGGCCAGCTCGGGGGCCCTAGCGCCGGGGGCAGGTCCGTAAACGGTGGCCACCTCCGTCTTAAACACCGTCCCGTGGGCCGATGCGGCGGGTTCCTCGGCGTCTGGGGTCGCCCGGTCGTGCTTTGCTTTCCCGTGCAGCTGGTAATCGGGCTCTTGGGAGGGAGGACGAGTGGAGTTCTGGAGAGGAGCCTCTGGGCAGCGGTGCAGGTCGGGGGTTCTGCATGGCTCTGCGCAGTTGACCCCGGCGGGCTGGCCCAGCGCGTTCACGTGCTCATCGGAGTGGAAAACCAATGCCGCCGCCTTCTGAACCCGGTCCGCGCCCCACTGCCGGGACTCCTCCCCGGGCCCTTCCTCAGTCTTCTCTTTCGCATCAATTGCAAACCCATTGTTTTGACTTTTAAAGGCATCCGTGGCTGGGATGCCTTTGAGATTCCCCTTCTTGCGGTCCAGGGGGAAAGTCTGGTAACACTTCTTAAGGTCCGGCGAGGTCTGCACACCTGTGCTCTTGGTGACGTTGGGGATGGACCTCCGAGCGGGCACGGTCATGTATTTGCGGTAGGTGGCCCTGTAGGACGCCGGCTTGTCGCCCAGCTGTCCCGAGGAGAGCTGCGTGTCCCTCTGCTCGTTCTGTGCCTCGCAGATATCCTTAAACCGCACCTGCAGGGCTTTATTACGCTTCTTAATCTGCCGGTTGGGATCCAGGGCATATTTCATCTCCAGGGCCAGGCATGCGGCAGGCTCCACTTCACTCGCCGAGGTCGTGAGTGCGCATTTGCTGGGTTCCTTACTGACCATGGTTCCTGCAGTCGGAGACAGCAACAGACGTGTCAGTGGAACAGAAACACACATGCAAACGCAGGCAGCACAAACTTTTGGCCGGGATGACTACTGCCTGCTCCCTAATTATTTTTAAACAGGTGAGGTCGACTTTTATGTTAAGGAAAATCAGACAGGCGGAGAATCGCTGGCAGGCACAGCTTGAAATGCTTCTTGGACATTAAAGCTTGCTTCCTTCTCCATGTGGGATACACTCGTTTTTCTTTTGATAGTGAGGCATGTTTCCCTATTAGACAAACCTGTTTTACTATATTCATGAAGAAACCCGACGGCGCTGCCTCTTCTGCTTTGCAAATTGCCACTTCACACGCACATCTCCACTTCACAGGCAGATGGTTTTCCAAATGCAACTTACTTGGTTTGGGTTTTTATTACTTTTTTGAAGATGACGTGATTAATCTATTATTGGAATCCGAGAGAATTGCTATTTTTTCTTAAAGACTTCTCGGGGATTCTAGCTCCTTATCGGATAAATGTGGAGAGCCCTCCGATGAGGAACTAAGCTAAATCTATTTATGGTAGCCACTCTGGGTGCCATGGGATAGTGGGCCGTGCTGCTTTATGGGAAAAGCATAAAGGAAAAAAATCTCTGCAGTATGGCTTGCTTCTAATGGGTTAACAGGAGCCATATAAAGGACGTGGGTTTCCCTACCTCTACAAAGTCTGTGTTAGCAACTCTTTTCTTTGATTCTGTGGAGAGCGGTATCTGAAAATACTGCTTTTTTTTTTTTTTAAAGAAATGATTCATTCTAAAATCAAGTTTTGTGTTTTGATCACAACCTCTGAAAATGAACACAATGGTGGTTGTTTCAGGATTTAAATCCTGAAAGAAAATAAAATCACAAGGCTTTATGTTAATCATGCAAATTCATCTTGGGCTGAATTATTAAATGCAACTAAAAAGATGCAGGTGGCCAGTGACTGCTCCGGGGGAATACCAGTGGGTAGAATGCCTTCACTTTATCAAGCAGATTCACCGCTGTGTATTACACATGGAAGAACTTTCTGGAGGGTTGAAGTGAAAGCGAGAAAATATAGTTAAGTATGCTGTTTGTGAGTTAGCATTCATTTTTTTCCCCCTGTGTTCGAGAAGAAAACAGTCAGATGGGAGGAAGCTAGGCTGTACGGAGCACTGGCGTCCAAGCAAGGTGCCCAGAGAGGCAAGGTCACTGACAGGAGCCGGTGAGAGGGGAACAAGAACAGGGTCAGGCCACCCTGTCCCTCCCAGAGCACTTCCGTGAAATGCTAGAGGCACTGCGATCACGTGGCTGCCACTCTGGGACCCAGTGGGTGTGTGGGCCCCCAGGAGCTCTGCTGATAGAGGAGGGCCACATCTAGTACCTTCAGTGCCACACTCCCTTTTCAAGGAGGAAACTGGGGTTCAGAGAGGTTATGATACTTAGTCATCGTCACACAGCAAGTAAGACATACTGGCAGGCTCCTGATCTACCTGACTCCCGAGTCCATGCTGTTTCTTGTCCCTCAGGTGTCCAGTGAACAGAGAGGCAGGACACTTCCCCACGTCCCTAGTCCTTACTGACTTAGGACTGCAGGCTAACGGGGGTGGTGGTTCAGAGAAGGAGAAGAGAGGAGAAGCCGGAGCCCCTGTCTGAGAGTGAGTTAATGGAACTGCCCCCCCTCGGAGTCTGGGGACTCCGTTAAGTTGACATCTCATGCCAGCATCGCACTGGCGCGGTCCAGCACTTCACTAGTGTTACTGAAAGAAAGGCTTAGAGAAAACGCAGGTACTTCATCAATTCTGCCTTGAACAGTAGGCTGGGAATCACGTTAGAGGACATCAAAAATAGTCCCTGCAGAGTTTGGTTTCGATCACACCGGGGTGTGCCAGCCTTGGCACTCCTGGCATTATAGACTGGGTAATTCTTTGTTGGGCGGGCTCTCCTACACAGTATAGAATGTTTATTAGCATCTTCACTTCTCTCCACTAGATATCAGTAGCACCTCCACCCCAAAGTGACAGCAAGAAGTGGCTCCAGACAAATGGCCCTGGTGGGTGGGGGTGGGGGTGGGGTGGCTAACCATTCCCAGTTGAGAACCACTGTATTAGACCTGTAACCTTGGGCGGCTAGAGTGTGTCCTGAAGGTAAGGCTGGGGTGGAAAGCCACGCAAAAGACCAAGAAGGGATGGCAGTGTCCCACCTCCCAGGGGGCAGGGTGTCTGCAAAGTGTCAGCTCTGACGCTCCAATCTGGAAAAGATCCAGCTCTGTGCTGAGCCAGCATCGAGGCAGGGCCTCACTCCATTGCAGCCTGTGTGTCCTCCGACAAAAGAGTTAATCCGAAACAATCACAATCCGAGGGTAGTTTGGAGAAGACAGAGAACAAGCCTTCTTTGGTCTTTGGTGCTCTACTGGGTACTGAGGATATCTGGAGACCTTTGTCATTTGAAACTCGAAGAACTAGGCAGTTTTGGAGAGAAGGAAAGGGAGAGGTACAGACTGAACTAGATTATGGGTGGTGGGGACAGAGCATGCCTGCTAAGGGTAGATAATGTATATGGTTAAGAGACACTTACTTATTCCATGAGGTTAAAAAGATGCACACAAGGGACCTTGTGTTGGGGAGATTATTGGGGGGGGGGGCGGTTGGGATAATAAGGAAGTGAAATCTTAACCCTCACTCTATCTCCTATTCATTCTTTAATGCCTTTGTTGTCCAGGTGTGTCAGCATGTATTGTGCCATTATTCTACAGAAGACCTTCATACTAGGGAAAATTTGAAAGAGAGAGCATTTTTACAAAAAGCAATTTACAGTAATTTTTCAGCCTTTTCCCTGCCACTACAGAAAAATGAGTGTCTGAATAAGTTTGTCCTACCATGCTATATTCATCCTCACGATTTGCCAAAAACTGAACTGAAGTAATTTTTTTTACATCAGTCTGCTGGTTTGGAAAGATATTCTGAGTCTTGGACCCAATCATCAAACTAATAAAACAAATCAGAAGAATTAGTTGTCAGTGGCAAAATAATAATAATAAACAATTCCTAAGCACCTCTCTGTCTCACAGGGGGTTGCAGAGTATATGAAAATCACTTCCTTATTAGTAGAAATGATGGTGCGAAATAAGATTTTTTTTATCAGCGTAGCTTGCTGTTGCTGTATTTGTTTTGAGTATAGTAATGAAGTTGTCCTAATTTCACTGAGAGTAAAGACACCAAGGAGTTTTGCAGATGACTTATTCTGCCTTCAGATAAGTTTATGAGCTCTACTGATGACTGGATGATATTTTCTAAAGGTTCACAATGGAATTTTCTGGACACTAAGAATCACTTTTATATGAAGTGGGGCACATCTTTCCGGGGTGTTCATTCACTGTTTATTGGGGGCATTGGGCTCGTAAGTGATTACCATTAAGAAAATGATTTTGTATGGAAGTTTGGGAGTAGCGGAGGCAAACTATTATACATAGGATGGATACACAACAAGGTCCTACTGCATAGCACAGGGAACTATATTCAAAATCCTGTGACAAACCGTAATGGAAGAGAATTATACATATGTATAACTGAGTCACTTTGCTGGACAGAAGAAATTAACACACCATTGTAAATCAACTACGCTTCAATAAAATTTAAAAAACAAATAAAAAAAGATTGTGTCATAAAAGAAAATTGGACATTCTCTAGATGAGAGTCTGAGACAAGTGGAACTGCCTGGCACACTCGTTTTTCATCGTTCCTTCACGCGTTCGTTCATGCACACGTTACAGTGTAACCTCAACATTCAGTCCATATGTTCCCTGTTTCTGTGTCCTAACCGAATGCCAGCACTGTCCTAGGCACTTCACGTGCACCTTCTCCTTGACTCTCATGACAGCCTCACAGGGGCGGTACTACTGTTATCCTCAAGCTGCAGATCGAGAAACCGAGGCACAAGATTTTTTCGAAACCTGCTCAGAATCACACAGCCAGTGCGTCCCTTTATGTCCCGTGCATTAGGCAACTACTCCTGCCTGGGGAAATCTGCAACTGGAAGTGACCCATGATAAACCTCATAAACCATCAAACAGCTGGAACTCACGTAAGCCATTTCCTTGGCCTGTTGCCGCAAAGTATCTGGGTGCAGAGAACCTCCAGGTAGGTCCCAGGAACGTACCTGGTCCTAGAGCACAGACTCAACAAGGGTTGCCTTGAATTTTGGATTGAGCGTGACACCAAACTGGCATTTTCAGCGATGGCTTGCCTCGGCTGTGTCACCACAGAGAACCATGGACTCTTGGAGTTAATCTCTTGGCTCTAAAGCAGCAAGAGTTCAGAAAGTTTATTTTTCATAAGAAAACTGTGTTTTAGAATTCGCTGGACTGTGCTGTCTTGAGGTGAAAATGGCAAGTCATGGTTGCGCCTGGCTAGCTCGGGGAGAGCTTGATGTCAAGGAGCTGTTTGCAATATAAATGTCTTAATTACCCTCAAATTAAATTTCATAATCAAATGTGAGTTGTAAATATATAAACCTTGTATTTTTAGATTAGTGATGGAGAGTCATCTCTGCATGCTGCTTTAAATTAATAGCTTATATAAAGATGTTCATTCCAGCTTAAAGGAGTGAAGAAATGGAAGCAACTAAATGCCTAACAATAGGTAAACGGTTAAGTAAATTATGGTGTATATTCACTCAGTGAGGCCATTAAAATGATAATTATAAAGATTATTTAGGACTTCCCTGATGGCGCAGTGGTTAGGAATCCGCCTGCCAATGCAGGGAACAAGGGTTCGAGCCCTGGTCCGGGAAGATCCCACATGTCAGAGAGCAACTAAGCCCGTGTGCCACAACTACTGAGCCTGCGCTCTACAGCCCACGAGCCACAACTACTGAGCCCACGTGCCACAACTACTGAAGCCTGCGTGCCTAGAGCCCATGCTCCACAACAAGAGAAGCCACCGCAACGAGAAGCCCGCGCACTTCAACGAAAGAGTAGCCCCCACTCGCCGCAACTAGAGAAAGCCTGCGCACAGCAACGAAGACCCAGCACAGCCAAAAATAAATAAATAAATTTAAAAAATATTATTTAGTATCGGAAAAAAACGCTTATGAGATAATGTTAAGTGAAAGAAAGCAATCTACCAAATTGTACTGGAAGAACATGAACAAAACTGGTCATCATTGTGGTGTTGAGATAGTGCTTTTGGGGAGGTTTATTTTCCCTTCTGTTTTCCAGTTTGGGAAGGGGGAGTTGCAGTGTCGTTATGTTGTTTGCCAATGAAAAAGACACAGGGCAAAGTTAGGCCACACCTTAGGGCAGCGTGACAGGGTCAGGCCTCTGGAAAGTAGAAACACTTGGATCAAAAGAAGAAAAACCTAGAAATGATTAGATTTGGGTACAAGCGGCCTCCCAAAGGTCATCTTTTATTGTTTTGAGGAAACCTTGGATAAAGAAAGAAAATGAATTTCAAAATCCTAACAGTGTTCGTGTGTGTGTATGTGTATCTGCAGGGTGTAGACATCTACGTACATGCCTCTGTATATAGGTGTGTGTGGACTGGCTGGGAGACCCGGGGAGCGTTCAGTAGAAGATATATCCATATGTGTGAAAACTCACTGTCGGCTGGAATTTGCCATCTGTGTTAATTAGGAATCAGGCAGTTTTGACCTATAATCTGCAGTTACCATCTGAAGGAAACTTTGTGGGATTTCAGCACGAGAGAGAATCTCCACTGGGTTAGTTCTGTTCTTAGTGTCTGAAGGGACATGAGAGGTTTCCAGTCTGGCCCTGAGCTGTGATATAAATGGCATAATGCGGTTGACTGACAGTGGGGACTGGGGAATGGGACGGCCTTGCTAAGACACCTCCCAGGGTCCCATCCGCCAGTGGATCCGGCAAAAAAGCAAGGCAAGCAACCCGATGAGTTTGGAAAGGGACTGCGTGACATTACTGGTTGTTCTCGTTGCTTTCCCACTGTTGAGACACCTTGGTGTTGAAGATGCTGGCTGGGATTCAAGATTAACTGGGTCAGCATTTTATTCTATATGCGGAGGGAATGCCTGAACATTAGGCTACTCAGAGTGGGGGAGTGGTGAAAAAGAATATCCCTTGCCTTAACACGCTGCTTCCCGGAGGGAAAGGGAAGTGAGACAGAGCCTCACCTGTTAATGAATTCGTCTGCCTTCTGAAATAGTTAACATTAAGACCTGTTTTATAGCCACTGATTGATTCTTCCAAAATGGGAGCCCTCCTCTCCTCAGGGCAAAGCTAACTGCTATAGATTTTGGACTGTGTCTTCGTTAGATTCATTATCCAGTTTAATTTCCTTTAATACACTGAAATGATATTTTCCCAGACATTTCTTGCCTTCTTCAGAGGTCATTGATTAAGAGGGCTGAAATGGGGTAAAAAAGTGAATGCCGACACCCCCCTGGGATTGAGCCCTGTGGGGAGGCTGCTCCCGTCTCAGCCTCCAGTGCGGTGGCCCAAGTCACGCCCCACTCCCTGGATTTGTGGACTGTTGCGGTGAGGCCTCCATCATTAAGAAGTGAGGACCATCCAGTCGGAAGCAGGGCAAAGGGCACTCAGGGAGCTTCACTGCAGGCCTTGGGCAGAAGAAATAGCATGGCAGGTGGGGCCCCGGCTCATGTATATCTTTGATTTCAGAAAACCCATTTTAACCTACTGAAAACCTTTACTCAGTTACTTCAGCCGTGTAACATAAATAGATTCTCACTGGCCTGTTCCTAATGAGTGGGAACAGAGGGAGTGAACCGTCCATTTTCTACATGGATGCTTGGGTTTGGTGTTGAGGTTTTAGACGAACCAGATGATGCTATTGGACCTCTTCATTTGTGTTTCACTGTTTACTTAGTTCTTCGACGTTCAGCTTATACTGACGTTAACCTTTGTTCATCCTCTGTCCAAATAGAATCTAAATTACTAGAAATGAATTAGCAAAAGTTTATGATGGTGGCAAAAACCAACTGGAAAAAATACCTCCTCCAAATGAGATGTTACATCACTTGTCAGAAATTTTATGTGACGCAGTTAGCTTTGCTAACTGACAGTGTCCAAAAAGAATGCAGTAAACCTGGTTCCCGTAGCTCCACGAGAATCATGTGTAAGATCAGGCAGAGGGACTGATTTCCCAGCTCCTCTTCTGTCCCCCATCAGTGTGACAATTACAGAAAATGTTAACTATAAGGGCTTTAGTTTTGAGCATAGCTTATGAGTGCATTGAGATTACTGTAGCAAATAGCTCACCTACTCTATTCCCTGATGGTTCCAAGTAATTAAGCAACAATCAGCTGGTAGTTTGGGGCCCAACCCCAAGAGGCTGGAATTAGTAGGATGCAAATGAGGTGGCTTCCCTTTCTTAGACTATTTATGGGAATCTCAGTCCTTTGAGAACATGTGCATACTGGGATGGGCTTTGGGCTTGTTTTGCCTTATTGATGAACTATGGCGAATCCATACTTTTTTTTTTTTTTTTACTAAATGGCACGCTTTGCCTCATGATATATCTGAAGCTAAAATTAGAACAGTAATTTCCCCAAGAAATAACTGTCAAAAGAGTATGTTTTCCCTGCTGCTTCTACCAGCTGAATCTCAGGATACCATATTGGAACACCCCGGCAGGGTTTCTGCTTGGAGGTTACCATTCACTACAATTGAAATCAATTAGAGTTGAAGATGTAATCCATCTCTCTGGCAAGGCCATGGGAGTGTCCATCTATTACCATCAAAACGGATCCTCGGTGTGTTTTTCATTTGTAGTGTCTCCCGTGTTTCCATGGTCTGGCCAAACTGTAGACTTTGCAAGGTCTTGGGTGTACTGCAGCGGTAGCAAGTCAAGAAAGAAAGGGAGAAATGAGCATTTCTCGTCATCGGCTTCTGTTTATAAGTGGATGGCAAAATGTAGAGAGAGAACCGCCCAGGTCAGAATCTTAACAAAAAGCCACAGTCAGAGTCAGGGTGTGTGGTCTTCCCACGTATGGCTCATGCTTTATCAGCTGGGGTCCAGGGTGGAAAGGTTGCTTGGTCTGAACTCTTGAGTCTTTCCTTTGATTCTTGGGCTAAAAATGATGCGGGGATTATTTAATCTGAGAGGACCAAAAGGACATGAATTAAGACCCCTTTCCTTTCCTTCCACTGCAGCTGATGAACAGGTAAGGGGGAACCTCAGAAGTAGTTCATTACCCTCAAGAGCGATGTCGTCAGTGTAGACCAAACTTAGGCTCGGCAGGGAGAGAGTGTACACTTTCACTGAGGACGGGGAAACTGAGGGCACGTTACTAGTAGCAAGTGATAGTTCCCAACTGCAGGTGCACTAAGGGTGAGCTTTCAGTGTTCAGGACCCAAAATGTCATTGTTAGGGGTGGGAGATGAAAAAGAGAAAACAGAAAGTGTCTGTGTGTCACATCCTTTAGCATCCAAAGAGCTGTCACATTTTCCTCCTTAACATAAATTCGACTTCTCATTGATCCTGGTGGGATTTTCTACTCTGCCAGGCCAGTTGGTTTGTTAATTCTTTCCTTGACTAACAGCTGTTGTGAACTTCTGTCTTCTCCGTGCATAACAATATGTAGCTACTTTTAAAAAATATGAAGCTACACCGCTCCCCCACATGAAAACCTCAGTGGCATCTCTGGCAGCCTGGAGGACTCTGTGCCCTCCTGGGAGGAGGGCTGGCACAGGGCGATGGCCTGAGACCCTGGTGGTCTGTACTCAACCCAGTAACAAAGCTACTGTGCTCACCTCAGCCGAGCATGGAGCAAAGGTGCCCGGTGTGAAATGCAGGACTCAACTTGTCTTACCGGGGGGTCAGGAGATCCCAGCCCATCCATCATAGGCTAGTGTGAGTCTCTGAGTTCTTTTATTCTGAGGGTGCCTTAACAGCTGCTGGCAGTGCTTCGCCTGACTGACTCCCCAGTTCAATGCCCCCAACCCAGCCATCACCAGGTCCCACTGATTTTTGTTTTTCCTTCCTCTTGCTTCACCTATTGATTTCTTCCATTTTGTTCCCACCCTTCCCACCTTGACCTTGGTGTTTTTACATCCCCTGCCCTCAGCTCTCTATCCCTCCATCCTGCATGTCCTCTTAGCCCAGGCTTCAAGTGCAAACATCTCTCCTCTCTGTGGGTACCTACCTGAGTCCCAGTTTGGTGCTTCCAAAAAGCAATTTTTTAAGGGTCCTCTATAATCTTTCCCATCCTGCTGATCTCCCTGGACTTCTCATGGGTACTCACAAACTCTGTCTGTTCAAGTTAAGTCAGCTCCTGTACTGTCTCTGGAATACACCCTGGTCACTCCCTACTTTGTGTCTTTGCTTCCGGTGGTTCATGTTCTGGGGCTGTGCCCCACCCTCCTTTTTAATGGTCCGGGTCTAGCCTTGCCTTCTCTGGCTACTCCAGTCTTCATGGCTGCTTCCATTGACTCAGTGAACGGCACCTGCACATGGAGGGTGACGTGTGCTGGGCACGCAGGGCATCGAGGAACAGTCCTCGGCAATGCACAGCTCAGCATGGGAAAGACATTCCTCTGTGGATAGCACCAGCCCACTGTGCTCAGGACCATCCTGGCATCAGGAAGAAGAAAGTGCTGAGAGACCGTTCCCTGGGAGTCCAGGCAGGCCTCCCCTGGGAGACATGGAAAAGCTGGCCTAAAGCCTGAGTCACTTTTCTTTGATGTGCCAGTTCTCTCTTCTTACACGTATATAAGTGTAGACTAGGTTCCGCTAAGCATCTCTTCTCTCTCGAACTCAATCAGCCTTTGATTCTTGCTAATTAGTTTAAGAATATAATGATATACATCCCAGGATCCTCACAGCAGGGGCCTTACCCATGGCATTTTAAGAAGGTGTAGAGTGGGTACTCAGTATTACTGGCTTTCATGGAGTCTTTCTGCATACCTGGATCCTCAGATCTGGTGGACAGACCTGGCTGTGTTCTGCAACCTGGGTAGGGATCGGATGAGTGGAAAGGGAATGGGACAGAGTTTCATTAGTTTGAGTAAAACCATGTCCACAGAGTTTTATCTTCTGAACCTTGGCGTAACTATCTTGAGTTTGGTTGTTACACGGTATTACTTTTAATTTTTCTCTGTGCAGGTGGAGGGAAACGAGATGACACACACACTCACAAAAATGAGTAGATGGTTCAGAAGTGGTGTATGTTTTATATTTAATCATAAGGTTTATTGGGGCCCTTACAACATATTTGGTATAGTAAGTGTGACCAGCAGGCTTGTTCTTACACTGCCCGGCTTCCTCCTTGGGAGTGGGATGTGGTCATGGCAGAATAAATTAAGAATTTAATTCAAAAATCTCAATAGCTTGGGATAACATAAACATGTTAGAGAGCGTGGAATCGGTGTAATCTCAGCCTTCTAATTGGACTCTAGATTTTGCTATAGAGGAGGAACCCCTGACCTTTCAGGGCGGGGGTGGGGGTGGGGGTGGGAATCAATAGAGGGTTGGGAACCGCACCTTTGCATTGAGTTACTTCAGAGCATGTGTGTTTTGGCCCAAAGGTGTTGAATGAAATAAATAGCTTTTCATTTTTCCTTACTTTGAAATGAGAACATAAAGTATAAAATTCCACTCAATAAATAAACTCAGTAGTTAGAAATATAATTCTACGCTACTTTTTGTGATGAACATGGGGAGGAAGGAAAAGGGAAATGGGGAAATAAAATGAGAGGGAGAATGTGAGGGGAACAGTGAATGCTAGAACTGCACAGACAGACACAGGAGAGGAAGGGGAGGTGCTCAGGGAAGCCAGTCCAGGCAGAGGGCATTACATCCTGAGTGCTATTAACTGGGGATGGAGGCACAGATCGTTCTGATGGACCAGAGCCACTACCGTCAGCTTTCCCACTGCTCTGTCTCAGGCAGCTGCAGCAACCCTTCTCCTCCCGTCCAGAACGGAGCTGGACAGTTCCTCCCAGGGCAAAACAAAAATCAAGCCAAGGACAGGTAACTGAGGCGGGACCATCGTACAGTTTCACATTTTATGAAGCACCGAACACACAATGAACACAGGTGTTAAACTGGATGAATAATCACATTTTAAGTTGACGTTTCTGTGTTCTGCTTCTGTCTTTTAATCTCTCTGGCACCTTGCTGGAACTGATGCTCTCTTCCTTCACAGGGATTGTGGTAAAGGGAGAGAGAACAGAGGGTTAAGACTGGGGAGGTTCAAGAGGTTAGCGTCACTGTGCGTAAGCAGTACTGCCGATCCTGAGATGACTCTCTGCGCCCATCAGAATCCTAAAAATACTGTTTTAAAGGAAAACATAAGTCTTCCTAAAACCTCAAACGACCCCTGTATACTTGGCTTTCTTGAAACTTTGGAGGAGAGCACAGCATTGAAGAAGTGGTACCTTTTACAAGTCGTTGTTGTTGTTGTTTTTAAAGACAGCCTTTCTGGCCACGTAGGGGAAAAGAATCCGAAGGGAGGCTGTGCTCATCCCAGAGGAAGCAGGAGAACATCCATCTTCCTCAAGGCCTCCATCCTTGGGCCTGACTCTCTAGAATACATATACTGGTCCCCAGCCCAGTCCAGGTAGTCAGGATTTCTGGGGAAACTGGTGACAGGGTGGCCGGGATCATTTTGATAATGCATGCAGGATGAAGAACCACTGGTCTCCGTGTCTTGTTTTGTTCCCCTCATTTTCTTGTATTTCCTGCTGTATCCCTGAAGCTTGGAGCTACATGTGACACATAAAAGGTACCCATAAATATTTAACGAATGAAGGGATGAATGAGCGATGTCTCAGGGGGGCAAGCAGAGCCGTCCCCTTCTAGTTTTTCTAGAATGAACCTGGGACTCAGCCAAGGGTTGCCGATCACCAAACAGCCCAGGTCGAGGCCAGCAGAGTGGGCTTTCCGTGGCTCTGTTCATGGAGCAGCAGTGGGCGTGGATTCTCCTTCCACAGAGAGGGACAATTAGTGACCTGTCATCGTCATCGTTTAAAATACAGGTCTTTTGCAATGTGGATTAATTATCAAGTGGCGAATTCCAGGTAAACTGTCACCTGGCAGGTCCATAGCAGGAATATGACACATTCACATCTTTGTTTCTTTGGATGATTCCGGTTGGGGATGCAGCACATCTAGGATTCTGCCCCTTCCTAGGAATTCGGTGGGTGGGGACAGCTCTTCTCACCAGGGATCTGGGGTTGGAGATCAGTTATTAGTGCCAGTGCTTTTCAGTGAATGATTTAGATGTAGGATTTTATAAGTTAGCAAGGGGGTACACAAGTTCATCCCTGTAGACTAGACTCATTCTAGTCTTTTCTTGTCCTGGTCATTCCTGGATATGTCGTGTCACACGGCACTTAAGAACTGGGCTTTAGAGACTGACTGCCTGGCTTTGAGTTCTGGCACTTCCACACATTAGCCCAGAATCCTGAGCATGTTATATGACCTGGGCAAGTAAAGGTAATACAAAGCTGATGTTTCTATCCTGCTTGGCCTGGGTTAGGTACCATTTTGTACTTTATCCATGTTCTTATATTGCATGCTCCAAATACTCTCTGAAGGAGGAGTTACCATATTTTAAAAGGTGGAGAAACTGAAGCACTGAGAAATGAGTCTGTGTCCACATCACCCAGATAGTAACTGGCAGAACTGGGGATGCAGGTGTGGACAGTGTCCCCTGGACATGGCTCTCAGTGCTCTGATCCTGTGATGAGGGCTCAGGAGGCTGGTGCCTGTGAAGCCCTCGGTATGTGGTCCTGGCGATGCTGCTGCTGGTGATGAAGTGCTGTTGACAAGGAGAACGCACTTACGAATACGTTATGGGTGTAGATGACACTGGATATGTTATTTGAGAGAAACAGGTTTGAGAACCACTTGTTAGGTTTCCACTTTGGCTGATTAAAAAGTATCCCTGGTGGCGCAGTGGTTAAGAATCCGCCTGCCAATGCAGGGGACACGGGTTTGAGCCCTGGTCCGGGAGGATCCCACATGCCACGGAGCAGCTAGGCCCGTGCGCCACAACTACTGAGCCTGCACTCCAGAGCCCGCGAGTCACAACTACTGAGCCCGTGTGCCACAACTACTGAAGCCCGCACGCCTAGAGCCCCTGCTCCGCAACAAGAGAAGCTACTTCAATGAGAAGCCCGTGCACTACAACGAAGGGTAGCCCCCACTCGCTGCAACTAGAGAAAGCCCGCACGCAGCAATGAAGACCCAATGCAGCCAAAAATGAATAAGTAAAAAAAATTAAAAAAGAAGTATATAATTGTCCTAGGTTTTTACTTGAAAACAGGGCATGCCAGTGGTCATTTTCACATAATCTTTAGATCGAGTTAGAATTGATGTGATGCTTTGATGTAAATAGAATTTAAATGGTCACTAGGAATGAATTGAGAGGCAGGGGCCCTGGATTCCAGTCCATTCTCTACCACTCACTCAGCAGTTGATCATGCCCCATCGAGAAGCGATGCCTCCCCTGAGCTTCCCCTCCCAACAAGAGCAGGTGATATTTTCATAGACCCAGTGTTGCCAACCATGTGATAACCCTTGGGGATTTTTGCCACACTAGAAAATCTGATAGAAACAATAAATAAAGCAGAGACATACTTAGAGGAGAGTAAATAGTATACATGGAGACAAATAGAAATAGCAAAGACAAAACAAACAAGAATGGAAAATACTTTTATGAAGCCACTGAACTAACAACTACTTTGAAAACAGACAGACAGTAAATACTTGAGAAAATCAGCTCTCATGGGGTTTTTCAATGGCCTGGAAAGTCAAATGAAAAATACGGTTTTAAAGGGAGCAACTTATCTTTTTTAACATTTTTAAAATTTCAAACTTTCCACGCTTGCACGTGGTATGAACTCTTCTTGGGAGTGATTCCTCGGCACACTTCTACAAGCTAGGTGAGTCTTAAGTGCATGACTAATGGGGAACTAGTTGTCTGTTTGTTTGTGCCATGCAATTTCAACAAGGAAAAAAGAAAGAAAGAAACAAAAAAACCCCAAGTCTTTATGAGCCACTCTGGTATTGATTAGAACAGAAGTGCTATGTTGACGGGTCTGGCACAAAAACCAATGGAGTGGACATGTCATGACATCATATTGAGAGGTGGGGTCAAGGCTAAGAGACCAGACGTCTTCTGGTGGTCTTGGGTTGACCCAGTGAACTCTCCGGTATTTTGGTAAAGTGGAAATTCCTTTCAACCCCAAAATGTCAGCATTGGGGGTAAAAGAGCATTTAATCTCTTGGATTGAGGCGAGATAGAGTCATCATCTGTCCTGTTCTTCTCCCTTGTTTCTTTCACTCTAACACTAGGTCACTAAACTTAGACGCATTCTTTCTTGCCTTATTCTTGAAATTTTATTTATTTATTTATCTATATATTTTTGGCTGTGTTGGGTCTTCGTTGCTGCATGCGGGCTTTCTCTAGTTGTGGCGAGCGGGGGCTACTCTTCATTGCGGTGCATGGGCTTCTCATTGCAGTGGCTTCTCGTTGCGGAGCACGGACTCTAGGCGTGCGGGCTTCAGTCGTTGTGGCACGCGGGCTCGGTAGTTGTGGCTTGCGGCTCTAGAGCGCAGGCTCAGTAGTTGTGGTGCACGGGCTCAGTCATTGTGGCTCGCGGGCTCAGTAGTTGTGGCTCGTGGCTCTCGAACGTGGGCTCAGTAGTTGTGGCGTGTGGCTCTAGAGCGCAGGCTCAGTAGTTGTGGCACACGGGCTCAGTAGTTGTGGCTCATGGGCTCAGTAGTTGTGGCTCGCAGCTCTAGAGCGCAGGCTCAGTAGTTGTGGTGCACGGGCTCAGTAGTTGTAGCTCGCGGGCTCCAGAGTGCAGGTTCAGTAGTTGTTGCACACGGGCTCAGTAGTTGTGGCTTGGAGGCTCAGTAGTTGTGGCACACAGGCTTAGTTGCTCTGTGGCATGTGGGATCCTCCTGGACCAGGGCTCGAACCTGTGTCCCCTGCCTTGGCAGGTGGCTTCTTAACCACTGCGCCACCAGGGAGAGCCGACATTCTTTCTTTAAAAACTCAGCTTCTACTCATGTGAACTTTTACCAAAGGAAACTCGATAAGGTTGAGTTTGGGGGTGGAAAACCCCAGACCTTTGATCCTCTTTTCTTTCCTGATCACTCTGTGGCCCAGATGTAAGGACTGTCCATCTCCAGAAGCTGTCTTCATTGTTAGCAACTTCTCACAAGACTTCCTTTTAATTCCTACTTCAAAACAACTTGAAATGGAAGAAAAAAAAATTGTCCAATCTGGAGTCTGTGAATTTCTAGCAAGATCACTGACTAGGTTTATTGTTAATAGCCTCATTAAATATTCATGAAGCACCTGTTATTTGATAGGGCTATTCTTAGTCCTTTAAGAATTTCTCTGTGTTGAGGATCCTTTGATCCAGTTTCTTCTCTTTGAGAGTATATCTCATGGACATTGTAAGAAGTCAGAAATGATGAAGAACTTATCTTTTAAAATAATGTTTCCAGTTGGAAACTCAAGTTCAAATTTCTAATAGTAAGCATATCTTTCCCCCCAAATCTGCTGGCTCCCTGGCTTCTCTGTTTGCATTGATTCCCCAACCACCATGTCTGCCTGGGTTAGTAGCATCTTTAAATGCCTTCTTCGCGTTGCCATGTCATAAAGATTTGCTGCCGGGGATGTCTCTCTCCCAGCCCACCCCCTTATATATCATTCCCACTGTCACCAGTCACCTTTGCTACCAGTTAATTCTCACCTGTCACACCCTCTCAGCTGATCTCTAGCTGTCAAGACTTAATCTTCTGGAAGTGTATGTGATTGTTCAAAACATTCAGTGGTTACCCATCGCCAGTGAACACAGGACCTTTCTTTCCTGCCTGTTCCTGGGTTAACTGACTTCAAATTGCTTCTTCACTCTGATCTTCACCCCGAGACCTTTGCCCAGTGTCCTCTCCCACCATGGAGCACAGGCTCCGGACGTGCAGGCCCAGCGGCCACGGCCCACGGGCCCAGCCGCTCCGCGGCATGCGGGATCCCCCCGGACCGGGGCACGAACCCATGTCCCCTGCACTGGCAGGCGGACCCTCAACCACTGCGCCACCAGGGAAGCCCCGCAGTGTCACTTCTAACCCTTCCCACACAAGTCTCTTGCTCTGAGTGTGTGGCAGCTGTGCTTAAGCTGCGGAATCTGTGTGTACGGGGCCAGTCTCAACCCTTGTCTCGGCCAGGACGTTACCCTTTCCTGCCTGGGAACCTTCACAGCACACCGCTGGTCCTCTCCTGAGCCTGCTTCCCACCTCCTCTCACCCTCCTGCCCTTGAACTTCTTGAGGACCTCTCACTCATCTTGCAAAACGCCTCACACATTGCCATGGCCACTGTTGCTACTGTCGGGTACATTTCCACAAACCAGCCTTCCTTTCTGGACCAAGCCATCTGTGTATCAATCTACTTTCCAGTGCTTGCCCATTATCAAGTCCAGGTTTAATAGTTCCATTACATTTCCAAGGATGCTAAAATCACTTACTACAAAAGCAAGCAGCTTCCAGGGAGCAAAATGCAGATCATATGAGGTGTTCTGAGTCTAACTACCGAGTACACACAGAAAAACTAAAGAGATAGGCAACTGACAAACACTGGATACTTCCTAGGGAACAACCAAGGTAGAGCGACCCACATCACTGGTGGGATGATCTAGAAACACAAACAAAGATTGGTCAGTTTCATTATCGTTGACAGTGGAGATGCTGAACCTCCAGGGTGATTTCTTAACTGAGCAGCTAAAACGAGGCCCCCAGACCATCAGCCTCCTTTTCCTGCCCTTTTCTCTCTGGAGTCTTGGTGAGGCGAGAGAGTAACTTTTATTTGCAGGGCTGCTTGTAATATTTCTGGCATCCCAAATCCTCCTTCTCATGTCTTTCATATGCTGTAGTTATTTCATTTTATGCCCGAGGCTAGATGATTAAGGATTGAATTGGAAGTTTCTATAGTAACTGCGATATAAACTTTGACTAGCCTTTTGCTATGCTGTTGTGATTTTTCAAAAAGTTTCTTCACCCCCGTCTTGGCCATAATAGAGTAACTCGGGTGAAGGTGCAGTGTGTAAACGTGAGTCTCTTTCGGCCTTTTTTGCTCCAGTTCCTAATAGCAAGATGACTTGGTAAAGAGACCTTGTCTGTGGATGTACAAGACTTTGAATAATCAGTTCAATACTCTACAGAAGCAATATTCGCAATGATATATTTGAAGACTGTTCTTTCCAGATTCCTTGGAAATATGGTGTTAGCCAAAACGTTTATAATTTAGAAACCTAAGTCTTTCTTGTCCTTAATATCTGCTTCTCTGTAGTCGAGTTAATTTTCTTTCTCTCCCAACTAGAGCTGGGAATGTGCACTCAGCAGAAAGACACAGAGCCATCAGGTTAAAGTGTTCTGTTTTTATTTACATCAGCGATTTGTCGCTTGATAATTAATATCTTTGTCTACCTAAGAGCCCCTCAACTCATTCACTGTGGTGTGAAGGATGTCTCAAGTACGTATGACTCATACCCATACTGAATGTCACAGTGGCTTATGGTGATTTGCTGTGCACCTACCCCTATGGTAGAGGGGGCGTCTGAAAGAGTTTATATCAGGAATTGAATTTGGAACCCGGAAATGTCTCCAAGTTATGTTTTTTGTCAATCTGAGAGGTCAGATTCTTGGGTGCTTGGAGACATTTCAGGGTCTCTGGACCTGAAAGAGATACATTATCATACACGGTCCAAAGGCTCAAACTTGTAATTTGTACGGCTTACTGTTTAATACTAGGCAGACTCTTCCTATGAATCCCAGCAGGGTCCCCACAATGTGGCACTAAATCTCTATGTTCTGTCCTTAATATATAAGAAAAATAGACTTTAAATATGCACTGATTAAAAGTTATAAGGTTTTTCTACATTTATGTTATAGGTTAGCCCAAATATTAAAGACTTATCCAAATGTTTGTATGCAAATACCCTGGTAATTAGAGTGTTGTCATGTCATATCAGTCATACTAAATTTTGCTTTAAAGTATTGAAGTCACTCCATAATGAAATATTAAAATCAAATATGTGAGGAGACTAAAAAGAAACTGCTTCATAAATTATGTCAGCTCATTTCGTTGGCTGGGGAATGAAGGACTCAGGGGAAGAGGTTGCTAAGGGAGTTGGTGATGAAGGAACTGTTTAAAATAACAATGCCAGTTTTGTCTGGGGCATCATCGTGACCCCATAGCCCCTAAATGACCACGGTTGGCCTTAACTAGGCAGGCATAATTGGTGTGGCTCCCCGAGCTTCTGATTGGTTAAAGCAGCAGCCTTGCTGTGCACCTACTCAGGGGTCCGGTGGGCTGGTCCTGGTGACCCGGTCACTGCCCCCCTAAATTGATGCTGGCCCATAAGACTGCCGCTATGCAGTGTAGCTGTGATTTCTTTATCATGGAGAAGCAGCCTGTCCCCCACATAAGTAATCTGCTTCTCATACAAGAGTTCAGTTGTTGTAGCTCTAAATGAGACAGCCGTGGGTGAGAGCAGACAAGAGAATACAAATGTGGAGCTAAGCGAACACATCTGTCCAACTGCTCTGCTGGATTCGACTCTTCATTCTGAGAATCATTTTTATTTTCTGATTTCTTATTTCCTTGTGCAGGAATCTTCCCCGTAGACCAGTGCCTTTCACGCCCAAGTCTTTTCATTAATTTACTTATTTACTTAATTTTTTTTTTCTCTACAGAGGGAGAACTAAAAGAAATACATGTGGGGAAAACAAATGTGGCAGAACAGAGAAGCCCCCAAAGTCGAGAGACTAAGAGAGAACCCAACTTTCCCTAGGCTTTCTAAAGCTTTCCAGCCTTGGCCCGATTAACCTACGTCATTGCCAGTGGTTGTGTGTCTCAACAGGATAACGGGCCTGAGTTAAGTAAAAGCTAATGCCTTCATCACGATAATAAACTACAGTAAATTTAAATGTAGCCTCTGCTTTTCAAGGGTACCCATCTTTAAGTAGAGGCCTCTCCTTTAGCCAAGAAATTCAACTGAATCGTCCTATCTTTGATGAAATGATGAATTTCGTGAAGAAAAGCTCAAACTCTCTGTAGCTACCGTAATTTATGCAAAATCATGCAATTAGTGATAGCTGCGCTAGACATTTTTTTTCTCCAAATGCTCCTGTAATAAAACCATCCTGAGTAGCAGTGCCATCTAATGTAAGTAGTAAACATAGATAGTGAATTATTAATATCTGGTGAGGCATGCAGATGGCAGGACTTCCATTTTTCCTTTGAGCTGACAGCACGTTTGCTAATCATTCTGGCAAAAAAAAAATGGCAAAGATGAATATGAACTTTTCTTTGAAAAGTAACATTCAACAGGATATGAATGTAATAAATAGCACACAATGTGAATCGTAAAACCCGGCACGTTACGCCTCTGCAGAGGGAAATGATAGTTATACTTTCTGCTGGATCCGTAGCATAAGCTTAATGAGGGTAAAGCGTTTTCATACGTGTACCACTCGTCAGGAATGGCCCAGGTCAGGTGATCTGGGTGGTAGTTTTCAATCAAATCCCCAGTCCGGTAACCTTGACATCCCCCCCACCCCGTCCCCTGGCAAATGGAAAGGGAACCTCCTGGTTAGTGCTCATCCAAGGGAAAACCTCCAAACGCGCCGGCCTGGACCCTCCTAGTCTGAGCTGTAGTCCTGTGAAATGATCGCGTGGGTTCCTAGCCAAGGCAGGGCTGGCCCAAAGTTCCTTCCCTCTCTTGGCCACTTCACCTCGGGATGCTTCCGCAGAATTTACGCGCCGAAGCAGACAAGGTCAAATTCAACGGCTTCACGGCTGCTCATGGTTCAGCGGCCCGACCGGGCGTCCAGCCCTCCGGCACAGACCTGCAGCAGGAGAGGGCTCAGGGCCCCGCTCTGTAGATGAGCCAGACGCACCCGGTCCTCCCCGATTTACACCAGATGCGCCTCTCCTCCCCCACTCCTGGCATCCCCTTATCGCTAGCTCCATCTCCCTGTGGCATATTTTGGGCTAGGAGAATGCTGAGGTCATGGGGACAGGCTCTTTTTCCTGACGACGGAGATGCCGGCCGGGAACCCTGAGCATGAACCAGCAAGACGCAGACTCTCGCTCTTGACTTTGGGCTCCAGGCGCTGCCCGGCCCCGGGCCGGCCCGCGGGCTCCCTCCTCCCTCCTGCCCTGGTTCGCCAGCAAGCCTGCTTAGCCCGGTCTGCAGCCTTGGTTGTTTTCCCACGCCTGTCCCGGTCTGACTCGGGATGCCGAGCCCCCGGAAGGCCCGCGGGCGCCGACCCCGGCCCGCAGCCCCGGGAAGGTGCCAACCCGAGCGAGCCCTGGCGCCACGGGAGGAGACGGGCATTTCACGTGGGCAGCTGCCTTCGCTCTGCCCACGCCTCTCCATCGCGGCCGGCGCCAGGGCCCCTCCACTCGGACTTTTGCCCCCGAAGTTAATAAGTCGTACTTGCCAGTTCGCTTTAGTTTGGAAAAGACTTAAAAACCTCGAAATCTGCCGGGGCCACGGCCGCCCCCTGATCCCCCCAGTTCTGCCTGGCTCGGGCTGTCGGGCGCTCATGAGGCTGTGGCGTTTGTCTAGAACGGACATCGCAGACACGCAGCCCCGCTCCTCCCCGGCCGTCGCCAAAGTTGCCTGACGCCCCTCGGCGACCCGGCCATGACAGATGCAGTTGCGTAACCTCCCGCCCCCGCCCGCAGCCCGCCGCCCGCCGCCCGCCGCGTGGTTCGCTCCCGGCTGCACCGGCGCGTCCCGGCCCCGGGAGCCGCCGAGTCCCCGGCGAAGCCCGTTCGGGGGCGAGTGCGAGCTCCCGAGCCGGGGTCGGCGCCCGTCCCGGCGGTGCTCTGCCCGCGGCCAAGTGCAGCGGGCGCCGGGGCGCGGGAAGAGGGCGCGCGGGGAGAGGGCGCGCGGGGCTCCGCTTACCTTCGGCTGCTTACAGATAAGTCGAGGTCGGTGCAGCGCTGGGCTCGGGCATGTCTCACCGCGGACCCGGGCAAGCCTGGCGCGGCACGCAGCACTCAGGGCAGGGCATCCGCGGCGAGGCTCGCCGGGCTCGCGCGGAGGAAGGCTCGGCTCCGGAGACTTGGCCGGCTGCGCGCCCGCCGCCCGCCCCCTCCACGGCCGCCGGCCCGGCCCGCCCGGCCCGGCCGGCCCCCGCGCCGCAGCTCGCGTCCCTCCGGCCCGGCTCAGCGACGCGCGCGGGGAGGCAGCGGCTTGGCCGGCTCCGGGGATGCCCGCGCGCTCGCTGGCTCGCGGCGCGGCGGAGGCAGCCACAGCCACCAGGCTCCGTGCTCCTCCGATGTCCTCATTTACTGCGATTGTCTCCGGCGAGATCTCGGAGCAGAGGCCGGGAGGCGGGGGCGGAGACGGGGAGGCAGCGGGAGGGAAGTCCTTGCCGCCGCCCCCGGGTCCCAGCTACTCCGCCGAGCCGGGCGGCCGGAGGACAGGGCGCCGGAGCCGCGCGCCCGCCGCCTGTGCGCCCGGCTGGCACTGAGGCGGGCGGAGCCCGGGGCCCCGCGGGGCGGGAGCCGGGGCGGCGCGGGGCCGGACCGGGCCGCGTGCGTGGGGTGGGGGGACCCGAGGGAGCGGAGCGGGCGGGAGTGCAGGAGCCCCCGCCCGCCGACGCCCGAGCCCGGGGAGGAGGTGGAAGGAGCCGCCGGCGGCTGCCGCCTGCGCGCCGGGCTCTACCGCGGCGCGTCCTCGGGGTTTCTGGGCTGCAGGCGGCGCTGCGCGGCCCGGGAACTTGTTGAGCCTACCCTGGAGCTGGAGCCGCCTCCGGAGCAGCTGGAGGGCGGGGCCCCCTAGGTTTTTACCGGGAGCGGTCGGTGGGGACCCCGCGCGATGGCCGCCTGCTGTGCCGGCCGACCCAGCCCAGCGGGGCTTTGAAATCCAGGAGCGCGTGGGGTAGGCGCCTGCCCCCTCACCTGCGGATTGCTGCCCGGTGAAGGCCAGGGTCAGGGGCGCGTTGCCTTGGGCCCAACCCGGGGTCAAACCCCCTTAAGTGGAGACTGACCGGCAGGGTCGTTGCGACTGGCCTGGGGACCCAAGTGGGGCTGCCTGCGGCGTCCGTTGCCCGCTGACCTTTAGGAACACTCCAGAGCCGGCGCCACCGCTGCTCCTAACCGAGACCCTCCCCCTCCACTGACGCTCACCACCCACCTGCCAGGCCAGAGCGCTTGCTGCGTTAGTTTCAGGCCAGAGTGGAGCTCGCTTGGGGAGGCACAAGGAGCTACACCCGCTGCCCCCCAAATCCACCTATGAGTAGGTCCTCTGAGCTCAAAGCACCTGGCCCCAGGGGCTTTGCTAATTCCTGGCAGAACCTGGTGCCCGTGCCTGCGATGAGACAGCCAGCGAGCTGCGGGTCAACCGGCTCCCTAAATTGTCTCAGGCTTGGGGCTTGAAGTTCATTCTCTTTGAACATGCCTGAAAGTAGCCACGTTCATTAGACTTAATATTTCCCAAGAAAAGTCAGAGAAATGGTAGACCGGAGGGCAGTGCCAGGCTCTGGGGAATGAATTGGGAGGACAGTTGGTGACGTCCTTTCACTCAAGCACCTCTTCAGACACAGTTGCTGGTGCGCACACCCCGCCTGCTCATCCCTGACGCACCAGCCCTGTGCCTGGGACTCAGCCATTGCTGGGTCCTTGTTCACTGAGTTGAATTGAGCCTAGCTCCATGCTTTATATAGTGTCAGTTCTTTATAACTCACTTTATACGAAATTCTTTATTTGTCTGTACATGGATGCTTGGGGTGATGTTTCCAGACATTACACAAGAAAAGCATCCTGAAATCTCCTTTCCTCTCATCCTTTGGGATACAACTCTACAATCCTCGGCATCCAGATATGCCCAGGAAGGGATTCCAGAACCTGTGGATCCAAACTCTGTCATCGTGCTCTTTATTATCCTTTCTTAACCTAGATTCTTCAAGGCTCATTTTCAGCCTGTTTACTTCTCTGGCTGGTAGTGGCGCTTGGGAGGCTGGCTGGAGAGATTTGCCAGGTGATGCGTGAGCAGCCGGGAAACCTGTAACCCCTGTTCTGCCTGGAAGGGAACTGATATTGGGGATGTGTAGGACTTGGGGACATTCAATGCCAGGTGAGAGGGATCGTTGCCATGGATGCCTGCAACGTAATCCTCCGGGGATGGGCTGTTGCCACTGTGGGCTCAATATCTCTCCCAGTGGTCTGGGCAACTTTCTGTAAATCTTGCTTTACTGCTAAGGCATAACACCGAAATCTGTCTTCCATCTCTTAAACATGTCACTGTAAATGAAGCTGCCAGGGCATCCTGAAATTGTGCTGGTGGTAATGGAAAACTAAATTTTTAGGGACCATGAGTGAAAACAGATAAACATAAATGCATAAATGCATGCCGAGAACAGAGCTGAGCCACAGGTGGCAACGTGAAGCTGGCAAGCTCCAGGGACAGTGGGGTTTGTGATCCACGTGGTGTATAATTCTGGGAAGAAAATGGAAAGCTGTAATTGGCAGGTTAGAAAACCCACTTAATATGAAGAGGAGGATTTAATTGTCCTTTTTCATATCATCAAGACTACTTTTAGTTGTTCATGGATCTAGTAGACACGAGTCTATTAAAATTATTGGTATCCCCCCTCTTTTTTTTTTTTTTTTTGCGGTACGCGGGCCTCTCACCGTTGTGGCCTCTCCCGTTGCGGAGCACAGGCTCCGGACGCGCAGGCTCAGCGGCCATGGCTCACGGGCTTAGCCGCTCCGCGGCATGTGGGATCTTCCCGGACCGGGGCACGAACCCGCGTCCCCTGCATCGGCAGGCGGACTCTCAACCACTGCACCACCAGGGAAGCCCCTCCCTCCTCTTGTTTGAAGTAAAAAACTATTTGTCGTATTACTTAATGGCAAGTCTTCAACTTCACGAAGGTAAATAATGGTGAGACATTGTCGCACCTTACCTTAGGCTGTGGAGAGGTATTCCACATGGGTGAAGTTGATGCGACATCATGCTCTAACCTTTAAAGCAAACGCTGTGCTGGGGGCTGGCCGGGGACACAGGAAATTCAGCCATCTTCCTGCTCCCAGATCCCCATGGCATTATTTTTTATGGATGGAAGTGTGCGTATTTTTAAGGTGTAGAATAGATCATGTTTAGTTCTTTCGGAAGGGGAGTTAAAAGTTGGTATAGAAAGTAGATTCATTTTAGGAATCAATTTGGTAAAAATTGGGTGCTTACCTTTTGCTTCAGATTTTCGCTGGAAAAGATGGACTGGCAAAGGCAAAAAAAAAAAAAAAAGCTACTTTTAAAGTGGAATTTCCCGAAAGCAGAAGCGCCTAAGAATAAAAATACAAGAAAGTACAAGAGAGATGATTAAGAAAATATCCGAGTGTCTTTGTTTGCCTCCTTCTTGGATGTGGGAAGGTGTTGTGCAGAGAATTGCTGGCTTTGCAGTCCTACAGCTTAGTAAATTTTGAGGTCTCAATTTCCACGTTAAAGAAGACAAGAATATAGTCAAAGATGTACAGCAACGTTCATTAGTTTTGTACATCTGACTTCCGAACTGGAAATAATGCAAATTTCTGTCAACAGTGGAGTGGATAAAAATTGGGGGGTTTATTCATACAGTGGAATACTACACAGCAAGGAAGTTATTACTGATGCGTAGGATAACATGAGTGACCTTCACAAACCTTGGACGGCAGAAGCCAGACACAACTGTCAATGTCATTATGATTCCATTTAAATAAAGTCCAGGAGGGTAAAAAATGTACCGATGGTGGTAAATGTCAGAAGGATGGTTATCTTTGAGCACACTCGTCATACAGGGTCACACTGCCTTCTGTGTATCTTGAACCAGGTGGTTGCACAGCTGTGTACTTATGGAAAAGTTCATCGAGACGTTCTCTTTTTTCAGGATGCCTCCATTCTGTCTGGGCATTATTCCTGCGTCTTGGCAATGTCTGCACACAAGTTCCCCCAATAATCTATCCCTTTAAATGAACCAGCTTATCTATCCATCAGTGAAATTAGCTTGTATATTCCGAAGTGTCTTTCTCTCCAAAACCCAAGCCCAGAGAAAGAGAGGTGTCGACAGACTCACTGGTGCTGTGGGTGAGGCTCTGATTACCTGCATGTTGGAGCATCCTTCCTTGGGAGGCTGCTCCTAGACATCTGCTCGACTCTCAGGATACACAACCACAGTAGAGTTCATGTTGGAGATGATTTTCCTACCATCCTTTCATGTTCTGCAGCGAGTGAGGTGAGCCTGTGTCTGTGATGGCAGGTTTCACCCTTCAGTTCAGAAGCTGTGGGTACAGATCAGCCATGCTCAGCCCCTACGGAGGGGAGGGAACTCGGGTTGACCTAAGCCTGTAGGGGCGAGATCAGATACATCAGGGCATTTTTCTTTTCTCTTTCAAGAACAAGATATAGCACTCAAAGGGGCTCCAGCCAGACCTCATCTTTTGCCTCAGAGACTAGTGAGAAGCCTTCTGAATCACCCCTTTTGTCGTATTCTGCTCAAGCCTTCACTGCCCGCTTTCAGGGCTGACTTTCTGCGCATAAGAGTCTCCTTCTGTGTAAAGTCCCTTGCCCGTGGCTCTTCCATTGTCCTGGCAACAAAGCCATGTTTCCTTCTGGTGGGAATCAGAGCTGTGTTTCTCAAGTACTCGGGATTCTCCCCATCCCTAGTTTCTTTCCCTTCCACGGTGAGCAACCAGGGATGATGTTATTGCCTTGGAACACAATTTGGTTCCGAAAAACTGAACATCACGCAGATGAGTTGAAATTCCTGGTTTTCTGTAACGCATCATTTTGAATCTCATTTATCTGTAGGAAATGGAATGGTTTTATTTGTAAAGAGAGCAAAAGTGGTGGTAGGTTTTCTTAAACACACCACGCAGCCGAGGCGATGGTATGTGAGAAACGGTGAAGAGTGGGCATTTGCTTTTGACTCTCCCCTCCCCACTCAGGACCCCTCGTGCGCAGGGCTCTGCAAACCCAGAGGCTTTCCCCTCCCCCCAAGCCCGTTACTGCCCCCTTTCCTTTAGGTGGGTGTGCTGAGAAATAAACACCTGCACCTTATTTACCTGGCCTTCATTTTGTGAGTCTGGGTGAGCGGCCCCATGGGGGATTTCTCATCATCCAAGTCTCATCTGCTGCAGAGCAGATCTCTTCCGGGTGAGGTCGAAGGTGAGGGGCTTTGCATAACCCCTGCTGGTGATGCTGGCTGCCTCTCTGACGTGGCGAAGTCAACCCCTCGTCAAGCAGGCAGTTGACACCGGCTGAAGAACGATACCTTTGACCAGAATTAGGTCAAGAAGGGATAAAAATTGCTTTCAAATTTCAGTGTCTGCTCTGCTAACCCACTTTGCTGGTGTCCAGACTATTGGTGACCCTTCCTTGAGCCGTCTGCCCTGGGGTACACAAAGCCTGTGGTCAGTGTGGGTGGGGCCTCAGGGAGGCCTGCGGTCTCCCCGCAGCACTTGCTGTGGGGTATCCGACAGAGGTATTAATTGGTTTGCCTTCTGTTCCCACCTGGGGATTCACCAGACATGGAGGAGGGATGGGGACATAGGGCAAAAGGAGAAAAACAAAGAGCCCTCGTTCGTCCACTCTCTTCCTTCCACAAACCCCATTTGACGATAATGACGGTCCTCCTTGGTCCTGTTTCTGCAGAATGCCACGTACCTGGTGAACTGTGCAACATCTCCTGTTGTCCTCACAAGGCAACCATGAAATAGATGCTCCTATATACTCTTTTCATGGGCTTCCCTGGTAGCACAGTGGTTGGGAGTCCGCCTCCCGATGCGGGGGACACGGGTTCGTGCCCCGGTCCGGGAAGATCCCACATGCTGTGGAGCGGCTAGACCCGTGAGCCATGGCCGCTGAGCCTGCGTGTCCGGAGCCTGTGCTCCGCAACGGGAGAGGCCACAACAGTGAGAGGCCCGCGTACCGCAAAAAACAAAAACAAAAACTATATACTCTTTGCACAGAGGAAGAACAAAAAAGTTAAGTAACTTCTCCAAGGTCACACAGCTAGGAAGTGATGGTGCCTAGATTCAAATCCAATACTGCCAGCTGCCACGATGCTACACTGCCCCAGTCAGGTTTATGCTTTTTGTATCAATCTGAGCTTCGCTCAGGGACAGATTGAGTGTTGTCCTGTTCGTCCCATGCACTGGTCAGACATCACGGTCCTACTTGAGGAGTGGCCTTAACCAGCGAGGTCCATTCCTGGCCACACCAGCTACCCGTGTCCAGAGTGCACTTCACCCCTCCAGGCTCTCGTGGTGCCATCTTGGCTCCGTCATGGAACAGATTCTGACTAGTGATGTTAACTGCTAATGCCAAGCCCTCATAAAGCAGGTCACATGTCTAGGCTGACTGAGGCGTGGTTTTGGCCAGGCGTTTCTCCTTTATTCCCTAAACGTCATCTGATCACTGTATCGATTATACTTTTAAACAGCAATATGCCATCATCGTCTCGAACTTGGATAGCACCTTTTGCTTCTCCAGTGTAATTTCAACGATCTTAGCATACCTGCTAAGCTGAATACCTGCTATTAAAAGGATCCATCATAATATACATGTTCCGTATATACCACAGAAGACCATCTCAGTTTCTTCCGGGACCAGGTGTCATGACGCTGTGTTACCATGGTCTTCTAGATGTATTTGCTTAGTAAGATGGACCCTGGATGATGAGGTAGCCAGCTGCCATCCATCGGAAAGCAAGCATCTTGTTCTTAAACGCCAAGTTCCAAGTGGGAAGAGTACAGAATTTTAAAAAGTCTCTAGTTCTGTTTGGTGATCTCTAAGGTTACACACAGATTTCCAGTTCTGTGTTTTTCATAAATATTTCTTTTTTTTCCTCGTATTACCGAATCCTTGGAGAAGTAAACAGGCCATTACTTTAATTCCACTGCTCTGTCACGTTGCAGAGCTCCCTGTTTCCGATTTGCCTAATTTGTGTTTGGGCACATTCTGGAGCAGTGTTACACTCTAGACGTGCACCTGGCCTTAGAGGCTCACTTCTGGGTTCCCATGTGTTAATACGAGTGCACCTTTAACTAAAGTTAAAGCAATAAACAGAAACATATTTTAACACATTTCTTATACAAATTTAACTTCTTAGAGGATTCAAAGAAAAGCAAGACATTTTGTTTTTAAATGTTGCTTAGTGTTCTTTTTCCTTTTTTTTAAAATACAAAGTCCAGTGTGGTAGGTTAAAATGCGTATGGTTAGAATGTGGTGCAGATGGCCAAGGTTGACCACAGTCCCTGTACAGTTGATCACGGTTCCCTGGTGGGTTCTCTCCCTGCTCCCAGGCCTCTGAGCTCAGAAGGGAGGGGTCTTTATATCCCAGAACATGCATTTCATTCCAGGGACAGAGGCAAATCATACAAAGCTTTTTCTCATTGGTGTTCATTGGTTGGCTATTTCAGGAGGTTAAAGGAAGCAACTTGAAAATCAATTTGTTTTTAAAAAAAAATAAAATTGAGGTGTGAATTTGGAAATTGAGTCACCAAAACGATGAAATAGCATTAGTAGAGAAATCTGTTACTCAGTGTCAGGTTTCAAGGAAGTCTTAATTCTTTTTTTTTTTTTTTTTTGCGGTACGCGGGCCTCTCACCGTTGTGGCCTCTCCCGTTGCGGAGCGCAGGCTCAGCGGCCATGGCTCACGGGCCCAGCCGCTCCGCGGCATGTGGGATCTTCCTGGACTGGGGCACGAAACCACGTCCCCTGCATCGGCAGGCGGACTCTCAACCACTGCGCCACCAGGGAAGCCCCTTAATTCATTTTTATTCTGTCCTCACTCTGGACCCCCAACATGTAATGTTTCAGAATTTGTTAAATATTGAAAATGTGCACCGAGGCTTGGCATTTCAGCAATCAGTAAGGGTTCTTGAGACTGACAGCCGAGTCCCTCAATGGCCTCTCTCGGCCTCAGTTCGACGTGTCCTCGTTAATCGTGGTTTGTCCCCTCCTGGCCCATCTCATGCTTCAAATCTCTTTACCCGTTTGAATGTGGATCACCTTGCTACATTTGACAAGCATGAGCACATGTAAAATTATCCTTTTATGAGGATGTCTTGGGCTATGAGCATTGTGCCCTAAAGTTCTAGTAGTAGATGAAACTTATTGATGATTTATTTATTTCACTGAATCCGAATATGAACATGAAGACATTTATTTGAATGGTACTTTCTTCCCCCTCTCTCCAGCAGAGTAAATACTGTCACATGAAATTGCTGACGATACTTCCGAGTCCCTTAAAATAAGAGTTGGGATCCATTCACACCATGAAAATAGTGAAGAACCGGCCTCTTCACCTGCGGGTTCATCAGCTCTTGGCTCTTTCCTTTTTGGTCCCTGGGTGTTAATGAACATTTTCACTCTGGAGCTTTCTCTGCTCCCTCCTCCATCCGGAATCAGGAATGAGGGTTCTGAACGTCAAGCTCTGGGTCTCAGCCCCGGGAATTCCATGTTCGGGCTCTGTGGTTGTGGGTGAATTGCATGAATTCCATCTGATGTTTTAGACAACCTCTCATAAGCAAATGAGCAGATTAAAGCCACGTCGTAGTTTGGTAACCACTCCCCTCCTGGTCGCATAAGTGAACCGAGACAGATGCCCGCAGCACGGAGCGTGTAGCTTTCCAGAGAACTGTGTTCCTGTTGTACATTGGGCATATGTAGAGTTCTTTGTTGAATTCTTGCTTTTCCTATGGACAAGCGTGCTTTGTTGGTCCTTAAAGGGCATTTTTAAAACATCGCTGTAGTGAAATCAGCTTCAGGTGTGATGCATGCACGTGGCGAGTGTTGAGACGTGGCTGAGTTCACCTTGAAATTTAAATAAGCTCCAGTAAAGCAGAAATAATGTCTGTATACCATGTAAAATGCAGAGATCTCCCACAGACTTCTTTCTTCTTTATTTCTTGACAAGCATGCATAATCTCTTCATTTGAATACAGAACAGAATCAGTACTTTAAGTTATTCATCCGTGGGTGCAGCCCACCTTAAGCAAACTCCTTATGTGAAAGGGTGGCCTGGCAACAGGCAAACTGGTAACTTTACCAAATGCTCATTTCGACGAAGGCTACCTTCAGATAACCACTGTCTCTCATGCACTTAGAGGGATTCAGGTTGTCAAACGTTACTTAATACGTGACTTTGCAGGACTACATCTTTTGCATCAAGTATCGTCTACTGTACAATGTTGTTTACACACACACGTATGAATACACGTATACACTGGAAACTCCTGAAATTGCCTGTGGTGGGTTTCTGTACACATTCCCCGAGTAAGATAGTCTAGGCATGGTTTGGGTCGTCAGAGCGGACTATCAGGGTTCTCGGTTTGCTAAAGTTCCCCTCTACCCTCTCTATGACATTTACCGAGTACAAACCAGAGCTAAAAAAGTAAAGAGGTAGACTTACCTCCCAAAGGATCAGGCACTGTGCTAGATGCTTTACATGTTTTCTCTTACTTCATCGCCTCCACAACGTTATGAAGTAGTAACGTGTGAAATGCAAATCGAAGGGCTGGTTGTGTAGCATCTTGGAAGATTTTTTTTTTTTGCCTACACCACTTTTCAGAGTTAGAGTAAATTGGAATTTACCAAGGTGTTCTTCTAAGTACTTCACAGGCCTTGTCTAGTTGAGTTTATTCCTGTTTTTACGGTAGCCAACACTTCTCGCTAATATAAATAGATGTATTGGCTTATTAAATATTTCATTTAAACATATGCTAATTTCTTCTGGGTAAATGACAAGCCTTGGCATCCCAGGTTCTGTTCTCCACAAAGTGCAGTCAGTTTCAGGTACCATCTTTCCTCCATCAACTGTTATTACATTCTTGACCTTCATGGGGAAATAGAAAACACCACCCCCCTCATTCTCTAGTCTTCATTGAACTGACTCACTTTACGCCCATTGGTTCTTCTGTGCTGGTCATGGTTCTAGACTTTTCATGAATTAGGACCTTAACCTCCCTAAAAGCTCCATGAACCGAGGTCATGGTTATCAGCACCATGTCAGGTGAAGAAAAGAAGCACAGAGAGGTCTACACGTGTGACTGACTAGGTCTGGAATCTTACATAAAAACCACTACCAAGAAGTTGTGGGTGATTAGGAATCTTCTCCAGAAATATCGGAGAACAATTCACCTTTCAGTGAGGCAAAATATAGATGTTAGTATTAATTTTCAGCTTGTTCATGAATGATCCAGTAAACTTCTGGGAGACCTGGAAGTGCTGTCCCTTTTTTCCCCAGGAAAACAGAACGTCATTCGTTCTTGTACGTGTTGAGAACATGGGTGATTATCATAAGGCAATTTGGGGATTTTTGCCTTAATAGGCAACTGGCTTTATTACCTAATTGTTAATGGAAAGAAGAATTTATAGCAGTGGGAGGCAGACTTTTTCTTAGAGTTACATAATAAATATATTTTCGACTTTGGGGGTCATACAAATCTGTGTTGTAAAAACTCATCTGTGCTGGCGAAGCAGGAAAGCAGCCACAGACAATAGGTAAACAAATAAGCATGGCTGAGTTCCAGTAAAACTTTATTTATAAAACCAGGAAGTGGGCCAGATTTGCTGACCCCTGATATGTAGCATAAGTTGTTCTGAAGAATTTTGGTGCCATATATAAGCCCACATTTTAAGGATGAATTAATAAAGCATTTGACTCATCACAAGAAACAGTGTTTTTTCCTTTTGCTTCTCACGTACACTGGATTCTGGGTAATACTTCTTCATCTGAGGTCTGTGCAGAATTAGATCAGTGTATCCTATCAAGGATTACTTCTGGTGAGGGATATGGTGATGGAGCGGTTCATCTGTTAGTATTTGAGTAACAGATAATAATTCCATGCATCAAGGTTCACATTCTTGGAAAAAACAAAACCCAAAAAGACAAAACTGGGAATGGCAACATCTTTGTCATTGTGTACCAGAGGATTTTGCTTTGCTGGTTATGGGAATACTCTAGTTATTGGAACTAAAAGGCAGTAAAAGGGAAAGTGAGTGTATTTGGGGCCTTTGAACTTCCACACCCTTGGAGAGAACACTACATAAGTCAAGACGAGACAATGCTAGACAGCTGTTATTGGATTTTCATCTATGCCCGATTTATTTAGGTGCTTCAAGAAACCAAATGGATTATCTTTGCTGTAGGCTTCTAATACTGGAGCTATTATGGTGACTGATATGAAATATATTTTGTTTTGGTGGTTTCCAAACAGTTGAGATAAATAGTTAAGTTTCTATAACTGGTCTTTGTAACCATATGGAAAATGATTAAGTATTAGCTTCATATGAATTTCTCACTAAAATAAGAATAAACACTCAAATATCCTTACTAATGTTATACTTAATCCTTCAGGTTTGAATATTATCAGGGAGCAGAGATTTCATGTCCCTGTATCATTTTTTTAAACATGCCAAAGATGTGACCTAGTGATCATTGAATTCAGTAAACTTCATCGTGTATTGTCATCCAGCTTTAAGATTTGACGGAACACAACATCGTAAAGCAATTATACTCCAATAAAGATGGTAAGAAAAAATCTGTCAGTATCGTATCATCTGTTAGTACTTTGTGATAATCTCTAAAGACATTAGATAAACTTGTTTTCTTTTTGCATTTTACCATGGTTTTATTTATGTATTTTTAACATCTTTATTGGAGGATTGTTGTTTTACAATGGTATGTTAGTTTTGCTGTATAACAAAGTAAATCGGCTATACGTATACATATATCCCCATGTTTCCTCTCTCTTGCATCTTAATTTAATTTTATATAACAACATTTTTTCTGTAGCCTGTCATTAGGACTATGGTGCACCTTCATTAACTAAAATTAGTTCGTTGTGCGTTGTGCTGTAATTCAGCAAGTTGCAGTTAACGTAGTGTCTCTTTGGCGATGGCCGTGTGTTTACCTAGCAGTGAGGATCTTAACCTACATACATTGCATTTCTCTCAAGTGTGTTTAACTGAAGGAAGTGTCTTTGAATTTATCTTCTCACTGTATAACTCTTGGAAGTACTGAGATTCCTTGGAAAACCCAGAGGCAGTTCTTCGGTTTTATGCTCTGCTTCAGCTGACAACGAGTGGCAGTTCTGAGAACCAGTTTTCTTTTTTTTTTTTTTTTTTTTTTGTGGTACGCGGGCCTCTCACTGCTGTGGCCTCTCCCGTTGCGGAGCACAGGCTCAGCGGCCATGGCTCACGGGCCCAGCCACTCCACGGCATGTGGTATCCTCCCGGACCGGGGCACGAACCCGCGTACCCTGCATCGGCAGGCGGACTCTCAACCACTGCGCCACAGGGAGGCCCTCCAGTTTTCATTCTTATACTAAGGTTCAGTTGATGAATCAGAGTGTTTAACACATAGAAGTTAAGAGAAGGTTGTCCCTGCCTTTGGAGTTGAAGAAGAAAAGCATAAGCAAGTGTGTGTTGCGTGTGTTCTAGGGCTTGATTCGGGTTTTTGTCAAAGAAAGCAAAATCTGAGGTCAACCTGTGTGGGGAAATCGCATTCAAGATTTTCTGAAGGTTGGAGAAAGGAGCAAGGGCAAGTTGGAACTGTAGGGAGAGCAGGGGCTCGGGATAGGGTCAAGCCCGTGGAGTCTTTGGTGACCTGGTGTTTTTCATGACTTGCCTGGGCTTGAGGGGAGGGTAGTTCTCATCCTTTTTGTCAGAACCGAGAATCTGATACCTCATGTCATGCTGGAGGGGGGAGGCTTACAGGGAGTCCTCCGAGCCATTCTTCTTTCTTCCCTTGGTTGGAGCTGCCTTTCATTTTAAAATGGTGGATTTGGAAAAGAGAAGAGTAGTAAAAGTGCAAGAAGATGATTCACACCAGTAAGTGCTCCGTCCAATAAGTTGTAAAAAGAAATACATCCCACAACCGGGGCAAGTAAGTGTTACACGTAGAATTATTGAAGGAACTCTGTTCAGAGAGACCTAGGGATCGCGACTCCAATTATACGAGGATGTGCCCCCGTCCTGTTAGCAGTGCACCTAAATATGCAGGACCCTGGAGCACATGAATTCAGCTGGGGCCCATTTCCTAAGACTTCTAATGTGCGTTCACCCTAGCAGGGCCGCACGGGTTTCCATGTCCTCTATGCTGTTTTCCAAGGACGTGGAGACTTGGCTTAAGGAAATCCTAGGCTTGGCTTCTGCGCAGCTGGTATAAGTCATCATTCCCGCTCTATTAGTCACTTCGACACATTATGATGCTCTGCCAGGATTTTTTTTTTTTCAAATCAGGAAAAGAAAGAGAAGATTTATATCTCAGTTCCTTGGTTCCCTCACAGTGAGAATGAAAGATTTTTATGGAATCTTAAATTTGGTGGTTATCATCCCATTACCTATAGAAACTACCGTAAAGACTCCATTCCGCTCCCTTCGACACGTGCTCTGGGCACCATCAGTGCTCGTAACGTGGCCCCCGTGCTCATCCCGGGAAGAAGGGCCCCTCCTTGTCTCTGCAGAGGACTCCCACAGAAGCCTTGGAGGGCCAAGGAGGTGGTGTGAGGCATTAGAGCTGCCAGAAAGGAGCCCATGCTGGAAAATTTATTCTGAGGGATGTGGGACCCAGTACCGTTGGACGCTCATGCAGTCAGAAGGGGACTTTCTGGGATTCCCGGGAAGGAGCTCTCTCAAGTTGAGCCCAGGAATCCAGAAATGCAAGTAGAGCGGGAGCTACGTCAGGCTGTTTCTTTGTCCCTCTTCCTCTGCTTTCTTGGCCTTTAATTCTCCTGTCCATCCGGCATTGCACCTCTAGATGCGATTGGCATAGGCCATGAATATGTGGGTGCCAGGCCTAGCTCTCCACTCTGCCCCTCCCTGCAGGAGCTGGGCTGCTGGTCGACGTTGGGAGCAGGACGACCTCTACTGGTCTCTCTCTTTTTGTTTTCCTTCCCCAAAGATTCCTCAGCACATGCGATTGAAGGCATAATGCAAATTCTCTCCCTCTGCTGCATTGTCTTAGGCATGACTACATTTCTTTAGAAGAGTGAAATAAAAGCTCAGAATATTCTTGGGGCTGGTTTCTAAATGCGACAAAGGCTTAATGACTTAAGGCATTACAACCAGCGGCTCTTGGCATCCTTTTTAGAGCTCCAGCTGGGCTGCCCAGCTCTGCACACCCATCGCAGGAAGGGCCGTTGGGGAAGGCCAAGTGCAGGTAGCTGGACAGATGGGGTCTGCCTGTCTCCTTTTTGGGAAGGGCATTTCTCTTAATTTACTCAGTGGGTTAAGCTATCAGACACCTTAAGGGGAGAAAGGCTCCTCCTCAGTTTACCCCCAAAACTCACGTATTGACCTTTGCCAAGCCAGCCTCTGTGTTTCCAGTTTTCTGCCTTTATAGGGGAGTGTGGATTGACCCCATTTGTGAATTTGGGGTCTTGAGATACGATCTGACCAACATCAGGTGCCCCTTAGAAGCATAGCTGTCTGTGTGCTTTTCATTATTGGCATGTTTGCCTCTGACGTGTAACAGCTTTCAGTACTGATTTTTTTTTTTTCTTTCCAGATTTTTTTTTTTAGAGCAGTTTTAGGTTCACATTAAAATCGAGGGGCAGAGACAGAGGTTTCTCCCTCGCCCTCTGCCCTCCCACACGCACAGCCCCCCTCCGCCGCCCACTATCAACATCTCCCACTGGAGGGGACCATTTGTTACACTCAGTGAACCTACACTGACACATCACGATCACCCAGAGTCCGGGCTTGGCGTTGTATGTTCTGTGGGTTTGGACACAGGTGGAATGACACGTATCCATCATGATAGGGTCATGCAGAATAATTTTACTGCCCTAAAAATCCTCTGTGCTTTTTATGATTGTGATATTTACCTCTAACTTTTAACAGCTTTTCTTATTGAGTTTTTATACACTGATTTTTTGGTTTTTTCCCTAGTCGAAATGATAGGTTAGATGACTGGTCAAATAAGAAAGATTCAGGCACCATCATTTTTATAAAAGCATATTCGGAAGTAATACACGCAGTTGGTGAAGAAGGAAGATGGCATCGCAGGTGGTCCACCTGTGCTCTGCAGCCACCCCTGGGTGGGGCTGAGTCTTCCCAGGGACGTGCCCCCAGGTGCAGGCTGTTCCTGTGAACACTCCCCCTTCCCTGACTCTGGCCCTTCGCCTAGTCCACACGGAGGTGAATTTTGCAAATCATTTCCTGTCCTTGTCAGCAAGTCTGCCGCATGTTCCAAACCACTGCCGAGCGTGCCGTGATTCCAAAGTTTGAAAACAGCACCGTTTACAAAGACTTAAATCTGCAAACCAAATTCAATTTACTTTTGAGAATACAATGTCTTCCTCCTTGAAGGAGTCATCCATTTGGAGAATAAGCATGTATTGCAAAATTATTCAAAACTGGTTTTATCGTGACGCTTTGTAAAAATCAATTTTATTTCTTTGGTATTAAAAAAAATACCCATCACCAGTGAGTGTATCATTTTGGTTATGTGCGTTTTTTATTTTCTTTTTCAAGGACTCAGAGGATAATATCCTGAAAGGAAGGGTTATTTAACCCCGGCTCACCGATTTCTGAGTTGTCTACCTGCTGGCCTCCTATTATGTGTCTGCTTTAGATAGACTATGAGATTATTTCAAGAATCCTTTTGGTCTTTGCACTCGTAAGAAATGTTTTTTGAAGCAGATGTACACGTGGCCGCTATGTGACAACACTGGCTGCATTTCAAGAAAAGGGAGACTTCATTTTATAAGTTATTTTGTACATAGGTGTGCTTGAAGGGAATATGTAAGCGTGTGATATCATCCATACAGAATTGGAAAATGGGTTTCCAGGAAAAGCTAAAAAGGCTTTAATATTATAAGCCAGGTACTTGCTGGCTTTTGAGGACTGGGCTTCATGCTTCCAGAGTCTTTACTTCATTTTCTTTTTGTGCTTTCAGATCCCCCCACGTGCGTTAAGCCTTTCCCCGTGGGCTCTCCTGGATGCCCAGTCATTCAGAAGCTCTCGTTCCATTTATGAGTATTTGGAGTATTTGTGTGGACTTTTTTCTCAGGATGGCTTTACCAAATCTGTTATGTGCCCTTCTGTGAAGGATGCTCTCTCTGAAGGACCTTGAGAGTCCTTGTTAGTTAGGTGACTTGTTTTGTGAGCCCTTTTTTTGTTTGACCTTTCATACTTCTAATTTTTAAAATTTTTACTTTTTTAAAAATTAGTTACCTATTTTATACATAGTAGTGTATATATGTCAGTGCAATCTCCCAATTCCTTCCACCCTCCCCCTTCCCCCCTTAGTATCCACACGTTTGTTCTCTACATCCGTGTCTCTATTTCTGCTTTGCAAATAAGTTCATCTCTACCATCTTTCTAGATTCCACACATAAGCGATATTATACGACTTTGTCTTTCTCTGTCTGACTTAATATAATAGTCTCTAGGTCCATCCACATCTCTGCAGATGGCACAGTTCCGTTCCTTTTTATGCTGAGTAATATTCCATCGTATATATGTACCACATCTTCTTTATCCATTCTTCTGTCGACGGGCATTTAGGTTGCTTCCATGTCCTGGCTACTGTAAATAGTGCTGCAGTGAACATTGGGATGCATGTATCTTTTTGAATTATGTTTTTTTCCGGGTATCTGCCCAGGAGTGGGACTGCTGGGTCGTATGGTTGTCAGCACTTGTTAATTCCCCACTCCCCACCCTGTCCCCTTAAAAGGATGGAGAATGTGTATCACACTTACTTTGAGGTTGATTGGCTGCATCCCACTTCCATGACGATTTCCTGCTTCTTAAGTTTAAATTTGGAGAAGTGTTTTCACGTGGGAAAAATAAAACCCCAAATTCCTTACTTTTTCATTTTTAGCAGTCATATAGTAATGAGCAAAAATACAATGAAGGATGTACAAAGTCAAATCTAATCTCATCTCTCCCCAGTCCCCCTTCCCACCCTCTCCTGTCACTCACAATGTTGACATCTTGGCTTGTTTCTTTACACAGCTTTCCTCTTGTTTATACGTACTTACGCAATTTAAAAATATATGTACATATTTTATTTATACATAATAAGCTCAGATTATTATTGGGAGGGGGAGGGGGGTTTGTGTTTTTACAGAGTAGAATTAGTATGTTCCTATTACCCTTCATTGCTTTTTAAAAAAAAATTTTAATTGAGACTTTTAAAAAATTATTTATTTATTTATTTATTTATGGTTGTGTTGGGTCTTCGTTTCTGTGCGAGGGCTTTCTCTAGTTGCGGCAAGTGGGGGCCACTCTTCATCGCGATGTGCGGGCCTCTCAGTATCGCGGTCTCTCTTGTTGCAGAGCACAGGCTCCAGACGCGCAGGCTCAGTAATTGTGGCTCACGGGCCCAGTTGCTCCGTGGCATGTGGGATCTTCCCAGACCAGGGCTCGAACCCGTGTCCCCTGCATTGGCAGGCAGATTCTCAACCACTGCACCACCAGGGAAGCCCTGAGACTGTTTTTTAAGAGTAGTTTTAGGTTCACATTAACACTGAGGGGGAGGCGCAGAGATTTCCAATATACCCCCTGGTCCCACACATGCACAGCACCTCCACTATCAACACCCCCACAGGAATGGTACCTTTGTTACATTTAATGAACCCATATGGCTCTTCATACTCATCCAGTGTACCTCATTCACCTTAGGGTTTACCTTTGGTATTTTCCATTCCATGGGTTTGGACAAATGTATAATGACCCATATCCACCATTATAGCATCGTACAGAATCCTTTCACTGCCCTGAAAATCCTGTGGGTCCTTGGGTATTCATCCCTCCCTGAGATTCCGACCCCTGACAACCACTAATCTTTCTGCTGGCCCCATACCATTCCCAGAAGGTTGGAATTATACATTATGTGGCTTCTTTCACTTAGTGATATGCATTCAAGATTCCTCAATGTCTTTTCATGGTGCGATAGCTCTTTTTTTTTTTTAAACTGCTGAATTACATTCCATTGCCGGAATGTTCCACAGTTTTTTGGCCATTCACCTACTGAAGGGTACCTTGGTTGCTTCAAAATTTTGGCAATTGTGAGTAAAGCTCCTATTAACATCTGTGCACAGGTTTTCATGTGGACATCTGTTTTCAACTCCTTTGGTAAATACCAAGGAGCAAAATTGCCCCAAGGATCTTAAGGTAAGAGTATGTTGTTTTGTCAGATTGCTTTTTTTTCATTTGACAGTATAACATGGGCATTCCTGCAGTCCATAGATACAGATCTTAAGTGTTTGGCTTTATTTTTACCAGAATATTCTTCAAGCATTCCTCGTCTGCTATAAACTGAAGGCTATAATGTCTTCCCTAATTTTTCAGAACAAATTTATTGGTAGTAACTATCTTTGCTGCAAATACATTTGTGTTCTTCTTCACGGTGGAAGAGTTATTGTAAGACACGACTTGGAAGTTAGGTTTTAGGTTAGTATTGTAGGCAACTAGTCGTATTCTAGATAGAGAAAGAACACGGGAGATAATTTTTCTTTTTAATTAGAGCAATCAGTACTATTTTCTAGTGCTTTGGAAAGATCGTATATTTAGAAAGTTCCTATGAAAAATCTGATTTATTCTTCATCGCGTACTCTTGTCTACTTTGGGGCTAGGTTAGAGGTTATTTGATTTAGCGTCGTACTTTGGGGTGTTGTCAAACGTTTCCTTTTGGCATAGTGATGAGTTCTACGTAATGGATTGGTCATATAAGGTTGGATAACACGGAGTTGAACCAAATGAAAACGTTGCCTTATAGAAATTGTCTCAGAAACCTTAATATGTGAATGTATCCTATGAATTTGTTGAAGACGAGATAGGGCTTAGCATTGCAATGTTTTCCTAGCTTTCCTTTCTAGGGAGCTCTCTATTTTTGTGAAGCATGCCACGGCCAGTATTCCAGGGAACACACCTTGGGAAATGATGCTGCAGTGGCTGTTACGTGTAAGTTCGTGAGCTTTCGCACCGTGGAGCTTTCTGTCTTATTCCAGCCGACAGGTAGTGCTCATCGGCGTCAGTTTTTTCTTTTTTCTTTTGAATCAAAATATATCATGCATACAAGCGAGTAAATACAATAAGTATGTACAGCTTAAAATAATAATAAAATGGGCTGCTGTGCCGTTTCCAGCTCAGGATCCTTAGATGCTGCCTTGGCCCTCAAGTGTATCCCTCTACCGTTTTCTGGTATAATCTTTAGTTAGGTTTTTCGGTTATCCCCTTGCTCTTCTGAATAGTTTCATCACACATTTATGTATCCCTTAAAAGTATTTTCTTATGTTTTGCTTGCTTTAGTCCTTGAATCATCCAATACATATTTTTCTGGGACATGCTTTTTACTTTCAGCATTATGGTTTGGTAATCTGTCCATGTCAGTGGTTGCAGCTGTGGTTCGTTCATTTTCTTGACTGTGTACTGTTCTAGTGGTAGGACTAGTTCACGACTGAGTTATCGCTTCTTCGTGCTTGGATACGTGGGTGGTGTCAGGGTTTGTGCTGAGAATGGTGCCGTTAAGATCATTCATCTGTCTCCAGGCACACCTGTGTGAAAGCTTCTCTAGGTTATGTACCTGGGGGTAGAGCATCTCTTTTAGGCAAATACACCCTTAGGCAAAGAGAATCCCCCATCCTTCTTAAGCTCTAAAAGTCTGTGCAGTAATCGTGAAACATAGACATAGACACTGTGATTCCTTCTCAGGTTAATCTTTATTCTCTTTTCCTAATCCAGACTAATATTTATGGGGTCGTAGTTTTAAATGTACACGTACCCCTTCTATGTGGTGGGAACATATTGGTGGCCTGAAGCTGGGTATCCTCCCCTTCATCTCTCTTGAGCTTCCAGCTCCCCTGGGAGCCCAGGGCATTGAACCAAGACAATTTAGAACAGAAGCCTCAGCTCAATTCTCTACCCTGTTTATCTTGAGTTCCTGCTAGCAGGTACGGATAATGATGGATTGTGAACAAATAGCTCTGCCTTGTGTTTTTAGACCCTGAAATAGACAAGATGGCTTTGATAATCCTCTGACTGATAGGCACTTTTTGTCTCCAGATCTCATTCAGAAGCTTAAAATACGCTTCCACAAGGTTGATTTTAAGATAAATTATACAGAGCTAAAGGAAATAAAGGCAGAAAAACCCTACCTACACGTGGGATGATTTACGGACATTTTCAAAATAGTCAAAATCCGGGGTTTTTTTGTGTTTTTTTTTTTTTTTTTTTTTTTTTTGGTAGCAAACACAAACAAAGAAGCAAAAAAACCCAGAAGACAATAGCAAAGACATTTAAATAACATGAGCGTAGAGCAAGATTTCCCTTTTATTACCCTGTACCTTCAGCCTACAGGAACTGCACCTCTTCTATTCAAATGTGGCTCTGAATATTCATTTGTGTTTCTGCTGCTGAGTTATCTGACTGCACCTTTGCCTCTGAAATGTAAACTCATGGAGATATAGCTCCCCAGTAGTTGTATCTGAGCTGTGACAGGAGGATTGATTCACAGGGTTGGGCATAATAGAATCCCTGATACCTGGGGGTCAGTTGCGGAATTCGTGAATGAAATTGTTCTCTAGAAGGTGTGTAGTCTACCAGATCCTTGGGCTGCATTGGGGAAAACAAAGCACAAGAACCCCCCTTTGGAGTCACTTGTGGGCTATTGGAACCTGTTGGTCAAGATATTGTTTGTTGTATTGACTCTTTAAGCACCAAGTTTGGAAGTAGCTTCTGTGAGCTTTTCTACCAAATTCCACACAGAAGTAAATATTTGGTCAAAAAATTTAAAAAGTCCTTGGAACCAGTCTGAAAGTGAATGATACAGACACAATGGCAAGGACAAGCAGAAGAGAGATTGGTGCCTGTCTTTAGAAGCATTGCCAGCTTTTAAGGGAAGACCTCTTGCTACTTAGTGGAAACATGTCACAGCGGTGGTGTTCTTTCAGAGAGAGCGCGGTAGCCAGGAGGTGCCACCTGGGAGTATTTTTTTTTTTAAATATGTATTAATTGTTGAAAGTATGGAGGACAAGACAGTGGAAATCCAAACCAAAGCTTAAATTGGCTAGATTCTTAAAATGTATATTTTGATTCCTAGAGTGTTTATTACGAAGTCAAAAGGTTGCCATTCATTTGGATTACATTTTCCTTTAAACAAAACTTTTTGTTTTTTAGGTTCTTTGACCTAAAATATGATACATTGTACTGATGTATTTAGGTGGTACTGGTAATTAGCTAGAGGCTATCCCCAGACGTGTCTATTTTCAAAGTATTTCAGTGCATAATGTTGGCATTTCTTCTTTAACCATTTCTTCTTTAAAGAAGAGTACCCGCCTGGGACAAATGACTATTTCCATGGGGATTAAAGTTAATATTTAATAAGAGAAATCATTTTACTTTTATGCTTTCTTAAATTTCAACAAGTGTATGATTTTGAAAAGTATCAAATGCCTTCATATATTTGTGACCAAGAAAGTTATTTCCTTCTATATTCACTAAAATATCCCCATTATTTGGAAGTTGGCAGATTGCCTCCAAATAGTTTTTCGTTTTTCTTGTAATCGGAGTATAGTTGATTTACAATGTTGTGTTAATTTCTGCTGTACAGCACAGTGATTCAGTTATACATATATATGTTCTTGATGACCATGCGTTACAGCCTCTGGGCCAGACAACCTCGCTGTTCCATTTGCTGGAAAAAGGAAGAGGCTCAAGCTGACTCTCATACTTGGGCAAAAGGCTGCTGTTGATAAGTTCATAATTTCTCCAATGCAATAATAATAATGTGACTCACCTTCAAATGCTCGAGGGTTTTGCTGTCCAGGAAACATATGCACATCCCCATCCTACGTTTCAGAAGTGATGCCTTTTCTCCTTACTTTTCAGCGTGGATGAAGTTTGCCAATTTGCTAATTTAACAAAAGATTCAGACCTGAGTAAGAAGTAGTTGCACCACACCTGTTACCCCCTGCTCTCCCTTCCAAGTGGATACGTGTCCTCTGCAGTGCAGATGTCCTGCAGGGACGGGCACCGTTTCCATCTGGTTGAGATCCTGCCTTGAGAGCAGGCCAGGACCCTTGCCTTTTAGAAGTTTGCGTGTCTGTTAATCGGTTAGCTCTGCTTTGCTAGGTGGCCCTGCAGGATATGCATGTTTGCAGGATAGCACTTTTTTTTTCCTATTACTGTTCTTAGCATCCGCCTGTGTCCCCTACTGCTGCCTTGCAGGTGACATGACCATCCAATGTGAGCTCCTTGCACGGAGCTCATGCTTGGTAAATACGTTTAATCTGAGCCATCAGATGTGAGTGGTCTCGGTTTCCTTTTCCTTCACTCATTTCAAAATGCCTGTTTTTGTATGTCCCGCCTATAGTTCTCTCCTGGATTGGAGGCAAATGTGCCGTCTCCTTTTCAGAGCCCGTTCTGCGTGTGCCCGGTTTCTTTCCCTCAGCTTTTTAGCACTTGCTGCATACACTCTTCCATGTCCTCTTGCATCTCCCATCTCTGCATCTCCTCTCTCTTCTTGTTCTGTGCGTAGAACTCTCCTATCCCCAGAAATGCTACCGACCATCCCAGCTTCATGCCAGGTCGTTAGAGTCTGTTCTGTCTTGTTCTTTTCACCACTTGGCAACTCCTAGAGAATATCTAGCTGTTGCCACCACCACTTCTAACTACCCATGCCCCCGCCTTCTCTCCCCTCCCTTCTGGAACTGTTCTGTCCTGGAGTCCCTGACATCCTCTGATAACCACATCCCGTGCCGATCAGACAGCCCTCATCCTCCTGAGTCTTTCCTGGGCATTTGAGTACCTCTTTCTTCCTGCTGATGGATAGACCAAAAGGACACATTGCCTAACCGTTATTAGTTTCAGAACAACACTTGAGGGTAGAATTAAACACCCTAAATTTATACATGAATAAATTGATACTCAGATTAAGTACTCTCCCTGGTTTACATTATTTATGAAAAAATTGGAATTCTTTCACAACGTGGTTGTTGTTTTTTTAATTTAAATACACTGTAGTCCCTCATTTATGACCCTAATTTTAATCTATTTTACCTCCTTCAGCACTTTTAATCATTGTTTTTTTCCTAAATAAATTTATTTAGTTATATTTGGCTGCGTTGGGTCTTCATTGTGGTGCGTGGGCTTCTCATTGTGGTAGCTTTTCTTGTTGCAGAGCACAGGCTTAGTAGTTGTGGCACACGGGCTCAGTAGTTGTGGCTCATGGGCTCTAGATTGCAGGCTCAGTAACTGTGGCACACGGGCTTAGTTGCTGTGCGGCATGTGGCATCTTCCTGGACCAGGGCTCGAACCCTCGTCTCCTGCATGGGCATGCGGATTCTTAACCACTGCGTCACCAGGGAAGTCCTAACCATTGTTTTTTTATGACATCTTTTAGCGCAGCTGTCCTCATACTGTTGTTACCCTAATATTTTTCTTTCAACTTTTTTTGTTTCTTCTTATTATCTCCCTGCACAAACCTTGTTTTCTTTTTCTTTCTTTCTTTCTTTTTGCTTTCTTTCTTTTTTATTGAGGTATAGTTGATTTACAATGTTGTGTTAATTTCTTCTGTACAGCAAAGTGATTCAGTTATATGTATACATACATTCTTTTTTTAAATATTCTTTTCCATATGGTTTATCATAGGATACTGAATGTAGTTCTCTGTGCTATACAGTAGGACCTTGTTGTTTATCCACTCCATATAATAATAGCTTACATCTGCTAACTCCAACATCCCACTCCATCCCTACACCAACCCCCTCCCCCTTGGCAACCACAAGTCTGTTCTCTATGTCCACAAGTCTGTTTCTGTTTTGTAGATAGGTTCATTTGCATCATATTTTAGTTGCCACATATAAGTGATATCATACGGTATTTGTCTTTCTCTTTCTGACTTACTTCACTAAGTATGATAACCTCTAGTTGTATCCATGTTGCTGTAAGTAGCATAATTTCATTTTTTTTAATGGCTGAGTAGTATTACATATATATATATATGTACACACCACATCTTCTTTATCGGTTCATCTGTTGATGGACAGTTAGATAGTTTCCATGTTTTGGCTATTGTGAATAGTCCCTGCACAAATCTTGACCTCTCTGCAAACTTCTGTGTTCTGCGTCTGCATGTCCCATCATTTGCTAGAGTTTGTTAATCTCCTACAACAGGCACTTCTCCCATGTCATTGCTTTGTCTTCCTAACATCCATTTTTAGGTATAAATTTTATCAACCAAATGAGTGTTCTTTATTTTTCTTTACTATTTTATAACTGTGAAATATTTAAGTTATTTTTAGGGATAAGTAATGCTTCATGGACCATCTTTCTGCCAAAACATCTCTCTATTTAGGTTTATTTCCTTGGGATCAACTCCCACAAGCAATGTTGCTGAGTCAAAAGTATTTTAAAGGAGGACTTAAACGTGTCAATTTGGGAGATTGGATGAACAAAACAGAAAATCAAATTTAAAGCGCAAGCTTAAAAGCTAAAAATGAAATGCTATCTACTAATCAGAAAAAATTGAAGTGCCTATTTACGTATTACTGTTCATTATGTTTGTAAGCAACATGTTGTCTTGATTCTCAGCCAATCACGGATCTCAGTAAATGGTCAGGAGCTTACATTTCTACGAGTATGTTTGAATTGCATCACTTTTCCTCTTGGCAGTATTCCATATTCCATTTTGCCAACTATTGAGATACCCAGTCCCACAGTGAGCACCCAGACTGGTCCTCATACTAAAGCAAGATTTTACTGGTAATAGAATTCTGGTTCATTAATTTTCTAAATGCTCTTGCCTGCTGCTGGAAAATTTTTGGCCTTCAGAACAACGTGTTCACAACTGTAGCCAGACAGAGGAATTTATAGAAGCCTTCGGTTGTCAGATGGGCAGGCTCTGCTAGGAATAATGGCTGGAGTCAGGCGAAGGTTTGAGCAGAATTTTAAGGGGAGGAATCATTGGTCGGGGAAGTGGCCTCCAAGTTGCTGGTTGCAGCCATCACCTTTCCATCGTTGAGTCTGTATCAGGGGCAGGGGTTGGTGTTCTTGCACAGCTCATCCTATAGCTCTGATCCAGTCAAGGCCAAAGAGCAGTGATCACTGACCATCATTTCTCCTCTTCCCTCCAGCTGTTGTCTGGCCAGAGGGTAGTAACGGGGACAGTTGGAGGAGGTACTCACTCACTTGTCGCCATATTTATTAGGTGATTACCACATTCCCATGTTCTAAGTGCTAGGCATTCAGTGCTGCACCCATCAGCCTTGTTCCCTGGCCTCAGAGGAGCTTTATTATAACACAGAGGGAGGGGGGAGGAGGAGAGAAAAGGTGAGGGTGGGGGAAAAGTAAGACACATTCCAAAGTCAGGCATCTCATTGTACCAAGAACCCGCTCATGGGACACCTGCTGAGACCCTCTCCTTTCAATGTAACTTGCCTTTGTCCCTGATTTCCAGCTTTAAGGAGATGAGAGCTGGTTTTTTAATTGGATTCTGCACATTACTTCCTTGGAACTGGATAGTGTACACGGTTTCAGCAGTTTCACGCTGGGCGTTATTTCATTGGCGACACTGTGTTTGGATGATAATTCTCATAAACTGATAGTATGCGAATTTTCCAGAAGCCAAAAGGCTGAGAACCCTACCGTGTGTGTGCTGAGCACACTGTGCTTTGCAGGGGGTTCTGAGCTCCTAGGCATTTCTCGTTCTATATAAAAAAAAGCAAAGATATATCTTGGAAAGGTTTCCAGTTAATAAATATTAAGTTCACTTACCAATTTCTTACCTGTTTGGAGATCCTCATGGAAATAATGGCAAAGCCATGCTTCGGACATGTAATGCCAACATACTGGCAACGCGAGTATGCTCGTATGTGCTTTTGCATGTTGAAGAACAAAGTTTTCTTGTATGTTGGTGCCATGTATCAGTGGGAAAAATGCCACATGGAAAATATTTTTATGAGATACTAAAAATTTTAGAATATAATTACTTTCATTAATCTAAAAGAACATCAAAATATTTGAATAGGGATTTCCTTTATAGAAATAGGAGCATAATTTGACTTAATGTGAGACGCACAATTGAAGATATTGTTGTGTCAAAGTAGAATCTTTTTTTTTTTTTTTTTTTTTGGATCACTAATAGTAGAGCCAGATAAATAACTTTAGTTCAAAATGGAATCATCAAGTCATAACATTTTGAACTGGAGGAACCTTTTTATTTTTTACTTTTTGGCTGGGGGTGGGGGAGGAATCTTCTTTAAATGAGAAAAACTGGTAACTTACTTAGCTTGCCGCCAATGACTAGGACAGGTAGCTTCTGACCTCTATCCCGTCTAATCTCCACTCACACCTGTGCTTATTAAACTTTTCTCACTCCACCAGCCAAAGATGCTCTTGGCAATGATCCCCTACCGTTTGCACGGAGACAAAGCAGGGCTTTTGCAAAGTTCACATGTCTCTATACTCTCTGCACCGTTGATGCCCGTTGTCTCTGTCACGTTGAAATTCACGGTGCTTTCCTTATTTTTTCCTCCTATTTTGTGCTTTTATTTCCCAATCAAAGGATAATCAGTTATTAAGCTCAAACTTCTAGATATTGTTTATTTAATTCTCCAGATCCAGAGTTGGGTGTGTGGATTTGCCTTAAGGCTTTTCTTTTAGGTTCAAGAAGATTGGGGGTAAAGAAGAAACTGTCAGTGCGCTGTGGTTGGACTGGACTTGCTGAAATATACTCTACAAGTCCTAACAAGTGTGAACATGTGGATTCATGATCTGTTCGAAGCAGCCCTAAAGAAGTAAAGGTTTTGGTTAAGCTTACTGCTGTTTGGGGGTTATGTACTTAGCTTTTGGCTAACTTCCTTATCTCCCATCATTCTACTCACTCACATCTTGGCCATTTTGTCTATAAAGGGGAGGGAGTACTAGGTCTTGTTGGAGCTAATTAATTTTTTTAAATTTAATTGTGATGAAATATACATAACTCAAAAGGTACCACCTAACCTTTTTAGAAAGGTGCAGGTGGCATTAAGTACATTGACACTGTTATGCAACCATCATCACCATGCATCTGAAGAACTCTTCATCCTTGCAAACTGAAACTCTTATACCCATTGATCACTAACTCTCCCTTCTCCCCATCTCCAGCCCCTGGTACCCTAGCACCCTTCTACTTTCTGTCTCTGTGGATTTTACTACTCTAGACAATCACGGCTGGCTTTGAAAGCATTCCTTGGTGTGGAATCCCCTGGTCATCTTCTCAGCCCACGTGATTCCAGTGCTGAGTGAGACCCTGTCTTCCTTACCTTCTGTCCCATCTCTGTCCCAGCCCAACCTGCTCTGTGATACTGACCATGTCCCCAGCCTACACCAGTGGCAGGTGTAGACCAACTCTTACCATTTTGACTGTCACTGATGCAGCCCTGTTCATTGTTCACACTGTCCCCTCCTTTACTGTTGGAGCTTCTCAAGCCTTGAGACTGTGTCTTCATATTTCTGTATCCTCAGCCTCTCCCACAGTCTCTGGCCCAGGGTATGGGTTTCAGAATGAATGCTAGGAGCATTAGGGATAAGTTACAGAACCAAAAATGTTCAAAGATGTCATCCGGTTAAAGTTCCTTCCACTCCTGCGTCCTGGATTGTTCTTCATTGTATCTTCCTGGGTGAACGAGCAGCTGCCTTTCTCAGTTGATTTAAAGGTACAGTAGTTTAAGGTTCGTCCAGAGGGAGTGACGAGAAGCTATACCCAGCAAGTGGCTTAATGTGCAGCTCTTGGAGTCACAATGTCTTAAAAAGATGATCTCTTCTGTGGAACTTGCACCTCATGGCTTATCTTCACTGAGTTTCCTTCAGTTATTTCCTTAATTTGATGTAGAGCTCAGTGCTTTTTCAATTAAAGACTCTTGAACTAAACCTTTGGGAGGACGGTCTACATCTTGTGAAGCTCAGCTTTTCTGCCTTGACACCTCATTCAGAGGAGAGTGGAAAGCTGAACCATGTGTAGCCTGGCCTGCTGGACAACAAAGTACTGTTATGCTGAGAGTGTTTGACAGACACTCTTTAATTCAATGACATTGGATCAGGGAGATGCTGTTCTAATAGCATCAGTCAGTATTTTTGTGTTTGTCGTCTTTAGCCACGGGTGTAGGGAGGGAAGTCGCTGTATCTGAGCTTCCAGGAGCAGCACAGAGGGGTACACATGTCGAATTTTATACACACTGATGTTTCCAGCATTTATTTTTTATCAAGATTTGTGCTTACAAATGGCCTGTTGAAAGCAATTGTGTAATTAGCTTAATAAATCACCTTTCTGTCATTGGTCTCTCCATATCTCCATACACACACTCCCGGATCAGCAGTTTGCCTTTTTTCACCATAAGCTTTTATCAGTAGGGACTACAGACCAGCTGAGGTTTGCTTTCTGCTTCTTAGCTTATCAAAATGACTTGGAGACTCGCAAGAAAAATAAGATACGTATGTTTTCTTGGTATATGTTTATAGCTATGCTTTGAGCTCACATGCGCCTTCTTAAAAATTTATGTGTTTACTTTCTGTCCCTAGAAAATCAGGTTTTCTTGATAAGCCATTAACTATTTTTTCAAAGCAATCTTTTTTAAAAAAATGATTTCCAATTTATTTGTTTATTTTTGGCTGTGTTGGGTCTTTGTTGCTGTGCACGGGCTTTCTCTAGTTGCAGTGAAAGGGGGCTACTCTTTGTCGTGGTGTGCGGGCTTCCCATTGCGGTGGCTTCTTTTGTTGCGGAGCACGGGCTCTAGGCACGTGGGCTTCAGTAGTTGTGGTGCGCGGGCTTCAGTAGTTGTGGCTCTGAGGCTGTACAGCGCAGGCTCAGTAGTTGTGGCGCACGGGCTTAGTTGCTCTGCGGCATGTGGGATCTTACCGGACCAGGGCTGAAACCCGTGTCCCCTGCATTGGCAGGTGGATTCTTAACCACTGTGCCATCAGGGAAGTCCCATTAACTATTTAATAAGAAAAAATCTCCTGTTTTAATTATATCCAAAGATAACTTTGGGCTATTTTTTTTTAGAATGGAGAAAGACTATTAAGAAACACTGTTTTAGGGGCTTCCCTTGTGGCGCAGTAGTTGAGAGTCCGCCTGCCGATGCAGGGGACGCGGGTTCGTGCCCCGGTCCGGGAGGATCCCACATGCCGCGGAGTGGCTGGGCCCGTGAGCCATGGCCGCTGAGCCTGCGCGTCCGGAGCCTGTGCTCCGCAACGGGAGAGGCCACAGCGGTGAGAGGCCCGCGTACCGCAAAAAAAAACCAAAAAACACTGTTTTAAAATGTGTATACGTTTTTCTTTTACCATGGCTTAAGTTATTTGTAATAAAGAATTTCAAATAAAAATAAGCGAGAATTTAAAGAAGGAGTTTTGTGGAAGGGCAAAAAGGGGAGTGTATATATAAAAAAATTTGCTTAAACTCAAACTAGTAGAAAGTTAAAATACGTTTTAATGAACTTGAATATGTTAACTGTGCTGTTAGAATAAGAAAAAGTTATATGTAACCATTAAATTAGAAGTATCAGAAAAATTACTATATATACTTTTGTAATCTGTTTTTGAGTAAGTTCCTTTATGTACATAAAATCAGTGTTTACAAAATGTATCCTGAAATTCACATTTTCCACCGATTAACTCTGTTCTCTCTCTGCCAGTAAATCTGAATTAGAGAGGTTTGGAATTCATATGTTGTTATGTGTCAGAAGTACACAAAGTAATAGATGGGAACAAGAATTGTAATTTGTTTGCAGGCCCCTCGTAACTGAATTTTCTAAGTACTGAACTGACTTTAAAAAATTTTTATAATTGAGTGTTTTATTGGTAATGACAGGAACAGAACAAGTTTTAGTCAGTCAAGCAAAGCAGTTGCCCCACTTGCTACATCAATGCTACAGGCAAGAGAGGGGTGTGTCAGAGACTTCCCTGAAGAGGACAGGTGAGCCCGTGGTGTGCCCTCTGCTGTGTGAACCTTGACATTTTCTCCGATCACCATTCTTTCCTTTTAGATCCCAGAGAAAGGGCACAACATAGGATGCAGCCAAACCCGTCCTTTTCTTTGTTTATTCTGTTCACCATCTCATGTTGATCCAGACTGCCAGCAACCAAATGCAGGGCTTAGTCAGTTTTGTCTAATTAACTACAATTAGGTTGAAGGATTTCTCTCCAAGGAGTGAGGGTTGCTTTGGAAGAATGCAGAGAAGTTAGCCTTCTGAGTTCTAGCTGTTGGATACATAGCTTAGAAAATTACAAGTTGTTGCAAAAGTATCTTTTCCACTATTTCACTCTGTAATTGCCAGGGAAGAATTTGCATTTCTGTACAAGAGTATGCAAAGAGAAAGCCAGATAAAAGCTGTCAAACGTAAGAAGTAGTTAATACAATATGCTCCTTTCTAAGTGAGCACCAAAGTTGTTGATGTTTTGAAATTTTCCTAATAGGCAACTTTCTATCCCCATTGTATTGATCGTACTTGTGGACTGGAGTAGGATCTAATTGGCAACGAGAATAACTATGTATAAGACACAGGAAACTTGCAGGCAAATAAAGTTGAGCATTGAGGTCCCTGCCCTGTCTTTGCTTCTATCTTACTTTCTGCCTCTCTGACCAGTTCCCATAAAGGGGCCTGTTGGGCTCTCAGCTCCCAGGCTCCTGGGACCTTCACCATTGTGATTAGGGAGCATCTCTGCCTGGACTGAATTTCTCCCACTTCTCTCCCCAGTTCCACCGGGCTGGGTACCCCTGTTCCATTCCCCTCCAGCACCCGTGTCACCCCATCTTGACCCTGCCACGCTAATACAACTGCTCTTTAATGGGTCTTTTCTCACCAGACGCTGGGGCAGGCACCTGTGGCTTATCTCCATTCATATTCCAAGCCCCAGCACAGGACCTGGCCTGTAGCAAGTAGTGATGCATGTGTGTGTTGATGAGTGAGTGGATGATTCCGAGGTCCTAGTGTACAGTCAGCTCCCCCGTGTGGCCATTCTTGACCCCTCCCACTCACCAGGTAGCTCTCGATTGCTTGCTGAAGAACACACCTGTAATCAGTTGCCCTGCCTGTCCTCTCCTTTATCTGCTGCAATTGGCTCGGTCTGTCCTTGTTGCTCCAGAGCTGCTGTCCTGGACACCCTCTCTTCGGGGTCAGGGCAGCACGAATATACTTGCTAGGTGAAGACACCTGGCCATCATAAGAGCTTCCCAGGGCAGGGGGAAGGTGATTGAGACTTGTGACTCTCTGCCAGTGTGGGCCTCCCTCAGCTGCAGCACGGTCGACGACCGTTTGTAACCAACGCATTTTACAAGCGGTGTTCCTAAGGCCTCCGTTCTGTATCCTCAGACATGCCCTGAGCACCCACCTGATGGGCAGAAAGCAGACAAGAAATGGATGTGAGGTGGGCTCTCTCGTCCTCTACCGGCTTCATTCTGAGCCGTCCGCCAGCAGCCCTTTATCTGAAATGCCTGGCTGCAGCGGATGCTCTGGACACTTTCCCCCCGATTCTGGTTCCCCCGGAAATTACCCTGCTCTTCCTGGACTGGAAATGCTACCCTCTGGTTGGAAAAGGCTTACTTCATGGCTAGTTATAAAGGGCAGGTAGTGTGTAGAAAGGGGCGGGGCTGTAGTGATGCCCAAGCCTTCCTCCTGTTCTCAGGGTCCCAGGCAGTGAGAATCTCACACTTCCTTCCGTGCTGGCAGAGTCAGGATGAGCCTCCTTTGATTTGTGACTGTCCCGTTGGGGCGCTGACGGTGAGGTTTCACTGCGGCTCAGACACAGTCAGATCTGGAAGCCAAATCTCGGGGTGACTTTCAGGCTGGGCTGAGCATGGGTTCCTAGCAATCCCCCTCAGTTCCCTCCGAGTTACATGCGACAAGGTAGGACTTTGTGAGCCTTGCATAAACCTGTTCTATTGGATGTTCCTGAGCTCTGACTGATCTCTTCCCCATTACCTTTATAACCCTTAGCTTAAATTTTACTGCCTACCCTATAACTGATACTTGTTAGTAACCGAGTAGATTTTCCATCTGGTAAAATCATGAAAGTATTAGACATTTGAAGGTGATTTTATTCTTTTTATTTTTTTGACTTTATAGAAATTTATTTCATAGCAATTATGCCAAAGTAAGGACTTATCAAATACACAAGAAATGTGAACCATATAAATACCTCATTATCCTAACAAAACTCTAATTATATCAAAATTTTCTCAGAATTTTATTGAAGCCATTAGCATCTCAAAATAATAAATATGTTCTTTTCTCTGTCAGATTATAACGATCTCCTTGATCACACATATTTCTTTGTATGTTATTGAATTTCTCTGTTCTTTCAAAGTAAACTTTTTTTAAATGGTGATATACACATGCTGGGTTAATGTCCTTTGAGCTTCAACACACTCTCCTCTGCATTCTGTGTTCTATGACGATAATTTTAATATTTCAAAACGAGCCACATTTGCCCTCACCTATTTTTCGTACAAATGGATTTTGCTCACAGGTTGTAGAGGGAAGGGGAGTTGAATCATCTGGCTGCAGGGCTTCTCTCCTTCCTGATGGAGTGTAGATGAGGAGACCTTCCAGAAAGGTGTGCCTGAGTCTCAGGAATGTGCCCGGGTCCCCAGGTGGTTGGAAGACTCTTTCTCTCTCATCTGTGGGGCGGGGAGCAGCACGGTGCGCTTGGTGGAATGTTCTCTCAAACGCTACACAAAGCTTGTAAGCAAAATGAGGTTTTCTGCTTCCTCATTTTTGCTGGATTACGTGGCTGCATTGTGATCGCTTGGTGGCTACCATCGCGCTCTTGTTTGGTTTTTGTCTTTGCCCTGTGTTTTGATGGAGGCTTACAATGACGCGATGTGACTCAGGTGAAGCTTTGCGTGGGATGGAAGCCACGGGCTGCACCTGTACACACCTATTACTGCCCAGTAAATAGACTCCCAGACCATGTCTTACAACAGGGCCCTGGGCTTTTACTCCGTGTACCAAAGTGCACAAATTTTCTAGCATATCAGGTTGTCGTTATCAATGCAACGCCCGTTAAATGACCAGGCAGGTTTGCTTTAAGACTCACCTGGCAATTCTTTTTTTCCAGGACACAGTATTTAAATTCGCTTTGAATATGATAACCCAGAGAGAGAGCTCTCTTTAGAGAAAAGGTAGATGGCGAATCCCCAAGGTAGTTTCTTACATTCAGATGCGCTCACAGCAAACCCCACCACAGAGACATTTTGCTAACTAACGTGAATTCAGTACTATTAGATACCAAAAGAATTCTGGTGGTATTGTCAGCGTCTCAGAACATACATTTCAAGTTGATTGTAAAAAATACTTTGGTACATGAATTTCTTTAGAAAAGTGTTACTTAGCAGTAGGTTTAGGGATCTTTAAAAAGACTAGAAAGAAATTGATCACTTCATTAGAGGTACATTGTTTTTAATTGATATTATCAATCGGTCCTTATTTCCAATTATGGCCTTTGCTGGACTGAATAATTTCCCTTTTATTTGTTTATATTAGGCCTTTTTTCACTTTAATTTTTTTTTTTTAATGACAACGTCATGGGCATTCAGTCTGCTTCGTCAAAGGATTTATTGCTCTTTTCTTGGCATTAGAGCTTGGTTGGCGAGTGAAACAGTGATCCCTGCCCTCTTGGAGTCTATATTCCAGTGGGGAGAGTTGATCAACAGCAATTCTAATAAGTAGGTAGATTACGTGAATGTGTGTGAAGGTAACTCCTACAGGAGAAGGTGGTGGGAGAGGATGGGGTGTGCTGGGGCCTGAGCGGGGGTCCCACTTTAAATGGGATACAGCAGCAGCAGCGCTGGGGAAGCAGGCCTTGGAGCCTGGAAGAAGGGGCTGGGAGTAAGGTGGTCTTCTTGGGGAGGAGCCTTCATCAGAGGACACAGGCAGGGCAGCCTCTTAAGGGGAGAAGCTGGGCAAGTTCTAAGACCCCATGGAGACTGTGACTGAAGCCATGAGGTTACATTAGGTTCTAGGGCTGCCATAACAAAAGCCACAGAGTGGGTGGCTTAAACAACCAAAATTCATTCCTTATCGTTCTAGAGGCCAGAAGTCCACTATCAAGGTGTCCTGCTGAGTTGGTTTCTTCTGAAGTCTCTCTCCTTGGCTAGTAGATGGCCGTCTTCTTATTGCATCTTCACATGGCCCTTCTTCTGTGTGTGTGTGTGTGTCCTAATCTCCTCTTCGTTAAGGAATACCAGTAATATTGAATGAGAGCCACCTTAATGACCTTATTTTACCTTAATTGTCTCTTTAAAGACCCCATCTTCAAATACATTTACATTCTGAGGCTCTGGGGGGTTAGGACTTCAACATATGAATTTGCAGGGGAGGGGCGACAAAGTTCAGCTCATATCAGAGATGGAGTCAGGGGTATTTTGTGGAGAGGGGGGCAGTTCATGGATGGCCTTGTAGGCCCATTCATTGGTCGACATTAGAAATTATTATTTGTGGTAATGGTTTTATCCCCAATAATGGTGCTTTCCTTTCCAGAATTCCCATGTAGTTGTGTGAAGTTTCCAGTTCTTTCAAACAAATACCTCCTGTTGACCGTGCTTCTCTTTAACTGATCAGTCTAGAATTCTGCTTTTTGCCCCTTCATGACACCAAAACAGCTGATTTAAATTCAAAACTAGTGGGCTTCATTATCCCGTGCACTTCTTGTTGAGACAGGAGCTATAGGATCACTACATTTTGCACTTTTAACTGTGTAGCCAGATAATTAGCTTGTGACAAACATACTCAATTTTGCAAACAAGGAGTGATTCTGGAAAGTAATTAAAATTAGTCATTATAGTACGACTTTGTGGATTTACCTTCCACTACATGCTGTTAAGATCTTGTCTGATCAAGATTAATAATAAAAAAAAAATCTTGGCTGAACATCTGTTGAAGAGTGGCTCCCAATTTAGATCGTCTCAGTGTGACTTGTGATTAGAGTTTTGGGTTCAGGTGAAGGGAAACCAATGTGATTTGTGATGCTTCCTTTCTCTCTTTCTTTTAAATGTTCAGATTTTATTTACAAAGCTTCTTTGTTGTACAGAACGTAAAAATGCTGTTACAATCTCAGTGTAACTGGCAGCCACGGACGGTTGACTCACAAATGACAGCTATCCACGCTACAGCAAGTCTTACACAAAAACCTAACAACGCTTATAATTTTGTTGAGGTGAAGTCCCCAAGCTTGGTGGTGGATTTCTAAGAGGGACTAAATGGAGGAAGGTGGAATGTCACAGAAACTGTTCTTTGGCTCTTCGGGTGGGTTGGTGTCCTGGGGTTTGTAATCACAGTGACCTTTTTTTTTTTTCTTAAACAGCTACCAAATCCATGTGAGCAGCATTGAGCAGGGGTCTCAATCATCTTTGCCTTCATCGTGTTTCTCTCTTCCTCTTTTCACCTTTCCCGATTTCTTCCTCCTCATCTTCATCTTCATCTTTTTAAAATAAATTTATTTATTTATTTTTGGCTGTGTTGGGTCTTTGTTTCTGTGCAAGGACTTTCTCTAGTTGCGGCGAGCGGGGGCCACTCTTCATCGCGGTGCGCGGGCCTCTCGCTGTTGCGGCCTCTCTTGTTGTGGAGCACAGGCTCTGGACGCGCAGGCTCAGCGGCCATGGCTCACGGGCCCAGCCGCTCCGCGGCATGTGGGATCCTCCCGGACCGGACGGAGCACGAACCCGTGTACCCTGCATCGGCAGGCGGACTCCCAACCACTGCGCCACCAGGGAAGCCCCCGTCTTCATCTTTATCAGCTCCTCCATCATATCCGAATTCTTCCTCCCCACTGACTTCGTCTTCATCCTCCCATTCTACGTCTTCGTCTTCGTCCTCATCCTCTTCTTCATCCACACCATCCACCTCGGCATCTGAGTCAGGGGCTTCACTGTGCTCTCGGTCATAGTCAACCAGGTAGGTGAGCTGGGGCGGGAACTTGAAGACACTCTCTCCGAAGTCAGTCAGGTTAGTAACCTCACGGTTAAACAGATCCAGGCTCTTCAGACATTGCAACTTTTTCAAAGGTTCCAGGGTGCTGATATCTTTCAGTTTATTTCCACTTAAGTTTAGATGTGTAAGATTTGGAAGTCTTTCTGCTAACATATCCAGATCTCCCAAGATTCAGTTGTCACTGAGCTCAAGCTCTTTCAATTTAGGTAGTTGGGGAGATTTGAAACTGAAATCAAGCCTACATTAATTAAACTGAGGAGCTCTAAGTTCGCACATTCAGCCGTTAAGCCCTCAATTTTCCCATCATTTGATGTGCAATTGTCCAGGACAAGTTCTTGAACAGCTGCCGGGGTGCAGTTCCTCAGCTCCAGGTGGATCGTCCTCTTCTTGTCCATGTTTCTCTCCCCGCCCCCCCCCCCCACCCCCCGGGTCTTCAAACTTAACTTTCCGCGGCGGGGTGGAGGGACGGGGGAGAGGCGTCTTAGCCTGCGCAGAGAGGGCTGTCGGAAGGGGTCTGAGCGGTCCCGGGCGGTGGGTGGTGTGCGGCGGGTGGTGTGCGGCATGCTGGCAGGTGAGCGGAGCCCCAGGAGCTGGAGCCGGTGCATCCTTTTTATTTTTATGCGTGGGTCAGGTACCTGAAATGTCTGTGATTGTCATGTTAAAACATTAATCTTCAAAATACGTGAATTTGGTTTAAAGAGATTAATCTTAAGAAAACAGTGTTTTATATTCCCTAATTAAAACTGTGGTGGTCACCATTATGATTAGTAATTACAAGACACAGCTCTAAATTTTGAGAAGAGTAGGGGAATGGCTTCTTCTAGTATTTTCATTAAGTCTGTGTAGGAATAGATAGATGTGAATAATGTGTACATAACTCCGGGTACTTGCTGTATATTTTGATTGATATCCCGTTGAATATTTTTCTCAACATCTTGGAAGGGGTTTTGGTTTTGTCTTGTTTTTGCAAAATGTGATGTGACAGTGTCTACAGTGTATACTTGCCAGGTGCATGCTGATACCTCAGAGCAAGTACCAGAGCGTCTCCTTAAGATACTAAGGAGCTTTAAACAAGAGCTTCACTTGTTAGGGTTGAGTGAAGCTCTTGTTTAAATTTAGCTGACAGTAAGCTCCCTGTCAACACACTCTGGCCAATAGAATGTGAGTTTCATGAGGGCTTCTGCAATAGTGCCTAACACAGTGTGCCTCTGTAAATGTTTGTTAGACGATGCCCTTCCTAGGAAATGGGATTTATTAAGAAATGTCCCTCTTCTAAGTTTTGTTTTATTATAGCTTGGCCTTACATATTTATTTTGGGGGGTGGTACCTTTCTTGCCCCCTTAGTAAAATTTAACAGCATCCCTATGTGCTCTCTCTTTTTTTTTTTTTTTTCTTTTCTTTTTGCAGTATGCAGGCCTCTCACTGTTGTGGCCTCTCCCATTGCGGAGCACAGGCTCCGGATGAGCAGGCTCAACGGCCATGGCTCACGGGCCCAGCCGCTCTGCGGCATGTGGGATCTTCCCGGACCGGGGCATGAACCCGTGTCCCCTGCATCAGCAGACGGACTCTCAACCACTGCGCCACCAGGGAAGCCCCCTGTGTGCTCTTTTGATGCGTAATTCTATTGCTGGATCTTTTTGCCCTTCAATATAAAACTCTTATATTTTAGTAATATCCATAATCCTTTTTGTTTAGCTTCACATATTTTGGCAGAGATGATCTCTAGGTTAGGAATTTTCCTTAACATCTTAAGGTCTATCTTAAGCCAATATCCAGGAGACTAGATATTAAATATTCTCACCACCCATAAAAATGGCAGTTATGGGACATGATAGATGTGTTAGCTAACCATAAGTTGTGATTGTATTGCAATATATAAATGTATGAAATCAACACATTGTATGCCTTAAACTATGTCAGTTAAATCTCAATTAAAAAAATAAAAATAACACATTAGACCCTAAAGGCATGCATGCCCATTAAAATCTCTAAAAAAAAACCCCAAAGATGCTGGCCCTTATTACAACTTGCCATTGTCTTGGTGGTGAGGACCTGTGTAGTAGGTCCAGAAACAGAAATACAGCTTATAGCGATTGGAAAGGACAACATAAAATCGTTGACAGATGTTGGCTTGGTCTGTTTCAACATCTCTTCCCAGGCCCCCCTCCACACGCCCCCCATAACAAAGACTACAGGGAGTGATGACAGATTTCTGCAAGTTCACAGTCACTGGTTTTCCCAAGTATACAAATAAAAATATAGAGAAAAATTTAAAGCTTTTTGGAGAAAAAGCTCTCCTCCCACTAGGAACAATAATACAAGAGCCGTTTAAGATCCGTATGATGAAAATCACAAAATATTCCTGAATGGCATCAAAAGAGACTTGAACAAATGGAGAGACACTGGGTGCGTGTAATTGAGAAGGCTGCTATCATAAGCCTTCTCAATGAATTTAAAAATTCAGTGCCACCTCAATTTCAATTCCAGTGGGACTTGTTTCACGCTCAGTAATGTGGTTCTAAAGTTCATGTGAAAGAATAGATTGGCATGGACACTCAGGGAAATGTGAAAACCAAGGGTAGTGATGTAGGACTTGTACTACAGATAACAAACCATTTGAAAGCTAAAGCTACAGTAACTGAGGTATGATCCAACGTTCATTAAAAGTAGTCTCTTTCTATATATGTGAGAGCAAGAATGAATCCACCAAAATATCAGTATTAGTTGCATATCATCTTATGGGGATTTTATGATTTTCAAATTTTCTTCTTTATATATATATCTTCTTCTTTTTACTGTGTGATCATATATATATATATATGATCATACAGTAAAATTCACCCTTTTTAGTTCTGAATTTTGATGGATATATACAGTTGTGTAATCACCACCAAATACAAATTTAGAGGATTGTGATACGCCTAAAAAAGTCCCCATTATTCCCCTCTGGAGTCAACCGTCTCCCCTGTGTCACTGTAGTTTTAGTTTTGGGTTTCTAGAATGTCACATACATGAATTGATACACTGTGTCGTCTTTTGTGTTGGCGTCTTTCAGTTAGCACAGTTTTTTTTTTTTCTTTGAAACAGAGAACGATGCACATTTATTTATTCAGTGGTAGGTCCATTGTATTGTGCAGTACCATTCCGTCATATGGATTTACCACGGTCTGTTGATCCACTTACTAGGTAATAGACATGTAAGGTGTCTCCATGTTTGGCAATTAAGACTAAGACTGTCTATAAATATTTGTATAGAGGTCTTTGTGTGGATATATGTTTTCATTTCTCTTGGGTAAATACCTAGAAGCAGGAAGGTTGGGTCCTGCCAAACCTTTTCCAAAATGTCTGTATCCTTTTGCCTTCAGACCAGCAACATAGGAGAGTGTCTGTTCTGCAACTTCCTGCTTTTCTTTTTTTTTTTTAAACGTTAGCCATTCTAATAGGTGTGTAGTGGTATCTCATTGTGGTTTTAATTTGCATTTTCCTAATTGTTAGTGACACTGAACATGGTTTCATGTCTGTCTCGGCCATTTTTATCTCCTTTTAAGTGAAATGTCTCTTTAAATTTTTTTGCCAATTTTTCGATTTGGTTGGTTGTTAATTGAGTTTTCAGAATTCTTTATATATTCTGGATACAAGCCCTTTGTCTAAGGTGTGTTTTGCAAATATTTTCTCCAGTTCTGCAGTCTGCCTTTTCACCTTCTTTTCAATGTCTTTCAAAGAGGAAATGTTTTTGATTTTGAAGAAGTTCTTTTGGTCATTTTTTTCTTTTATGTTTCATGCTTTTTGTATCCCAAGAAATATATGCCAAATCCAAGGTCAGAAAGGTTTTCCTTCTAGAAGTTTTGCTGTTTTGGGGGTTTTGCATTTATGTCTATGTTACATTTTGTGTTGATTTTTGTATATGATGCAGGGTGAGGATCAATTCTATCTCCTCACCCCCTGCCTTTTTGTTTGAGACTTTTCATATGTGTCTAATTGTACCATTTGAAAATACCACTTGTTGGAAAGATTATACTTTTTCATTGAATTTTCTTGACACCTTTGTTGAAAATCTGTTGACCATATGTGTGCGGTCAGGTTTTTTCATCTATAGGCCTTTTTCACCAGTACCGCACAGTCTTAATATCTGTAGTTTTATAGTAAATCGTAAAAGCAGGTAGTGTGTGTCCTTTTACATTATTCAAGATTCCTTTGGCTGTTTCACATTATTTGCTTTTCCACTTAAAATTTAGAATCAGATTGTTAATTTCTACAATAACCTCCTGCTGACTGTAGATCACTTGGCATGCTAACTATACTGATTCTTCCAAAGCATGAACATAATATGTATCTCCAGTTTTTTTAGGTATTCTTTGACTCTGTTTTGAATGTTTCGTGACTTTAGCGTACAAATTTCGTGGCTTTAAAGTATTCTTGTGTGTTTTTTGTGTGTTTTATCTGTCATCATCACCACCACCACCATTATAGCCATCATTTGCGTATGTACCCAGACACCGGGCCCAGGCCAGTGGTCTTGTCCAGTGTCCCGTGATCTGGAGCTGTCTGCTGCTCCCTCTCCCGTCCCCTCCCTCTTCTTCCCTTTCTTCTCCCTCCTCCTCCGTCTTCCTTTTTTTTTTTTTAAACTTTGGTCCGAGGGCTGTTTCTTGCTCTTCTCATCTTCTAATTGTGTATTGGCCAGGTGGCTTAAACTCTCTCTATACTCTTATCTGTAAAAAGGAGTTAATATCCTCTATACACCCCCTGAAAAAAGCTAGGGTAAGGATGTTTTCCTCAAAAAGTTATTCCTCATGATTTAACATTTTTGGCATAAAATACTACCTCAGCGATAATGTGTCCTTCACATTCCATCGAACCGGGGGGCACAGCTGTAATGAGGAAGAATGTGGGGGGGTGAGTTTCAGATTGAGTGTCTTCATCCCCAAGGACCTTTGACCTAATAGTTTCAACCCCCATTGAGGATCCTTGCTGGAATCAACCATTGCTTTAGGAGCTGAAACTGGCGATTTCCTAATTTTTTGGTCCCATCTACATTGTTTGGTCTGTAAGAAAAGAGCCTTACCTTTGCCTCTCTGGCCACCCGCCTCACCAATCCCCTTGCTCATGTATCAACATAGACTCAAGGACTTTCCATGTGTTGTAATCCATTGCTCTCCTTGTTCATTGTGACACTCGGGTGTCGCAGGTGTCCCACTGTGGCCAGGATAGCCTCTTCCAATATCCTCCTCACCCTGCCTTGGTCCCAGGCCCCCTGTGTGTGCTCCTTCTGGGCGGTGCTGTGTCTACTCACCTGACCAAGCCCCGGAACCCCCTGCTTTCAACACAGCACCCACTCTTTGTGAGTGGAGTGTTGCACTTGTTAATACTCTGCAACGTTTTGAATCTTTCCGTCATTTTGGCCTTATCCCCACACTTTCTTATGTATATTCCAAGTGGCTCCATCTCCTCCGAATCTTGGGGACCTTCGATTTCCTCAGGACCGTGGTGAAGGGACATGAGATGGGCGTGAAGCCCCAGTGGGGTGTGCTTCATACTTGCAGTGTTTTCTTACACACCTGCTCGACAGGTACATTGCTCTGCAAAATTTCTCTTGGGTACCGCCCAGATTGAGTCCTGCTTCCCCATAGTAGGAAATTTTGAAGATAAACCTCAAGGCACTTAGAGCCTAAATCACTTTGGGTGCTTACGCAGTCGTAAGCAGACGAGCTATGGGTGATGTATCGTGATGTGTAGCGTTTGAACCTGTATCTGCGCACAATAGATGTATTTATTTATGTATAAGTCACTATTTCCTAAGAAATAATATCTTATAAATGAGATCATCCCTGTTTCTTTTATATAATTATCTCATATTCCCAAATATATTTTATTCTCCTTGAAGATTCATTAATTTTTTTTAACCCTTGGTATGTGACATAGTTTTCTCCTCACTGACTCATGTAACCAATATAAATAATATTGAGGGACAGCATCCATTTATGATTCACATAGAGGAATTTCATTTCATCCAGTAAAGAGTTTCAACTTTAGTCTATAACTGTGATGGTAAGAGTGTCCTTTATGGACAGAAGTCAATTAAAAAAATACGGAGAGCATTGATCCTCCTTCAGAGGCAAAATTTTATTAAGACTCAGTTACTCTTGTTTCTATTACAGTGTATTTACGGTTACTATATATCATGGGAGAACATTTGAAAAATCTGATTACTTTAAATTATCTGATTTTTCTGAGTTTATGAAAATAAATATAAAATTTTCTGCTGTACTCTGACTTATGTTAGCAACAAATGAATTCTATCAAGAAGTTGTATACAAAGTATATATTCCTCATTATTACATAAAATATAATTGTATACATAAAATTTGATTGTGATTTATTTTCATCCCTTATAACAAATGTGAATATGTGTTTAATTTATTATATTGAATAAGCAGTAAATAGTTGTTATGATGAATGCAAGATCCAGATAGTCCCTTTTGGTATATTCATCCTATAAACATCTTCTTACAATTACTGCCACTGTAAAATGGAGAATGATTTTTGTTTTTAAAATTAGATTTCTTTACTTATAGTGTCTGCAATGATATGAAATACTAGCACTCAATTTAAATTTAAGATTCAGGTTTAATTTTGTTGCTAGTAGTTGTAAAAGAGCTAATAGATGACATTAGTTTCTCAACTATACTATTTTTAATTTTGTATAGCTTCTTTTTACAAACGTCCCTCGCTCTGTGGTCCTTTATATTGATAAAATAAGGGATCGCAATATTTTGGAAACTTAATAAGTGAAAATTAACCGTACTTTGGATAAAGGATTCATGGGACTGAATTTATCTTTAAATGAGAAAGGGAACAAAAGACAGCCCTCAATTTTGCCATGGATTTTATTTCTGGGAAAGATGTACCAAGTTCCAATTATGTGAGTGAATATTTATTTTTCCAAGAACCTCAGTGTTAACAATAGCGCCCGATTCAGCCGTTTTGTTGTATCTTTTGCTTAAGCACATATTTAATTAACAAGACGTGAAATACTCTGCAAAGTACAGCAGTGACTTTTGCCTTCTGATGTTTTTCACGTGGGGCACTGTCTTCTTACCTTCATTTTACACCGTTGTTCTATCTGCATTATCATTTCTTCCTCGTAACCCCCATCCTAAAAGGGTTAAGTAATTTCCTATGATGGGAAAACACATAAGTGAAGAAATCAAAGCAAAGGTGAAAAAAACTGTCTTGTATCTATTTCACAAATCTAAAGAGAAAGAACAGTTTCACAAGGATCATAGAATTTGGAAGGAGTTTTCCAAGTAGGTTATTATTGTTTTAAATCAGAATAGTATATTACTTGGTTTACAAGGACAGATCGTTTGACTTGCCCTGAGAATTAGCTGCCCCTTCACCAGCCCCTCCATGATCAATTCCCGATCCACACCTGCAACTCTTTTTGCTTTTCATTTGTTCTTGAATGTTTGAGATTCATTGTTCTATCCGTAGTGTTCCTAAATCTCACAAGTATGAGTCTGGGTCGTGCTTGACACACAGTGGGCCCTTTCATTTTGTGTATGCATGACACTTTAGAAAAATTATCTTACATCTCTTAATTAATTTAAGTTTTATTTAAAATTTTGACAGCTTCATTGAGATCGAATTTATATGCCATAAAATTCATCTATTTAATGTGAACGATTTAAGGGTTTTAACTATACGCACAGAGTTGTTTAACCATTACCATGATCAATTTTAGAATACTGTCATCATCCTCAAAGGAAACCTGTACGCAATAGCAGTCACTCCCCATTTCCGCCCAAACCTCCAGCCCTTGGCAGTCACAAGTCTGACTTTCTGCTTTTGTAGGTTTGCCTATCCTGGACATTTTCTAGAAATAGAATTATGCCAAATATGATCATCTGTGACTGGCTTGTCAATTTCTGCAAAGCAGCCAGCTGGAATTTTGATAGGGCTTGGTTTGAATCTGTACCTCAATTTAGAAAGTATAGCCATGTTAACAATATTAAGTCTTCTAATCCATGAACATGGGATATCTTTCTATTAATTTAGGTCCTCTTTTATTCCTTTAACACTACCTTCTAGTTTTCAGGGACCAAGTTAAATCTATTCTTAAGTATTTTTTCGATACTTTTGTCAGTGGAATTTTTTCTCTCTCTCTCTGTGTCTGCTTGTTCTACTTTTGGAGGATTTCATTAGTTTTTTTATCCCAACGCTTCTATTAAAATGTTTATTTTTGCTAATACAGCTGAAATATTCCAGAATCATTTCTTTGTCTTTGTTCCTTTTTTTCTTTTTATAACATTATGTTCTTGTTTTATGGATATAATCTCTTATCTACCTAAGGAAAATAATGATCGTTCTTTGAATTTTCTTATATTTTCTAAATTTTCTTTCATTCCTCTGGCTTCTGGTTTTGTTTGTTCAGGTCTCCTTTATTAACGCTTGGTTGACTTTCCTCACAGAGCTTGGAGGCTGCTGGGTTTCACTGCATGGCAAACCACTGTGGGCTGGGCTCTCACGCTGTCAGAATCTCCATGGGAAGTTAGTGGGCACGCTCTTGTGCTGGTCAGTTTCTCCAAAGAGGATTCTTCCAGTCTCCTGTTCCAGTTTGCTGTGGGGCTGAGCCTGGTGGAGGGGCTGAGCCTTTCTGCTTTGCTGGGAGCTGAGCCGAGCAGAGTGGGGAGTTTACAGTGATTGGCTTCTTTTTTCTTTTATTTAATTTATTTATTTTTGGCTGTGTTGGGTCTTTGTTGCTGCGCACGGACCTTCTCTAGTTGTGGCGAGCAGGGGCTCCTCTTCGTTGCGGTGCACGGGCTTCTCATTGCGGTGGTTTCGCTTGTTGTGGAGCATGGGCTCTAGGCACGTGGGCTCACTAGTTGTGGTTCACAGGCTCTAGAGCACAGTGTCAATAGTTGTGGCGCACGGGCTTAGTTGCTCCGCAGCATGTGGGATCCTCCCAGATGAGGGCTCAAACCCATGTCCCCTTCATTGGCCGGCGGATTTCCAACCACTGCGCCACCAGGGAAGCCCCCAGTGATTGGCTTCTTATCATTGGATAGTCTCAGCCAGGTGGCTGCTGCCACGCTGTCTCTTTTGCTTTGTCCAGAGGATAAACACGTGGTTCTCTGCCAGGAGTGAGCAGGGTTCCCTTGGTGGATGTGCTGGGGTGGGCATATTGGCCACGTTTTAAAGACATCAGTGCTTTTGGTTTCCACCTGACATGCAGCCTCACTTTCTGAGTACCTGGCGCCTCCAGTTTCCGAGCCTTCCTAGGGTTCTCTGCCCAGAATCAACCGGGTTCCTGATAGATATTCACTCCCTTCCTGCCTCCAGGGCAGCCGGTAACCATTCCTGCATCGACTTGTCAGCTTCCAGAATTCTCTTGTCTGTAGTTGTGTCTCTTCTTATTCTCTTGGTCTTTGTGGGTTTGTGAGGTTTTTTTTTTTTAAACATCTTTATTGGAGTATAATTGCTTTACAATGGTGTGTTAGTTTCTGCTGTATAACAAAGTAAATCAGCTATACATATACATATATCCCCATATCCCCTCCCGCTTTCATCTCCCTCCCACCCTCCCTATCCCACCCCTCTAGGTGGTCACAAAGCACCAAGCTGATCTCCCTGTGCTATGCAGCCGCTTCCCACTAGCTATCTGGTTTGTGAGTTGTAAAAACTTTTTTTATTGTCAGTTTAATGTGAAGAGACAGATGAGTTTGTGTTTTCAGTGTTTTAAATTTGTTATGTGGAAGCCCCCTATGTATATTTTCACAAACATCATCTCTACAGAGACTTTGGAGGACGCTTTGGGGCAGTTAATGACATTTTCGGATATTCTTTGTGTTATCTTTTTGGACTCCCTATTTTTCTCTCTTAAATTTCCTTGTAACAAATAGACCTGTAAATGTTTCACCATTGGCCTTCCCTCTTGAAAACAGGAAGCCTTTGCGTTCTCGAGAGCTTTCTCCTCATCTGTCCAAGAACTTATCCATACGGGGATTTATTTCACGTCACCCCTGCCTCTGAAACAGAGCACTCAGCTCTCAATTACATTCCCTTTTCCAAGTCCTCGTCCTCATAATGTTGCTTTACAGTATTGATTCTTTGGCTGGAATGCTCCCCAATATGAAAGTCATCCAGAATCCATCAAGTCATCCGTCTTCCTGTCTTTACTACAATTCTTGCCCAGTGTCATTTAGCAGTATCATTGGAGGATTACTTTTTCTTTAATTTTTAATGGTGATGAAGTAGGTTTGTTTTCATTGATATAATTGAAATGAAACATATAAATGAGAATTTCTCTTCAAAGCACTTGCCTTCGTGAAACACGTTTAAAATATTTTTTTTTTTTTTTTTTTTTTTTGCGGTACGCGGGCCTCTCACTGCTGTGGCCTCTCCCATTGCGGAGCACAGGCTCCGGACGTGCAGGCTCAGCAGCCATGGCTCACGGGCCCAGCCACTCCGCGGCATGTGGGATCTTCCCGGACCGGGGCACGAACCCGTGTACCCTGCATCGGCAGGCGGACTCTCAACCACTGCGCCACCAGGGAAGCCCACGTTTAAAATTTTTAACATCTCATCACTGGCCACCAAGAAGTGTAATCCCCAATTCAAATAATAGGTTCTCCTCTGATTCAAGACTGGTGCCCGTCCTCCAGACTCCATGCTCCTGGGGCTCTCCACATCTGCAGTAGCTTCTGTGGTTTGGAGCTGCCCCCAAATCCCTTGGCGTTCAGAACACTTGGACGAGAGTTAACTTTTCTGCCTGTGCCGAGTGCCCCACGCACAATGTGAGCCCCGCGGTCATATGAAACATTCTGGACTGGCGGATGGAATTACCAAGAGCAATTTCATACGTTATTGTTCAAGCCACATAACTCAGTCCTGATGTTAGTACATAAAGGAAGCACCCCTTCACAGCTCAGGCCTGTGAGTTCAAATCCTTGGGATGTTTCCTTCTAGTTCATGTACTCAGTCTTGGACCTTAGACTAGCCAAAGATGACAAAGATACCATTGAAAAGAACTCATCCTAAGTTCCCATTCTCCAAAATCTGTTCTTTCTTAAAAACCTTCTGTCTCTATATCCTGTAGGGACTTTGTGCATTCACTAGCCTGCCACTCAGTGTCCCCTGCTCCACCAGCAGTGCTCCATTCTACCTGTCCTCCTACCTGTCCTCTGTCTTACCTGTCCTTCCTACCTGTCCTCCATCCAATCTGTCCTTCATTCTACCTGTCCACCTGCCTAGAGCACTGGGGTGCCAGACAGATTTAAAACTGGGGCATTGAGGGTAGTTCTAGGAGGGAGGGCTCAGAGGCAAGTTCAGTCCAGGGCTTGAGCAGCAGTGACCTAGTCCTTGTGGACGGGGGAGCCCCATGAAAGAGATTTTTGAGGATAAGGGAGTAGGAAATGGGGACTCACGGGCAGAGGGAGAAAGAGGAGATCTCATCTGTTTCTCTCAGGACTACCTTTTAAAATACTAATATAGGGACTTCCCTGGTGGCACAGTGGTTAAGAATCCACCTGCGAATGCAGGGGACACAGGTTTGAACCCTGGTCCGGGAAGATCCACATGCTGTGGAGCAAATAAGCCCGTGCGCCACAACTACTGAGCCTGCGCTCTAGAGCCCGTGAGCCACAACTACTGAGCCCGCATGCCACAACTACTGAGCCCACATGTCACAACTACTGAAGTGTGCGCCTAGAGCCCATTCGCTGCAACAAGAGAAGCTCCCCACTCACCACAACGAGAGGAAGCCCACATGCAGCAACAAAGACCCTACGCAGCCAAAAATCAATCAATCAATAAAAATTTATATAAAAAATAAAATACTAATATATTTTCCATTATAAAAGTAATCTGGGGGCTGCCCTGGTGGTGCAGTGGTTGAGCGTCCACCTGCCGATGCAGGGGACATGAGTTCGTGCCCCGGTCCGGGAAGATCCTACATGCCACGGAGCGGCTGGGCCCATGAGCCGTGGCCGCTGAGCCTGCGCATCCAGAGCCTGTGCTCCACAACAGGAGAGGCCACAACAGTGAGAGGCCCGCTTACCGCAAAAAAAAAAGTAATCTGGGCTCCTCCTCCCATCCCACAACTGTCTGGTGTCTTTTCTTCTAATCGTTCCTTCTTTTCTATTTTTTTCCTATGCTATATTTATATTCTTTGTTTTGCTGAAAAGTATATGTACCATAATTATGTCTGATTTTCATCGTTGAGCATTTTCTTATGTTATTAAAATAGTTCATATTTTCATGATTAGTATTTGATGGTTGCATGATATTTCATCATAAAACTATGGTGTGGTTATGTGATTTAGCAAATAAAAATCTACTTCAGGTAAACAACAGATCATTTTCTTAGTATATGAATGTCTGATGTGAAATTTCCAATACAAAATTTGGGACATACTTATTTATCTGAGATTCAAATTGAGCTGGGCATCTGTATTTTATCTTGCAACCTTACAAAATCTCATATTACTTACACAGTTCCTAGCTGTTGAACATTGAGATGTTTTCAGTGATGCAATGGACATCTTTAGACATAAAATTTCTAATTCTGAATTACTTCCCTAGGTGGCTTGTTAGAAGTAGAATTACTCTGAGGAGATGAGTATCGTTTTTCCCAAGACTTTTCAAACCTATTGCCAAATCACTTTTTAAAAAGGTTACAGCAATTTATGCCCCTGCCAGTGCCGTCTAAGAGTGCTCATCCCCTGCGCCCGTGCTAACATTATCATCACTTAAATACTCCTCTGCTACTTTGGCAGGCAAATGATGACATACCGTTTTCATCTTTGATTGCTAATGAAGTTCACATTTTTTGTTTATGAGGCTTTCTTTCCATGACCTGATTTTTAAGTTTTCTTCCACTGCCTCCTGATTTCTCTGTCCCTATTTTGCATTGCTTTGAAGTCACAAGGAATATGTCTTATTTTTATTTATTTTCTCATTTTTACTCAGCCACTGGGGCTGGAACCCCATCCCCAGGCTCAGGTTCCAGGAGGAATTCACCACCAGCCTACCTGCCAGCGCACCCACTGTCTGACATGAAAGCTTCCTAGGACTTCTAAATGCATTTCCAATAAATCAATGACAAAGCATAGAATAGTAATTTTATTCTGAGCCTGCAGAATAAGTTTCTTTTGACAGCTCTCCCCCATTTCTGTTTCTGGTGTACGATTGGTTTCAAATACAGCTTCCATAAATACCTGCTTTTAATCTACCCGTAAAAACCCACCACTCTGCTGTAGAGGGTTCCACGGGGTTCACGTGGGCATTCATGCTCCATAGCGTCCGCTATGCTTCTTCTCTAAAGATACTGGCCCCCGTGGATGGGACTCCATTCCAAAGGAAAGGGGGAGCCTTTCTGTGAAATTTGACAGGAATATTACCTCTTTCCTAGTGGGGTCTAAAGCTTCAGCTTAGAAAAGGGCTGAAATAGCAAGATTTGCTTCCTCTCAGAAAGACTGAACAGTACACATTGCTTCTGGAACATTTCCTTAAGTTAAGTAAAGAGCACATTTGCACCTGCTGGCCTTTTTTTTTTTTGCAGTGCGCGGGCCTCTCACTGTTGTGGCCTCTCCCGTTGCAGAGCACAGGCTCCGGACGCGCAGGCTCGGCGGCCATGGCTCACGGGCCCAGCCACTCCGCGGCATGTGGGATCCTCCCGGACCGGGGCACAAACCCGTGTCCCCTGCATCGGCAGGCGGACTCCCAACCACTGCGCCACCAGGGAAGCCCCCTTGGCCTTTTGACCTCTAACTCATGGCGCTGACCTGCCTCTGTCCCTTTCTCTGGGCTACTCCAGTTAGTCCCCATTGCAGTTAAATAGGAGGCCATTTGGTTGCCCTCTCTGTGACATTCTCATCCAGAGAGAAGGCTTCCCGAGCGGCCATTTAAGTATTCCCAGGACTTGCTGTATGGAAATTGCTACGTTCTCTTCAGTTTCTCATGTCATATGCATCGTGTCAGTTCCCCTAGCCTTTGCCTTGCATGAATTTTCGGCATTACATGGCACTCTGCTCCCTAAATTATGTCCACGTCACCTGTTCGAGTATCTGGCCAGACTCCTGATGCTCTAGTTTTTTTCCATTAATGTTACTCAGTGTGCATGTCCTTTGCATTTTCAAGACTGCTCTGGGGCTGTGGTCTTCTTTTCTTTCCACTTTCAACTTGGTATCTTAAGTACAGTACATGTCTATTGCTCTGAATTATACATAGCTATCTTTGTGATTTCAATGATTCTAATTTGTAAGTCCCTATTCTTTAACTCTTTTGACCTGCAGAGAATTAATCTGAGCCCCTGTTAGGCCTATATCTTGACTGATATAGGCCTTTTCTTGCTCTAGAAAAGCTCCCTGTCTAGTAGGGTGGAGTCCAGGTCACAGCCACCTCGGTCAGGGTAGAAATTGGGACACTGTCTATGGCCGCCTTTCCATTTCCTCATCCTCTTCCCAACTTTCTCTGATGACCACAGAAGTGCATGAAGTCTCTACTTCATGTTGGCCATTGTCAGTGACCTCAGATTTCTCAGAAAAATAATTAAAGTGCCTATCTGGATAAGAGGAAAATTAACTAAGCACCTACCTTGTAGCTGGTGTGCTGGGTTCACAGCCGGTTTTCCATATTCTCATTACGAGGGGAACACCACTCAGCCTCAGTTTTACTGCCTATAAAATGGGACGAGATGAGAATCTGTGGTGTGATTGAATGAGGCCATGGTTCTGATGGCCTCAGCACAGCGCCTGACATATTGCAATTGGTCAACGTGTAAAATTATGAAGACTGATATCCCAAAGGTGGCATCTCATCAGGAGTAAAGAAGATACAAAGGCGGCTTCTCTTGAGCTCAACGGAATGCCAAATATTTACATATTTCAAAAGTGTATACTCACATGGGCTTCCCTGGTGGCGCAGCGGTTGAGAGTCCGTCTGCTGATGCAGGGGACACGGGTTCGTGCCCCGGTCCGGGAGGATCCCACATGCCGCAGAGCGGCTGGGCCCGTGAGCCATGGCCGCTGAGCCTGCGCGTCCGGAGCCTGTGCTCCGCAATGGGAGAGGCCGCAACAGTGAGAGGCCCACGTACCGCAAAAAACAAACAAACAAACAAAAAAAGTGTATACTCATAAATAGACATTTTACCATTTTACCATTTTACGAATCATTCCTCCAAAGGAAAACAAGCATTATTTAGCTCTTTCCCTGAACACCAACTTGAAATCTAAATTTCAGCAATTATCATCATTAATAAATAGTTTACATTTCTGGGCAAATGGAAGATACCTTATTATCATTATTTTACTTGTTCAACTTACGTAATGCATCCTCTGAGGACCCATTTGGAAGCATATATGTTTATTATAGATATAAAATGGATCCGAAAAAATTTTGGACTTTAACATTTCACTGTAGAGCATGCATTTGAAATGAATACGAGAGATATTTAGGCATTCAAATACATTGCTTGTAAAACAGTTAGTAAAAGAATGCAATTTGTGAACTCATTTAATAAGGCAAAATTAAGGACATGTCTCAAAGTATATCTCATCCTATAATTTTACCAGACTTGTGCTAGTTTAATGGGAGAAAATATATGTCCTCTGTTTCTTGAAATATCGTTACTTTAGGGGAAGATATTTAAAAGCAAAGGAGTCTTTTAGGAAATTGTTAGCCATGAACCCCAGAAGTGATACATTGCAGTTAATGGCAATGGGACTGCTTAACCCCCTGCTCCCCCGCTAGACCAAATCCCCCTTAGTGTGTCTGCACACACACACACACACACACACACACGTGCACAGACATGCACACGCAAACACGTCCACATGCACAGCCACTTGCATGCTGGTCGCTTCTGTTGCTAAGTGCTCTGGCCCCTCAGTTTCTCCATGTCTTGATTTTGTTTGGTGGTTTCTTTGTTCCCCTTCTTTTCCTTTCCTGCCAGCTCTGTCTGGTATGAGAAATTCCCCATCTCTCCCACTTTACATTCTGATGAGGCTGCATTCCTCCTCACATGCTTCTGGTGGAGCAGAAGTGAGCCATAACTCATTGTGGAGTCGGTGGTTATTGCCTCCAAATTGGCCAGGGGGATAGAGGCATATTTTGAGAAATAAAAGTCCTCTCTTTGCCACAGCCCGGGAGCAGGGGCTGCACACACACTTTGCCTGATAACAGGGGCAGCAACTTTCCAGGGAACACAACGCACAGTGGTGGCGGTTTCGAGCCTGTCTTTCATTGCACATATTTAATGCGAGAATATTTCAAGCTTGTTTTTTCCAGACTGGACAGTCATGTATCAGGAAACATTTAATGTAGTTAGAAGGAAATGTAGCAAAAGGAGAGATGGTGAGGCTGGAGTGACCGCTCTCTTAGCTGGCCAGCCTGGCACATGGCTTCTCCCTGGTGGGCTTTGATCCCAGATGCTTAGTTTACATCAGTTTCTCCCATGAGTGTTGTGGGTCTCCTCATCTCATTGTATCTTTTGATTTGTTTACAGGGAAACTTCGTGGCCTGTATGACAGCTATTTTACGACAAATGGAAGATTATCATTATGCCCATTTGATCAAGACTTTTGGGAAAATGAGGACCGATGTGGTGGTGAGTGTAACTTTGACTTTCTATAACTGTGTTTTGAGGCCAGCATTTTAGGCAAAACGCTGATGTAAGTATTTCCATTTTCACTATGATTTTGGACTTGCCTCCACTTGATTTCCGAAGCCACCAGGGATGGTCTGACTACAGGCGTGTTTGTAAGAAGATAAGGGTCAAGATGCAGACTCTCTCCTTATACTGACCTGGGGAGTGATTCAGGGTGTCAGCCGAGAAAAGTCCCTTTTCTTTTCTCTCCCATGCTTTGTGGTCACGGAAAATTTGGAGATGTTACCCATGGAGAGTCTGTCATTAACTGCTGTTCATTTATTGATTGGCTTTCAATAGCAGAAGCCAGGGAGCATTGTCAGCCTTAATTGTGCTCCCTTATTAATTAGCTTTAGTCACGGAGGCTCATTAGCATTTCTCGAAATAATTCTCTAGTCATCCTCAGTGAGAGTATGATACAACTTAATTAGGAGACGTACAGAGGGGAACTTAGGAGCTCTGTCCGTAACAAGCTGACATCGCAGGGCCATACAGCAGATGTCCTCTGCGAAGCCGCAGCCAAAGTGTCTGCAGAGTTTCTGAGTATATGTCCACCTCGGCTCTCCTGTCTGGGAACACAGACTCCATTTCTGAGGCCCCTAGATTCCTGGAGACTGCAGCAAGTTCTACTAGCGTTTCCAGAACAAGGTTGGTTGCACTTTACATCAGTCTTATTAAGGGATAGAGACAATGCATTTAAGGCTTTTTTCCAAAGGATTAATTCTAATTAAGAAAACTACCTTATTAACTGTTGCTGCTATATGTGTGTGTGTACATATGTATATTTAAATTATATATATATATATAATATTTAATATTATAATAATAATAAAAATATGCATTTAAATTTCTAAAAAATGGATTTATACCTTAAAATCATAACAATTTTCCTTAAATAAAAGTCAAGGAGCAGGAACATGTATGTGTTTGTGTGTCTCTGTGTTTAGTCTCCCTTAAGAATATCAACGAGGAGTTTAATGTAGGACTGTACTCAGGCGTGTAACATGTAGCACATGTGATCATATCCTGTGACTCTTCAGCAGTCATGGCATAGTGAAATCAGATTTGCCACGTGAAACACTTCATGCCTCATGTTTGATCAGGGGAAGGATAGTTGTAGCTGAACCTTTATGAACAATTTCCTAGACAACACTTCAGGCTGAATAATAAACTTTTCAGAATGAGAAGCATTACCTGTGCTGAAACTTTAGGACTCCATTTAATTATTTGCCCCTTATCAGAATAGTCACATGATCAAAATCATACTATTCACGCAAACTGTTAAAAATATTTAATGTGGGGCTTCCCTGGTGGCGCAGTGGTTGGGAGTCCGCCTGCCGATGCAGAGGACGCGGGTTCGTGCCCCGGTCCAGGAGGATCCCACATGCCGCGGAGCGGCTGGGCCCGTGAGCCATGGCCGCCGAGCCTGCGCGTCCGTAGCTTGTGCTCCGCAACGGGAGAGGCCACAGCGGTGAGAGGCCCGCGTACCGCAAAAATATATATATATATATATATTAATCTGAATTATTCAGTGTTGCAGTGGATAGGGAAGCTTCAATGTATTGTGAAAAGCGATTATACAAAATAGTGTTTAAAAATGACTGTAATTTGCTGAATTCCAAGTGTGTACTCTCTCTCCTTGCACAGAGTAGATCATCAGATACTTGTTGCATGTTGTGGTCCTGATATCCCAAGGGATTTTGGTTCCTTAGACAAAGTAGTTCAAAACAGCAATTATTTGCAGACAATTGGATTTCCATTATAAAATGGCATTTGTGGTTTGGATATCATAAATTCATACTGCAAGGATTGTAAACCTTTTTTATTGTTGTTAATCGGTCAGAACTTTGTAAAATGTGTTCCTATCTATTAACTATACATAGGGGGTATTTGACTATTTTTCTACTTGGACAAATGCTCACAAAAATGAAAGGTCGTTGTGTGTTAAATAATTGGAAGTTAATTAGTAATGCAGTGTACGAAGAGCCTAGACCATTTTCTCAAGACTACTTCCTTGTAAGAAGTGCTTCTTCAGGTTTTCAAATTCAGCTCTGGTTTGGTTGGATGAGTCATTCCCATACAAAATCTCAGTTATTATCAACACCAAAGTCACAGGCCTCAGAACTGGTACTTTTACAGTCTCTCAAGTGACCCTTTGGACCCCAAGACAGTGAAAGGATGGAGCACAGCATGGAACTGAAAGGCTAATCCAAGAAAGGAAAAGGGTGGATGCGTTTGGCTCAAAACTCTCTCATAACAGAGACAGTCCCTTTAGGATGGTGAGCCAGGTGGGGTCTTTAAGTTCTTCTGCAGTGGAGATGCTGGCCTGAAGAAGGGGCTGCTAGCTGTCTTGTGTCCCAGTTACTGAAGCAGGACCACAGGTGGAGAACTTAGTGTCCATAGTAAGATCAGAGGTGAAGAGGAGTACTCTGGGCCTTCCAGTGGAGCCTGTTCTCTTGACACTTGTCCCAGATTCCCACTAAGTGGCCATAAAGGAATGTTTGTGGAGTGACTGAGTGAATAATGACGTATCCAAGAACAGTGCAGGTGGAAGTAACGCTTATTGGTTACAGGTTGAGTGAATGCAGGATACAGGACGGCGAAGGTTGAAAGAACCAGGCTGTGGGGTCCCTCTCATCTCCAAGGAGGACCCAGGGGCAGCCACAGGCTACCGTGCATCCCCGCCTCTTTCTGTGGCCTCTCCCAGTCCTGTGCAATTGTAGGTTATATAGAGAAGCCCGGTCAGGCAGAGCTCTGAGCTCTTAGCGTCCTCCTCCTGGATTACCCTCCTGCCTCCATTCAGCTTCCATCCCAACACCTTCTGGGAACCCCTACCCGACACCTGCCTTGACCTCACCTGGTGGCTATCGCCCACTGCCCCTTCCCTTGTGCCTTGTCCATCCCAGTCAACCAGCAGCCTGTGCTGGGGTGGTCCAGCGTGACTTCTCACAAATGGCAAGTGGTGAGGATGCTCACAGGGATTATGAAAGCAAGAATATTTGCCAGGTGACTGTCCTTGCCTGGGAAACATTCTGCTGTTGGGCAGGCCTGGTCTTAAAGAGCCTCGATTTCCGTGTGAAATGGCCACCGAAGGGTGATTCGCAAGCTTGTGTGGGGAATGTCACGAGTAGCAGGAGGAGCCTTGCTCTGAGCATCCATTTCTTTATTTCGTGTGACCATTCCTCGTAGATGAAGCTTTACCGAAGACGGTCTCCACTGGATGATGAGTTTGGGGGTGCAGAATCCTTTTATAGTGAATTCACTCAATAGCTGTTTATTGGAGACTGACTCTGTGTTAACAGGCGGAGGAGGTGACAGCAGGCAATGCAGACGGGTCTTGCTCTCGTGGCCCCCAGTCTAGTGGAGAATATCACAGGTGATCAGGGAGTCCTTCAGATAACCCAGGCTATCCATGCTCCAAAAGAATGACGCCTGTAAAGCAGCCAGACTGGACTGAGTCGGGTGGTCAGGAAGCCTTCTTTGCAAAGGAGAGGATTGTGGAATATCGAGGAATAGAAGAGAGGACATTCACTGTAGGTGGTAGAGCAGCAAGAGTCCCGGGGGTGAGGTGCAGCCGGACAGGTGCTGGGGCATCAAACCGCACAGGACCCCATTGGTCATGCTAAGAGGCTTTGTGTTTTTCTGCTTGTTTGGTTTCCGTTTCTGTATCATTTATTTACTGTTTTTCCCTTAATTATTTTAAAATTATTTTTAAAGCATCTATTTTTTGAGTAAACTTTTTATTTTGAGAAAATTGTAGAGTCACATGCAGCTGGAAAAAATAATACAGAGCACCCCTGTATTCTTGACCCAGTTTCTCCCAATAGTGGCATCTTGCAAAACTATAGAACAATGTCAAAATCAGAACGTTGACGGTGATACAGTTCACTGATCTCATGTTGATTCTCTCCATTTTGCTTGTGCTCTTTGCTCTATTTATCTTGAAAAATTTCAAACATACAGAAAAGCTGAAAGAGTAGTACAATGGAAACCATTATTCCTGTCATCTGAATTCATCAGTTGCAAGCATTTTGCCATACTTGCCTCCCCTGTATCTCTATGGACCTCTTTCTATGTAGCCAAATCCCATAAGTATGTGAGAAACATGTAAGTGGTTCAGCAAATATCTCTCAAGGTTGAGGACAATAGTCAACGGCCTTAATGACCTTCCAGAACATAACAATCATCTCTTCATACCGTCTGTATTCAAATTTCTCCTCAGTTCTCCCCAGTCATTGTTGTATTTCATTATAGGCTTTCTCAAATCTGCATCTAGTCTGGATTCACACGTTGTATTTGGTTATCTCTCATTCATCTCTTCTTTTTTCTAGAATGAGTTCATCACCTTGTTTTTCCTTCCCATTCATGGCATTGCTTTTTAAAATTCGATTTCATTTTTATTTATTCTTTTGAAGGGATAAAGTCACTAGCTTTGCAGACTTTCACCCGTTCTGGAATTTTTGATTGCTGCCTTGTGTGCAGATTTGTTTCTGCAAATTCCCGTGTCCTGCAAACTGGAAGCTTGATCTAAAATTCAGGTTCACCCTTTTGGCAAGCGGAACAGAAGTTGGTGTTAAGCATTCCCTGGTGTGTCTGTTGGGAGTCTGGAAATGCCGGGCTGACCACTACTGATGATGATGGGTTTGATCACTTGGTTAAAAGGGAGTAACTACCAGATCTCTCCGTTGTGAAGATACATGCCCCTTGAAGATTATCATGTAATCTTTGGGTAATACTTTGGCATCTGCAGAAAATTGCAAAGGTCTTCCTCTAGCAATCTTTCACCTGATAAGTTTAGCGTGTATTGATGGTCCTCGTCTGAAACAGTTATTTCTCTGACTTAAGAGAATGGTGACTTCCTACTTCCGAGAATCAAGACTCTTTGGCTTTAATCTAGGAACACTGGGAAGCCCCTGAGGACGTGGGTTCAGCGGGAGATGGGGGGAAGTGTTGGTGCCCTGATCTGATTTGTAATTTGGAAAGGTCACCCTGGGTGAAGTGTGGGGACCAAGAGAGACAAGAATGACCATAGGTAGATGGGCTAGGATGCCCCGCTGGTAGTCCAGGTGAAAAAGGATGATCAGTTATCCAAGTGGGTGGGTATGGAGATGGACAGAAGCAGATGGTTTTACAAGAAGATTTTGCCTGTGGGATACACTGATGGCTCTTGTTAGAGCCGTCCGCTTATTGTATGGAGCATCTTGTGAATAATCTAAAAATGCAGCAGGGATGGATTGATTTTAAAAAGATGAAATTTTCACAAAATATCTCATGTTAATCTTCCAGCTCCCCTCTTTGACTTGGAGATAGCAGTTGTAATAGTCTGTTCAGCCTCATTGGCCGTTCTAGGCAAATGCAATGGTGGGGACCACCACCATGGCCAGTAAATTATGCAGACCGACAGGGAAGCCTTGCAAAACCTCATCTCCGACAATCTGCAGCATTTTGTTTGATCAGCAAAGTACCAACATTTAACAGCTGAGCCATACTAATGAAGTACGGGACTGTGTTTCCTAGAGGGAAAAAAAAAAAAAAAGGAATTGGGAAAATATGCTTCTCTTCTAGAATAATAAAAACCAGACCCTGTATCTAAATTATTAGGCTTTGAGGAGTGACCAGCAAGAACGCCAGCAACTTCATGCACATAGAGATGTGACTAAATTACGGCACTCAGCCGGCGAAGTAGGCAACCTGGTCATTAAAATGTGAAACTCTCGACAAAGTGGGGAAACTTAAGGAGTGAAGTATGAATTTCAGTAATTAAACTGGGGAGAGAAACTGTTCCTTGTGTCAGGGGGCACCTAGAACACCCCTGCTCACAAGCCCTGCTGGTCAGGGCTCCTGTGGGCAGAGTCTGGAGGACATGGAACTGACTTTTCCCTCCTGACTCTGCCCGGGATCCTAACCTCTCCTGCACTGGAGGCCTCTGTTGTATAAAGGGTGATCACGATTGCTCCTTGAGTTTTTATTCATGGGAGGAGGCTCGACAAACCCCTCCCAAGGCAGAGATGACTCGCTGTAACCTGGCATTGCTGTTACGGTTGCAGAGGAAGCATCTCTGAACATCGGCTTATTGCTGCTGTCGATGGAACTGGTGTCTCTTTGCAAGAAGTTCTTGGGTAGAACTTTGTGCTGGGAATTGCTTTCTTGGCTGCAGAAATCCTGTTCACCACCTTGGTCTTCACAGCCATTGTACCTAATTATGAATCAGTAGATTAAATACATGAGAAACATCCACTCTATTTGGCCATCTCTGACTATGACCTCATTTTCCTCCATGAATTCTCAGTTGCCTGTCCCCTTCCCACCCAGATCTTGAGGGAGCACGCATCCCGGGCTACTGGGATGCGTGCTTTTCAGGATAACCACTTGTTTTGTTCAGGTTAGCTCAGAATAAGCACTAAACTGTCAAATTGAAGAAATTCTCCTAATTCTGGCAGGCACAGAGTGGACCCACTAGGAAGGGGGAACCCCTTCTCGATGCCAGGAGTGGTGTGATTGGCCAGGAAGCAAGGTGGGACAGCAGGGCACCACTCGTGAAATTCAGGGACCATCTAGGAGACAACAGAGGCATAACTGAGGAGCTTATGGATTTGAGGATGCCACATAAAAGAGTCTGGAATGCGACCACATGCTTAAATGGTTTACTGGGAGCTGAATAGGTGCAGATGGTCAGGAGTTCCTGTTTGAGCCTTTCAGCTGTTAAATTACATAAGAAAAAGGAAAGGATAATAATACCGCATGTTCAACCCAATGGGCCCTGTTCGTAATGAAAAATCTCTGTAGAGTAAATATAAGACATAGTTACTACCTGCGTGTTATGTTTGTTTTAAAAGGTTTCTTTAAGCAGAAAGAGTGTGACTATGTATTTGTAACCTTTGGGGACTGACTCTCTGTGACTCTTAGATATGCCCAAGGAGTATCTTTTAATATGCCCTTGAAAAAGTTCTCCGGGACAGGAGGTGCTCAGGCCAACAGAAAGGCAGAAGTGTAATACATACCTCCTGTGAAATACATCTTCATTACTTTTTCGTATGTTCTCATTCAGTTAAAAGAAAAAAAAAAAGTCATTTGTAATGTAAAACTATTCCAGGGGGCCTTGGTTTTCGCCTTCTTCTGGGTGGGTTGTTTCAGCGTTCTCTTTCTTGTTTCAGGATTTTCTCATGGAGACGTTCATCATGTTTAAGAACCTCATCGGGAAGAACGTCTACCCTTTCGACTGGGTGATCATGAACATGATGCAGAATAAGTGAGTACAGGGGAAGGCTCTCCTTGACGAGGCGCCTGATTCGTGTCTGCTGGGAATGGAGGTGTTGCTTGGATACCACGGGGTCTCCCACAACGTTCAGGGTGCTCCCCCTTCTGGGATGCAAATGCTTCTTTGGAGAAATGGGCCTGGAGATTGGGTGCTTTGCTTATGCCAGCACGGGCTCTGGGGCTGAGAACGTGGGCCCTGCCCCCTGGAGAAAACAAATAGGAACATGACCCGCCTTTCCGTTCACCTTCGTCAAGGGCATCAGTTTGCCATCTAATCTTAACCATGTGTGTGTGTTACCCAAAGCGATCCTCAGCTCTGTGGGAGTTGTTTGAAAAGTGTTTGCATTTCACGTATTTCAGCTGGAAAGCGTCCTGAGCATTTTCATCACACGTATTAAATATTAAGCACGTGCCTTGTTCATCTTCTTGTGAGGGCTGTTGGTTAATTTTCTAGCACTTGGGTTTTATCATTTCTGTAAGCGCCAACAAAGATCATGGGGTTCTCAATCGCATGTGTAGAAGGAATTTCTGTTGACTTCTTTTTTCTGCTTCTTTCTTTTTGCAATTTTTATGGAGATAATTGTAGGTTCATAGTCAGTGCTGCGGTAAGGAGTAAGACAGGAGATCTTGTGTACCATTTACCCAGTTTTCCTTGATGATAACATTTTGTAAAACCTTAGCACCAAACTACAACCAGGGAACTGACATTGATACAATTTACCCATCTTCTTCAGATCTTCCCAGCTTGACGCGTACTCATTAGTGTTTGTGTTCAGTTTCTTGCAATTTTTTTCACATGCATGTGTTCTCAAATCCACTCTCATGGTGAAAACACTGAACATTGCCTTCACCACAAGGGTCCCTGTGGTTCCCCATTTGTGACCCTCCCCCTTCCCTAATCCCTGGCAACCACTAATTTGTTCTCCATTTCTAAAATTTTGTCATTTCAAAAATGTTATATAAATGGAATCATACAGGCTGTAACCTTTTGGGATGATTGACTTTTTTTCTTTCACTCTGCCTGATTCCCTGGAGACTCATTTAGGTTCTCGGATCAGTGGTTTGTTCCTTTTCATTGCTGAGTTAGTGTTCCCTAGTATGGATGTGCCACAGGTGGTTTAACCATTTTTACTGTTGAAGGACGTCTAGACTATTTCCAGTTTGGGGCTCTTACAGATACATCTGCTATGAACATTCCTGTACAGGTTTTTGTATGAACTTAAGTCTTCATTTCTCTGGCACAACCGACCTGGGATGCAAATGCTGGACTGCATGGTAATCATATGTTTAGTTCTGTAAGAAACTGCGAAACTCTGCCATTCTCCATTCCTGTGAGCCACGTAAGAGAGATCCAGCTTCTCTGCATCCTCGTCTGCATTTGCTATTGTCACCATTTTTCATTTTAGCCCTTCTGATACACGTGTACCATGTCTCATTGTGGTTTTCATTTACGTTTTTCCTGAGCCTCTTTTTAATGATTTGTCCACCCTATGGATAAATTCACAGCAGCAAGGGCCTTTCCCTTTGCCTTTTGTGGGTGATGCTCCTTTCCAGGACAGCAGGGATGAAATCAGCCCTGTGTACCATAAGCTGTGGGTTCTGAGCAGGCCTCCGCTAGGACTGAGCCGAAGTAAGTGTTGTCCATCTTAAGTCATACGTTGCTGTGGCTGAAGCCTCTTGCCTCACATCAGACAACATCTGAGAATTAAGTGGAGAGGCTCGGGAGGGAGCGGCCTCTCACAGCTGGAGATATAAACGTGGCCAGCGCTCACAGCAGGGGTCCTGGCCTTGGCCTCTTGCATTTCCACCTGCTCTCTCTTGGGATCTGAATCCTCACCCAGAAAGTGAGGAACTTAAAGCACGAGGAGTTTCTTCCTTCTCTCTCTGTCGGGATTACCTTTTGTGAGTGACGATTTAGAATGAGTCTAGAGAGCTGCAGTGTTCATGTTTTTCGTGGCCTATCTTCAACAAACAACAAACAAAACCCGCTGTCCTGGATCTACAGGAAGACTCGGGCTCTCCTTGCTCTGCTGGATGCTGTAGCTGAAAACGACAGACCCGTCCTTGCCGTCTAGCAATGAAATAACTTGGGGCCTCTGCATTTAACTAGACCCGGCAGATAAACTTGCCACGTCGGTAGTGAAAACACGACTCCGTTACTCGACTGAGTAGAGCTAAAGGCGGTCGCTGAGTCAGGCAGCCGGGCGGCCCCGGGTGTGGTCGGAAGGCGTGCGTGTGGACACCTGACCCCGCATGTGGACTTGACCTGTGCTGCATCTCCCCTGCAGAGTGGCCGTGTCCTAGCACCCAGGCTGTGCATTCCATACCCTGGGGACAAGGGTGGGAGAGGGCTGCTCCTGCAACGTCAGATGCCATCTGTCCTCAGAAGTTGTGTGACTTGGTGACCCCAGTCCCAGGGGTCCCACCGAGGTCAACTGTCACCCCATTGAGGAGGACGCAGCCACACTTTACTTTGATGCTATTTTTTTTTTTTTTTTTTTGCGGCACGCGGGCCTCTCACCGCTGTGGCCTCTCCCGTTGCGGAGCACAGGCTCCGGACGCGCAGGCTCAGCGGCCACGGCTCACGGGCCCAGCCGCTCCGCGGCATGTGGGATCTTCCCGGACTGGGGCACGAACCCGTGGCCCCTGCATCGGCAGGCGGACTCTCAACCACTGCGCCCCCAGGGAAGCCCCTGATGCTATTTTGCTGGTGATGGAGAGTCTGTTTTCAGTTATACCCTTACGGTTGCATCATAGCCTCTTCCTGCGACTGCATCCTCTGCCTTCTCCTGCCAGCACTGAGGTATCTGATCATCACCCCGGACCTGCACGTGGGCGAGAGCCATGTGCCCTGTGACTCAAAGCTCGGAGCGCAGCCCTCAGAGTCTCCTTCTCCGGAGACCCTGTCCAGCTTCTCCCAGGATGTTCTGTAGTTCCCGGGTGAGGATGTCGCTTGACCCGTGCTCGCTGGAATTGTGCGTTCCCTGCATTCCTCCTCACATGCCACTCTGCAGGGTGCAGCCACGTGACGGAGATGCAGGTGTGCCGTGGCATCTCCACCAAACCAAGCCTTCGCACCTCAGCCACAGGGAGGAGAGCTCTTTGTTTGTAGGGAAAGGCAGCTCTGCAAGGCCGAAGCCCTGGTTTGTTGTGTCCTCTTAAAGGCAAATGCCGGGGACTTCTGAGGATAAAGTCTTGTGTCAGTGATGATGGAATTAGGGTCTGGAGCCGGAAGTCCATCCTATTATCTTGGGCAGTATGCTCGTAGGCTGCAGCCCTAAAAGACTCCTAAAGGAGGAAACACTCAGAATGTAAAATCCCTGTGGTTTCTTTTATGTTGTACATAAAATGTACGGAGCCATCTCATCAAGAATTCTAGTACTCTGAGGCCAAGTCTTCCAGCTGACAGCGTTTCTTCCATCAGAACGTCCCAAGGAGGAGCTGTGTCTGTGTATGCCTCTGTGTGTGTGTGTGTGTGTGTGTGTGTGTGTGGTATGTGTGCATGCGCACGTATATGGACGTTTGTGGTTGTGTGTGCACACACACGTGTGTATGTGTCTGTGTACGTGTGTGTGGGTTTGTTGATACCAAGTAAAGACTTTTTTTTTTTTTTTTTTTTTTTTTGCCACACCGCAGCTTGTGGGATTTTAGTTCCCCAACCAGGGATTGAACCCAGGCCCTTGCAGTGAGAGCACTGAGTCCTAACCACTGGACCACCAGGGAGTTCCCTAAAGACACTTATATTTGCAGAGATTTTGACTCTGAGAAGCTGCAGCCGATCCGCCTTCCTCTCACAGCTGACACACTTTGCAGGCACAAGGTCCCCAGCCACAGGGAATAACAAAAGAGCAGGCCATGAAGGAGGCATTTTAGACTCTGATCAAAGTTGGAGCTGTGAGGACTTCCCTGGTGGTGCAGTGGTTAAGAATCCACTTGCCAATGCAGGGGGCACGGGTTCGATCCCTGGTCCGGGGAAGATCCCACATGCCACAGAGCAAGTAAGCCCGTGTGCCACAACTACTGAGCCTGCGCTCTAGAGGCCACGAGCCACAGCTACTGAGCCTGCGTTCTAGAGCCCACGTGCCACAGGTACTGAGCCCACATGCCTAGAGCCCGTGCTCTGCAACAAGAGAAGCCACCGCAATGAGAAGCCCGTGCCCAGTTTCAGAGTGCAGAGTTTATCTCCTTTTTCATTTAACACACGCATTCTTTGTGATGTGTTGTGCGTTTTCATCTTCAGGCTAAGGGTGACCTGAAACATATGCTTCCCACGTGCCAAGCACTTCTCGGGGGAGACTACAAGTCATCATGTCCTTAATACCCTCAGCAGCACTTTGAGACAGCTGTTGTTTTTATGTCCACTTTACAGATGGGAAAGTTGAGGCACAAAGGTTTCTTAAGTTGCCAAAAAACACACAGCTGGGAGGTTATAGGGCCAGTATTTAAAGAGCCCGTAGCCTAAAACCACGCTGCTACCTTGAGTATGCCTCCTGTTTTCCGAAGAGAGTATTTTGTTTTGTTTTTAATCCTTATGTCTTTAAAACACAACTTTTCTGCAAGATTTACTACTTACCTGAGTGAATTTTAAGCACAGAAGTCAAGATGTTCCTACTTAGCTTTTTTTTTTTTTTTCCCCCGGTACGTGGGCCTCTCACTGCTGTGGCCTCTCCCGTTGCAGAGCACAGGCTCCGGACACACAGGCTCAGCAGCCATGGCTCACGGGCCCAGCCGCTCCGCGGCATGTGGGAACTTCCCAGACCGAGGCACGAACCCGTGTCCCCTGCATCGGCAGGCGGACTCTCAACCACTGCGCCACCAGGGAAGCCCCCTACTTAGCTTTTTGGAGCCATTAAAAGTATATGCTGTTACAGAGGATCACATCCCTTACTGAGCTTTATGCCTGCTGTGAACTTTTAGGACAGAATCTCACTAATATCTTAATAAAATAATTTCTCATAGAAATTACATAGATACCATATAACACTGTTTCTTTGTCGTTGTCTATTTGCCCCTTTTTATTCCTGTGACTTAAGAGCTTGATGTCTTACGTGCTGCCAGATTTGTCTGTTCCTCCTCCCGGCATGCATCAGAGGATGTTTCCTTGCCTGCTTGGGATAAGCAGTAATTCCCAGAAGTTTCCCTAGTCTGTATGTACGTTTTAATGGCACAGCTGGACATGCAGTTTTACCACCTACAGCTTAGAAACTGACAACATCAGCCTCTGTGGCCCCTTAAATATTCATGTGATTCTTCAGCTTTGCCTCTGCAGATGTGGACTGTTCTTCAATTCGCGGGGCTTGGATGCTGTCTTTAACTACATTTTACATTAGTTTTGGGGCAACAACTTGTAAATCAGGAATCAGATTTATAGGATATAATGAATATCTCAAAGGACAGTAGTCATTTGGTTGCTATATTCAAGATAGTAAGTGATTGGCAATGGCCTGACGTTATAACCCTGCTCTAGGATATACTAGTGTCAGACGGCAAGGTGACATTTAAGATAAGCACGGTTCAGGTATAGTAGATGTGTGCTTGTGTGTTAGCATCCAGAAGTGCTATTTAATCTGCCCAGAGGGAAGCAAATGCTGTGTTTCCATTTAAGATCTCAGGTGGCATTGGAAGCATAGACCTTCGCTTGTTGGCAGATAAGTGCTGGTCGCCATTCTTGAACTTCTATCAGATAAAATGTTCAGGTTTACAGTTTGTGGTATGTGTAGCCTAGTCTAATGTTGAAGAATTATGCCATGGCTGTCTTAGAGTTCCGTCTGGTTGTTAACACAAACGTGACCACTAAGTTGCATTTCTGTGTCTTTCTTCCGGTCGTAGGGCTTGAATTCATCCCAGTAGAGTGTCTGTGCACCGATAATACTGACTAGAATTCTAAGGCATAGGAGTGACTTGGTAGGCAATGAGTCTGTTGGTTTGACTGAGTTCCTTTCTCACCTTGAAGGAAGCATTTGTTATTAACTACTTTTATTTACTTGCAAAAGGCATTTCTACTGTGTGCCATGGGGTAAAAACAGGGGCAGGATTGAGTATAATTTTCAGATTTTTAGAATTAGACTTTCTTATTCATGTGCACTGCAGAACATGGAATAAAACCTTTCTTACATTTGTCCACCCTTCAGACTTGCAGAAGAATTTTAAAAATTCAGTTACCCTGATTGAGCTTCTCACTAGGTCTTGTTGCTTGTGTCCTCTTCTCTTAGGATGAAAAATAAAGTAAACCATCATTTTTACTTCCTCAGAGCTCTCATTGTTTACAACTCTGATTATCAGTATTTTCCAGTGTCCTCTTTTGGTGTCGATTTTGTGTCTCATTCTCCTTGGTTTTGTCCATGTTAAGCTGGGGCCTAAAGGAGGTTATATTTATAATTTGTTTCTTAATATCCTACACACATTCATAACAGAACTTGGTATATTTTACAAGTAAGGGTTCATAGGCTGTGAATATAAAATAGACCATGTAAAACCATAGAGAAAACTGGAAGGTTTTTAGGAGCCAAAATCCTTGAAGCTGCCTGGGAGACGGAGCATGAAGGAAAATATAATGGATTGCAAAATTCTCACTGGGTGATAAAAAAGATTCTTGCAGTTTGTCAGGGGAGATTGGCAATTTATGGTAGAGATCCTTACATATGACATATTGAGCAAAAGAATATCACCTTGAAGGAGTAAGTTGAGAACTCAAAATCGTGCCCACAGAAAACGGAAGACATTATTTTTATTTCAATTTTGAGATGCTTAAGATGTTACTGGTCAGCATGTTGACCATGAGCAGTTGGTCATCATTGGACCTGTCCTAAAGACTAGCTTCTCGAATGTAGTGGATTTTGCTGAGCTGCCCAGTTTAGTCTTGTCTAGTTGTTGACCGTTCAAATATTGGAGACCAACCCATCTAAACTATTATCTGGTTTGTTTACCTGAAGTCAAGGTTTCATCTTAAGTGTGTACTTTCAAACACTAACATTTCTTCCCAGCCTGGAATTGATGAGGTCATACTGCTATTGATGTCACATGTCTGGGTGTTACTCATTTTTTTGATCATGGCCGTTTGAAGGCCAAACAGTCCCAGGTGATGGGAACACAGTCTGCATTCTCGATTGTCTTTGCATGGCAGTGTGTTGGCTGATTTCTACTCCTCTTCTCTCATCTGTGATTCAGGCATTTTTGGACCAGGGAGTGTTTTCCTCAGTCCATCAACGCAGTGCATTATGTTTCCACCAACCTAATGCATACAATACATATTTACACACTTACAACCACATATGGCTCCTTTCATTGGGTCAATTTTCCATGCATATTTTTGTAACTTAGCTATTTTTCTCCTGTAAAATATGGCATTTTCCCCACTGGTAAGTATTATTCATCAGATGTATCAGCATCCAGGAAGGCAAGCTCACGGCTGTTTCTGCCAAAATTAATTTGACATATAGTCATGATAGGAAGGGTCCTTAAGACTTAGAAAGGGATTCCATCTTTGAGATGCCAGGTTTCTTAGACGTCGTGAAGCTGCTCAGAAGGCAGATTTGCAGGGTAGGCTGTTTGCAGGTATAGCGCCATTGGGTTTCATTGCTGTGGAAGAATTTTCGTCCTTGCTAGCTTGTGCCTTGGGCTTAGATTAGAGAAAAGGTACCATTTGCTTTCGGGAGAGAGGAAGGTAGGGGTCCCCACTTTCTGGGGACCGGCCTTAAGTACTGTGGCACTAGCCACAGCCAGAACAGACACCTAATGGTCAAGTCTGGGAGGACAGCGTATTTTGTTTCCAACTCAACCTCCTTTCCAGGAAACGCTGCTCTGGTGAAAGGGCATGGAGTTGAAATCTTTGTGCAAGTTAAAAGCATGGGTGTCAAGCATTTTGGGCTCAAGAGACTCTTGGATTATTTCTTCTCAACATCTTTTCTCCTTTCTTTGAAGCATGGGGTTTTAGTTGATGTTGTTTTTAATTTATTTTTGAAAATAACTGGGTTCCTTTTGAGGTTTTGCATATCCAGTAACTCGACGGTTTCAAGCACACCAAAGTATCATTCTTTCCTTTGAAACAGTATACAGTAGCTGACAAAAACACTGTCACAACCCCACTAGCTAAGGACCAAAAGGAAAAAAAAAAAAAAAATATATATATATATATATATATATATATATATTGGTTTTGAGTGAAGAAACAGGAATTCAAAGTCAGGATAATGAAAACATTCTGGAATGAAAATTTCCCTAGTGCTCAGCATGCCTGCACTTTCTTTGGCTCATACAGTTCATAACTTCACTCTTGGAACCTTAATCCTCTATAGGGAAATTGGGCTAAGAGGAGATGTTTTGCAGCTCAGACCCCAGTTTGCAGGCACTGAGGCCCAGGCCTGCTTCCGGATTGGGCCCACTGGGGCTGCAGCTGAGCACATTTCCGGCCAGTCTCAGGGAGAAACACGTGAGATCGTCTTCCGAGGCAGAGGTGGCCATCGTGAAGCACCGAGATTCTAAGCCAGCTCTTGATTTGCATCTAGGAATGGTGCTCTGGACCCCACGGCAGGGAGAGGAGCCCACGTGCACAGTGCTTTGCTATTAGTTGGAATTCTGTTGATCCTTTATGGCGTTTTCATAAGTTATTTTACCATTTTCCATACAGTTATTCTCTGGCATGGATACTTCTGCTCTTTGCTTAATAATTAAGCTTTTGGCCTAAAACTAACACAGATAATTCCAGATTTTACCTGGCTCTTGATAACCACTAATTCATTGCACATGGCATAGATATTTTATGCAGTTGGGTCTTATTCAAATGGCCTCTTTATTTAATTCCGAGATGAAAAATCAAAGTACTCTCCAAGGAATGGCAGTGATGAAGCACTCTTAGCCAGGACTCTTACTTAGGGAAGCTTGCTTTAGAGGAAAGTTTTGAAAGGGCAAAATCTGTAAGAATTCTCCGAGCCAGTGCACACCTTGCTGTGAGCTCCCGGCTGGTGCTGATGACGCCATCCTGCCGGCACTTAATGCTAGAGGATGTACTTCACTTTAGGAGGAAGGAAGCCAAGTGCCCTCTCTACTTGCTGCATGAGACTGCTCTCAATGCAAAACAAAATGGACGAAATATAATTTATTAAGGTCGTATTCCAGATCTTTCCATCCTAAAACTTTACCTCCAGTGCTCCTGGGGCTTAGCAGAAAGAGTGTGTAGTGTGAGACCCTCTGGTGTCATGCTCTTAAGTCTAGAATGGGTGGAGGAGGAAGCCCATGATAACTGAATGCTCGCTGTGTTGCCAGCATCGTCTTAGGTATCTGCTCTGTGGTTCTCAACCTGGGGCGCTTTTACCCCCTAGAGGCCAGTCGGCAATGTCCAGACACAATTTGGTATCACAGTGTGAACTACTGGCACCTTGTGGGGAGAATCCAGTGATGCTGGTAAACATCCTTCCATGTACACAAGAGTCCCTATTGCAAAGAATCATACCCCCCCATGTCAATTATATCCCCATTTTATGGATGAAAAAGCTGAGTCTCGGTAATGTTAAGTAATTAATAGAAATATATGTCATCCATTTCAGTGATCCCCTTTTCTTTATTTCCGCTTTTCTCAGCCACTCTTCTCTGTTGCATGACCCCAGCAAGGACAGGAGCCTTTACCATGGATAATAGCAGCCGTCCACTGACGATGCCAGGGCTGAGCTTTCCTGTAGAGGGTGAGGATTGGAGGCAGTTTTCCCCAAGATGCCCTGCCAGGTGCTACAGCTTCACAGAAGATCCCTGTGGGCGTGGCTCAGGTTCAGGTGACAATGAGAGTAAGTCACACTGATGAGAATTTAGATCCCGGGGGTGCCCTTCCAGTGCCTGGCACGTAGGACATGTGTGGAAGATATTAACAAGTGTCTCTTATGGGGGAGTTACGGTTTTTGTTTTTGTTTTGTTTTGGATTCCTCATACAAGTGAGATCATACAATGTTTGTCTTTTTCTGTCTGACTTATTTCACTTCGCATAATGCCTTCAAGGTCCATCCACGTTTTCACAAATGACAGGATTCCCTTCTTTCTCATGGCTAACATTCTATTGTATATATACACACATCTCTTTTATCCATGCATCCTTGTTTCAGGGATGTGTGTTGTTGATATCTTTTCTTACTCACCGAGTCCTTTTTTTTTTTTTTAACCCCCTCTTAAGAGTGGTATTTGTGGGTTGACATTAAAATTTTTTATTTGAAAAAATTTATTTAAAAAAAAATCTTTGAGGACTCTTGCAGAAAGAAACCGAGTGGACTTCCTGCTGGTCAGTTGGTCCTAACAAGCATGGTGACCATCCAAATAGCGAGGCTTAACATATTTTCTATATGGAAGCTCCGTGAAATGCAGTTTTTGACACGAAATCATCTTGAAGATTGAACATGGAATTACACCATTATTTATCAAGCTCTTGTTCTTTTCTAGACACAAGATGGGAAATAAAATTGAGTAATATTTTATCTCCATCTTCAGCTTGACAGTGGAATACTTAAAAAAGAAATTCACATATGTAGTACATTTGCAGGTGTATAAAGAAATGATGATACTGTTAATATAATTTCTCCATGGACTCAGAATGTTAGGTTCGTGATGGTTTCTACACATTTTTGCTCATATAAGATGCTTTTTTTTTTATGTGTCATGTGGTACATTTTCATGAGATTCTGTACTTTTGTGCATGACCCTTGGACGCTGCATTGTGGGAAATCACTCATCACCTCAGTGATGTTCGGAGTTCGGTGTCGCTGTCCAGCGCATAGTAGGTGCTGAACGAACAGTGGCTGAGTAATTGCCTGACTGAAAAGAATGAACGTCGATAGGGAATGTTCTTATTACAAAGTCAACTGATAAAACACATGACATACTCTTGTAGTGGTTCTTTTCCAGGAATGAAACACAGTTACCCTTGTTATTTTGGGGTCCACAAAGAAATAATTCCGGATGTAGGTATGCAATAAACATGATTAGCTAGTGATTAACTATTAGCTAATGAATTTCCTTAATTGAAGGTGTTCTAAACGTACCACAGAAATGTATGAGGGAGACCCGTGTTTGTACGTACGAGCCAGCCTTTGACTGCAGGTCTGTAAGCTGCTGGCTGCTGGAGCTTGCTGTTTCTTCTTAACCTTTCCAATGAGACTTCAGAGGAGGGTTTTACTTAATACCGTACCTGTCAGATTCCCAGAGCTGCAAGTAAATTGAAAATACAAATTATATTGAAAAGTGAAATATTTTGTTATTCTACAGTTTGGTTGATTTAGGAAGAAAATGAACTCTGACAGCTTTTGCTCTTTTCATTTCATTGGCTTCTAATGGTTCCAAACAAAAGCCCCATAGCCAAAGCCTTTTCCCGCATTGCTGTGTCAGAGATGCCATGAGCCCTTCTCTCTGCTCAAGACCCAGTGTCCACTGACTCCATGTCTTGGGTGCACAGGATCTTAGGAAGGGATAGAAAGTGCTAAATGTTAATATTTGTGAATATAAATATTAATCATCCCTGGAGCACTCCAGCTGTCTGACCTGTGGGTAGCTTTTCAGCACTTACCACTTTTTTCAGCTTTCAATCCATTTTTCATATGCAGAGATATCTTTTCCCCATTTTTTTCTGAACTGCTGCCATGGCATCCCTAACGTGGGGCTGTTCGGGATGCAGAGGTTCGGGAGAGGAGGTTGGGGGAGCCCCCTCCATCTCTCCTTTCTCTTTCTTCATTCATTATGTTCAGAGGAAAACCTTAGTGAGGTTTCATGCAAGAGCCAGAAAGTCTTAAGTTATCAGGTTGAATTCCTCACCTGTGATTCGGTGGGATGGGATGTATGTGTTGAAAGGGGACGGGGGTGTTTCATAGGGCTGAGCTCCTTTGACAGAGGCTGAACCATTAATACCTCCCAGGGTGGCTTTGCTTCAGGGACCTTTCCACACCTTCATCCTTCACACCTTTGTCACGATTCCTCCTTTGTCCTAGCTGGGGAGGGCTAGGCAGCGGTGGAGACATTGACGGGGGCAGCTTTGGCCCTTCCTTGCAAGTCCCCCTTCCCTGCCATGTGGGAGCCGTCTGCCTCTCTGCTTTCCCCAGAATCCCTGGGATTAAGGGGTCAGGAATCTGATTTGATTCTTCACGCTGAATGTTATTGCTCCACTAAAGTAAATGGCTATCTCATTCCCATCTGATCCTGGAGTGTATTGTGTCCAAGGTGTTTTTAATTAGCTATTAACCTGCAGAGGATTTGGAAATGGAATATGAAAAGAAGCTGCATATTGGATAGATTTCTTTATTTTTGGTATTAAACCTACGAATTAAGCTTGATTTAGAGGGAATGGAGTGTTTCTCTTTTATGAGATATCCTTGGAGGTAAACATGGCTTGCATGTAATTTTGGGGGGCCTGGTATTTCTGAGCAGTGTTTGTCACATAGTTAGGTGTTCTCTCCTAGAACTTAGCTCCCCAATATCCAGTGCATTATGAAGCGAGTTTCTCCTACTGAGAAAAACGGCGAGAAGGCAGACATCCTGCTAATTATTGACCATCTGCCCCAAAGGTAGATTTTCGTGGTTTTTCAGTTAAAGGAAACCATATGCATAACACAACACTTGAAAGAAAACATGTATTGAGCTGGGATTGTTGGGATAAGAAGGGGCTAGAGGGAACCCTGTGGGACCCAGGCATAAATATGTCTCTCTGCCCAGACAAATGAGGGACAGTGTGAGTGCCATCATCCTTGGGGTCTGATGTGAAGGGAACTACTGCTTTCTTCAGGGGAAGCCCGTGTTTCTCTGATGTTAATTTCTATGAAGTTTCTTATCTTGGTCCTTAGAGGCGAGGATGCAATTGCTTTTGTTTTGTTTTGTATCATAGAATGTGTCCTCAGTGTCAGATTCGAAGACGTGGCACAAGCCTTCTTTCTGTGTTACTCATGATCACCTGGGTGAAAGTCAGGACAGAAAAGTGAATCCCAATTCTGTAATGTTATTATCAAGGTTGCTAAGGTTGCATCAGGTAAGGAGCTCCCTTTGTAGATGGAGAGGCACACCTGCTTTAGAGTTTGACAGACTTTGGTTCAAACACACCCCTGCTAGTCGGACGGCCTTGGGGCAGTGGTTTGCCTTCCCCAGCCACCTGTGAATTAACAGCCATCTGGAAGGACTCACGATGGTTATGCCAGTGGCCAGCAAAGAGCCACCCTCCACCAGTGCCAGAGAGAGTGTCCTCCCCATCCTCGTGGTGGCTGTTATTGGGTGATCATTCTTGAATTAGCGAGATGCAGGGGTGGGGCTTTGGGAGCCTGGAAAGCCGGCAGCTAACACAGCTCTGGCCCCCTTTCTCTCCCTTGTCAGTTGAGCTGGCCTGGGGTGAGGCAACACGGGAGCTGTCTGCATCGAGCTCGCTGCAGTGCCCGTGATACCGCTTAGTGGATGGAGATAAATCCACAGCGGGGACCGCAGGAGGCAACGTTTTGTGATTCAGTGTGTTCCTGCCCTGAGAGAGTCCCGACCCCACCCTGCCTGTGTGGCTGGGGTGACCGTGCGTGTTAAGTGCAGTTCACGTCCACTTCCCCGACCTCAGAGGGGATCAAACTTGCCTTTGGCCTTGACTCTGGTCCGGGCTGTGAGGGCAATGGGGACAGGGTCCATCCCTGCTCTGCGGCCTCCCTTAGATTCCAGGAAGCTGTTCTCTGCATCCCTTGAGGTGTGTGGCCTTCCTGTGGGATGAAGCCCATCTCCTCTGCCACTCCAGATGATGGAAGTTGCAAAGATGCTAAACCCATGCCCCTCGGAAGAGGGTTTGCTCTCTGTGTTGCAGGCCTGGGGGCTGCCCAAGGGCAATCTGTACAGCTTTGAAAAGAAAATCGCCCTCAGGGCTGGCTTCTGTTTACACTTTAGAGATCTGTGGGGTGTTGGAGCCAAAAACCTTTCCTGGAAGAAAGTGACTGGGTCCCGTGGGGCCGCAGAAGTGCTCCTTTATCGGAGAAGCTATAATCTTCCACATCAAGGTGCTGAGGTCCACTAACTACCCACCCTTTGACCCTGTGCCCAGGGTCAAGCCCAGTGAGTCCTCCAGAGCTGGGGTGGGGAGGCTCTGGGCTTGAGGAAGAGGCAGAAGGATCTGGTAGCCTCATATCAGCCTGTGGTCAGCTACGTGCGGGACTGACCGTGAAAGACCACCTGGCCGAGACCGCAGGTGACCAAGTTAGAGGCAGATTTTGTAGTGGTTGTCTTGAGATCAGTGAAAATTCTTGAGTTTAGATTCAAGGAAAACTCTTTTTATTTGCTGGGATTTCTGATTTGTTCTCTGAGGGACAATTCAAGATCATGTACTCCTAGGGCTGGGAAATGCCTGAGGCTGGAGTGAGGTCTAGGAAGCAAGGGCAGAGTCACGAGGCATCGCTGTGATGAAGGGACCACGAGGAAGCACCGCGCTGCCGATCAATTCCTCGGTGATTCTGCTGATGACAAAAGGGAACATTCATCAGTTTAGTTATTTACACTCTTGCTTGTGCGAAGGTGCTGTGGGGAGTGCGTGGGGGCTTGCTGCCACGCCGTGGGTAGCAGGAGACCATCTTGAGGTCCTATTATTGGGTGATATGCACATGACTGTGTCTCTTTTAGGCAAGTGGGTCCTGTTCCGCCTCCTTGCTACGTTTCACTTCATTCAGGTGTTTATTTCTTTCAAGTAATTCCCTTTGAATTTCTAAGCTCATCTTCTTGGAATACCCACCTCAGCTTCAAAGTTGAGCTATTCGAGGACGGCTCTTCTCTTGCTTCGCAGAGGGTCAGCCCAGCCTCTCACACAGCTGCACACAAACTTGGGATTTAAAGAATTGTTATTGGATGGACGTGGAGATGAAGGGATGGGTAGCTAAAGATGCCTCTGGTCTTCTGGAAATCCTCGACAAAGGGATGAAAATAGCACAGAGCTTTCAAGTTTGCTGTTTCCCAGACTTTATAGTTTGGCAATCTGTATTTGCAAAAAGGACACCTTCTATAAGCAACGTGGGCTGTCTTTATTTTTCATTCTATGAACAATGGGCATTCGGTCTCCCTGCCTCTTACCTATGTTGCCTTCTTTCTCGCCATTGTTTGCATGTCTTACCCGTTTCTGCCCTATTTTCCTTCACATTCCTCAAGTCCTTACACTTGCTGAGATTCCAGCTTTCATCGCCTTCATCCCTTCCCTGGCTTCCCACGTGGTGTCTTCCGTGCTCTCCTGCATCTGAGGCACTGATGGACATCCGTTCCGGTAGCTGTCGTATCTCCTTTCAGCCACACGGATGCTCCAGGAGGCAAAACCAGGAGGCAGTGGGTGGTCCACAAAGCTGTGGAGGGACCAGCCCGAGGCTCAGGCTCTCGGTTCAGACCTGAGTTCCTTCACGTAGAAGCCACACAGCCTTGGTGACTCCATTAATTCCTGGAGTTGCAGCTTCCTCATTCCTGAAGTGGAGACCACAGTGGCTTGCAGTGAGCATTCCAGAAGATATTGTAAAGCAAATAACTGGCCTGCAGCAGATGCACGGGATCTTGTAATATAAGAAAAAAACAAAAACACGACAAAGCCAGGAAATAGCGAAAGAATTTGGTGTCTCTAAGAATGAAGGCTTTTCTAAAAAGTACGGTGTTCCCACTGAGATAGGGAGAGGGAAAGATGGTGCAAATAGACTTAAGATGGGGTTTCATCTTAATGACATGTGAGCATCTTTAACCCAGTGTGAAATCCTCGGACACAGATGTGCGATTTTGCATGATCCTATAAAATGTGAGAAAATTTCATGTGGCTTAGATTGTGGTGTGTATCTATATTCTTGCCCCTGTGTCAGTGCATGTGTACTGATAGTTTATTGTGGGACGGGCACTGTTCTGGCTCTGGGGACACAGAACAAGTAAAGCAGAGTCGATTCAGCCTCCAGGAGCTGCAGGCGTTTCAGTCGTCAGAGTTCAGAGGCATCTGGGGTCCAGTCCATTGGAAAGAGATGGCCAAGGAACAAACGGACCAGCACATGAATACGCCTAAGTCTCTCCATGAGGAAAGCTTCAGACAATCTCCAGTTGAGGGACATTCTACAAAATATCTGACAGGTGCTCCAGTCAAGGTCATCAAGAATCAAGAAAAGTCTGGGAAACTGTCACAGGCCAGAGGGACCCAGAGGACAGGAGGACTGTAAGTGTTGTGGTAACATGGCTGAGATCCTGGAGCAGTAAAAGGATATGGGGAGGAAACTAATGAAATCTGAATAATGTGTGGTTTAGTGAAGAGCAATGATGCAGCACTGGTAACATCATGGAGACAAAGGTACCATGGTGATGTAAGATGTTAGCATCCAGGGAAATGGAGTGACAGTCATGTACCAGAACTCTCTGTGCAACTGTTTCTGTAAATCTAAACCTATTCCCAGATTTAAATTTACTTAAATTTTTTTAAAAATGAAGGAGGCGGGCTTCCCTGGTGGCACAGTGGTTGAGAATCCACCTGCCAATGCAGGGGACACGGGTTTGATCCCTGGTCCGGGAAGATCCCACATGCCGTGGAGCAACTAAGCCCGTGCGCCACAACTACTGAGCCCGCATGTCACAACTACTGAAGCCCGCACACCCTAGAGCTCCGCAACAAGAGAAGCCACCGCAGTGAGAAGCCCTCGCACCGCAACAAAGAGTAGCCCCCGCTCACCGCAACTTGAGAAAGTCCGCGCACAGCAACGAAGACCCAACGCAGCCAAAAATAAATAAATAAGTAAATTTATTTATTTAAAAAAAAATGAAGGAGGCATGTTGGAAAATATAGATGGTGATGAGGATCATTCAGAGAATTTGAATGGGAGGCTGTGAAAGGCAAGGCTAGGTGGCTGACTTTAGACCAAGGGTTCAGTGAAGGGCTCTGCAGGGGAGTGGCAGTGAAGTTGGGACCTAAAGCAGATGGAAGAGGGAATTCCCTAGCGGTCCAGTGGTTAGGATTCCAAGCTCTCACTGCCAGGGGCCTGGGCTCAATCCCAAATCAGGGAACTAAGATCCCGCAAGCTGCCCGAAGCAGCCAAAAAAAAAAAAAAAAAAAAAAAATCCTCACTAAAGTATTGGGTTGGCCGAAAAGTTTGTTTAGGATTTTCTGTGAGATGTTACGGAAAAACCCAAATGAAACACATTTTGGCCAACCCAATAGATGGAAGAGTGTCCTGTTCAGAGAGCAGGTGGACACAGGCTCTCTGGTGGGTATGTATGCAAGATACAAGGAGCAGAAAGAAGGCTGGTCTTGCTGTTCTATCAGAGATTTATTTTGAGGTGGAAAGTTGCTGGAAGCTTTAAATCAGAGAAATGGTATCACTGACGTTTGTTTTTCTGAGACTGTTTGAGCTGCTTTGCCAAGAGTAGAGAAGAAGAGAGAACTGTGTCATTGGAGGGCCAATGAGGAGCTGCTGGAAGAATCTAGGTGAGAGATGGCTGTGGCCTGGGCTCAGATAGTCTCTGGGGAGAGAAAGAGGAATGGGGGCTTTGGGGCATGTTTTGGAGGCGGGGTCAAATGGACCTGTTGCAAACTGTGTGTAGGGAGGGAAGGAAAATGGAGAATCAAGGAGAAGCCTTAGATTTCTTAGAATAAAGATGTGGCGGATATAGATACAGTGGAATATTACTCAGCCATAAAAAAGACCACAGTCTTGCCATTTGCAACAACATGGATGGACATGGCAGAGAAAGACAAATACTGTATGTTATCACTTATAAGTGGAATCTGAAAAGTAAAACGAAACAATAGACCAAAACAGAAACAGACGCACAGGTACAGAGAACAAACTAGTAGGTACCGATGGGGCAAGGGATGGGGGGGGCAAAATATTAGCCTTTACCTCTTAAATCCCTACCCCTAAGGATAAAATAAGATGCAAGGACATATTGTGCGGCACAGGAAATATAGCCAATAGTTTATAAATAACGTCAAATGGGTATGAGCCATAAAAATACTGAGTCACTATGTTGTACAACTGAAACCAATACAATATTGTAAATCAACTATAATAACAGAGGTATAACAGTAGTACCAAAAAAAAAACACACCAAAAAACACAAAAAAGGGATGGGTGGAAATTTTAATGAGGTGGAAAATCAGGCTTTTGGGGAGCTCTGTTCCGGCCCAGTTCGGTGTTTCTCAACCTGTTTTTTTTTTCATTATCACCCTTCTAAGGAGAAGGATTAAATTAGATTTAAGTTTAATTAAGAAGAGACATTAAGTGCTAAGAAATAAAATTTTGTAGGTAGGGTGAGCTTGGAGGGCCACAGGCCAGGGTAATGTCTGAAATGTTCTACATCCTCCCCAAGAACCAATTTTCACCCCCTTAGGGGAGATGTCAACCTGTGGAGAATGAACAACCTGGTTAATAATGAGATGCCTAGGAGACAGCCAGGTAGAGAAGCTCAGCTAGCAGTGGAAATTCAGACTGGACTTCAGGCGAAAGGGGAGGTTAGGAGATACAGCTGGATGTCCCTAGCGTGTAGATGATGAAATTGAAGCCACCTGGGGAGTGAGTGTGGCTGGAAAAGTGAAGCAGAGCAGGCTGAAGCCTCAAGACACTCTTGCGTGGAAGGGATTAACAGCAGAAGAGATGTCATCAAAGGAGAAAAGCCAGGAGAGGGAAGACGAGGTTGAATTCTGATGAGAGGATGTGTAAGATCACAGAGAAGTGAACAGAGGAATCGGCCACACAGGGGTCACTGCTGCTGTTGACCAGAGCGGTATCCTTGTAATTGTCAAGGAGGAAACCAGCCTGCGGGGGTCATGGAAAGAGTGGACACACGGGCCGGGCACCTCTGTCAGGATGTAGCGATGCATTGTTGTGTGGGGGAAACTGTGATGCCAGATGGGTTTGATATGTATTTGTTGTTGACATAGGAGTCATCCAGTGGAGAGAGAAACAGATGAGGGGTGGTGGTGGGCTGGGTGGAGGAGCTCAGCGTGAGCTGTGGGGTCCATAGTAGATGGGATGGAAGGGCACGGGCTGGCCTTTGATAGGAACGAACACAATGGATCCGTTGTAACAGGACAGGAGACAGAGTGGGTACAGACGTCATCACAGGTGTAGAGGTGACTGTCGTATGATGAGAAGATTTCAGCGTGTTTCTTTCTCTTTTCTCGCTAAAGTATGAAGCAAGATCATTAGCAAGAAGGGGTTCTCGGAAAAGTCAGTGATTACGATCTTGTGTCCCCCCGCCCCCCAGTCCTTAAGGCCGGAAAAGCAGGAGCCCAGGACACTCTGGCACAGTGGTCCAGAGTCCCAGCAATGGTACACTTCAGGCTGGTGGCTTGCCATCCTTTCTCTGTTTTGTTTAGAGGTACAGAATATACAGCTCTGCTCAGCGCTTCTTGATCAGTCCCAGGAAGTCTTGGGCGCAGCAAGAATTTTGTGAACCACATTCTTTTTTTTTTTTTTTTGCGGTACGCGGGCCTCTCACTGCTGTGGCCTCTCCCGTTGCGGAGCACAGGCTCTGGACGCGCAGGCTCAGCGGCCATGGCTCACGGGCCCAGCCGCTCCGCGGCATGTGGGATCTTCCCGGACCGGGGCACGAGCCCGTGTCCCCTGCATCGGCAGGCGGACTCTCAACCACTGCGCCACCAGGGAAGCCCCAGAGAAGCACATTCTTCCATCATCCTAGTTGCTCTTTGGTCTCTATTGCTCTTTGAACTGCTCGGTTGCAGAATGCGTGAAGGGATTTTAGAAATCACATGCTGAGCATTATGGGCCATTTTCTGTTGCTAACTTCACTTTCCTAGTTCCTCAGTGACATAACATGCATGTCTCTGCTGCCGGCGAGCAGCAGGTCAGGGTGTATAGAGCCCTGAAAGCTAATGGCCTTCATGCATCTCACTGATCACATTCACGTAGAAGTGTCTCTCGTCTAGCTGGAAATGCGAATGCCAGTTGGGCAGCCGTGATGAAGCGATTCCCGTTTCAGCTGCCTTGATGTTGAGAGTGGAGAGCGAGCTCAATTGGAACATAATCAGTTTCCCTTTTAGAAAAGGTTAATGTGGAAATACCTTGTGAGCAGCAGAGATTCTAATGTCCTTTTGACTTTAAAAAATTTCCTGGGGAGAGGGATAAATTAGGAGTATGGGATTAACAGATAAACACTATTGTATATAAAATAAACAACAAACAAGAAACTACTGTATAGCACAGGGAACTATATTCAATATCTTGTAATAACCCATAATGGAAAAGAATACAAAAAAAGAATATATATATATATATATATATATATATGCATGGAATCACTTTGCTGTACACCTGAAACTAACACAATACTGTAAATCAGCTGTACTTCAATAAAAATATTCTCTATTTTCATTACTGTAGAAGCATTTCATACAGTACAATCACGAACAGTATTGGTTGTTAATCAAAGCATTTGGTGTAGGGGTAGATCACTAAAAAAAAGATAGTACATATATACCTTGCACACTCTAACTTGTAAGATGTAAACGTACATTTGTTTCACAAGGTCTGTTTGTTTGCCACGTTGTTCTACCTTACTTATTTAATTTAAGTTGGGTCAACTGATTAGCACTCCACATTGTCTTTCTGGCATAAAACATCTGCAATAAGTGAGTTTTCATGCCTTTAAAACCTGGAAAATTCAATACCAGTAACATAGCGGTTTGAACTCTCCTGGATTTCTGGGATGTTCTCACGCCCATCTGATTTGACAGCAGTTTCTTTTGTTTGTTTTTGCGGTATGCGGGCCTCTCACTGCTGTGGCCTCTCCCGTTGCGGAGCACAGGCTCCGGACACGCAGGCTCAGCGGCCATGGCTCACGGGCCCAGCCGCTCCGCGGCATGTGGGATCTTCCCGGACCAAGGCACGAACCTGTGTCCCCTGCATTGGCAGGCGGACTCTCAACCACTGTGCTACCAGGGAAGCCCTGACAGCAGTTTTTATAGCAAGTCATCCGTCTAGTCTTTTCAAAGCTTTGACTTCATTTTCACATGGAAGTCAACTTTTTTTTCATAGTCGTAGTTTATCATTTCATATAATTTTTAAGTAATTTATGCAGTTATGATAACAGGTTTCCTGGATATAAACCAGGTAGGGAACACACACAACTGTATGTACAAACCATACGTGTGTATGTGCTTTGTTCTTCACTATAGAGGTTACATGATCACATCGAAGGAGAGCTATTTAATGTTACCAGTGTCACTGTTCTATAGATTAAAAAAAGAAAAATCTCTGTTAAAGTGAATATTAGGTCCTCCTCGATTGGTGTTGGGCGTAAGGGATTTTGCATATAGATATCTCTTAAATCCCTGTGCATTAGAAGAAAAAGACCTAACTAGGTAGTGTTGGACCTTCCCAAGAAAAGAGACATCAACATATTTAAATTAGCATTAAGTGCACTCCTGGCAATTATGCAACCACTGACCTTTACTGTTTCTAATTAGCTCTTTGCAGACCTCTCAAAGATGGCGGGTGGGTAAGCTCTCAGATTCTCAGAAAATGAGACCAAGTATTAAGATCTGAGAGAAAAGTAGTAAATGAAGCCGAAGTGGCATTCAACGGACCAGACGGTTTTGTTCTCACTTTTCTCCTAAATATCTCTCATCCAGTCTGGGGGTAGATTACATGAGTTTTAGGGAGTATCAGGAAAATAAGTTAAAAAAACTATAAAAGAAGGTTGATTAAACTTAAAAGGTTTATGTTCTTTCCTAACCCTGAGTATTGAATCTGCTCATGTGGTAAAGCACCACCTGATGACCCGGTAACAGATGAGAGCAGGTGGAACCTGATCACGTGCTAACTGATCACAGGATAAAGCATCACCCAGGCTGTGAGACTGGCAGGGGAGGGGGCGAGGCAGGTGGAGGTGAAGAGAGGAGAGGAGAAAACCTTATTTTGTTTCCCTTTCAAAAGATGTGCTGCTTCTTAACAAAATGTAATCACTGATGTTAGCAAACTAATGAGATGCTCTAGCATTGTTTACCAAATAAAAAGTTTCCTTCTGTGTGACAAACAGGAGGTCAGATCAAGTGGTTAGATCCGCTGCTTATATGATGATGGGTGCAAAAATAAGTACCTAATCGGATTCTTAAGGTCCGAACGAACAGACACCAGCGTGAGACCCACCACTTAACGTAGCTCCTGTGCCCCGAGGACATCTGCTCAGTGCCCTGAACATCTGGGTTCCCAAGAAATATTAGATGAATCTGTTGATCCTGCTTTATATTTAATTAATGCTTTTCCAATGTAGTGTCTTCTACAAAGGAGTATAAATCAACACACATGGCTTTTTCACAATAAAATAGCATTCATGATGCTTTGAAACAGCTTCAAAAGCCCCAACTATATTCTTAGGCTTGTAGGTGTATTTTACAGGAATTATCATCAAGGATAATAAAGATCATAATAAAAGCATTTGATATTTATCAAGCCTTTAGTCTGGGCTGCAGTTTCCTTGCATCCTTTGACACAATCCTCTCTGTAGCCACAGAAGGCTGATCATATGATCCTTATTTTGCAAGTGAGGGAGCTGAAGTTGATACTGATTTCGGCAGTTCATGCCAGGTCATGTGACTAATAAGTCAGAGAGGACCAAATTCAAACCCCGGTTTGCCTGACACCATAGTTCACTTTCTAATTTTTTAATCTCCAGTTATATTTTTCTCCTCCTTTGTACCTTCTTTACCCTTTAGAATGTGAATGGGGGAGAAGGCATGAGATTGTCCAATAATGCAATTGCTTGGATAAACATTTTTTCCCCTACTGTTTTGATATAGAACTTCCAGCCCCTTTATCAGTTAAATAAATGTTTGGGGTATTAAAAAAAAATGACTCTAGGGCTTCCCTGGTGGCGCAGTGGTTGAGAGTCCGCCTGCCGATGCAGGGGACACGCGTTCATGCCCCGGTCCGGGAAGATCCCACATGCCGCGGAGCCTGCGCGTCCGGAGCCTGTGCTCCGCTAAGGGAGAGGCCACAGCAGTGAGAGGCCCGCGTACCGCAACAAGAAAAAAAAATTACTCTTGACACTTGTGAGAGATTGGCAAGGCAGACCTCATTCAGGGCGATCCTGATGGCTGTAGGGACCACAGCAGTGGGGTTTTGCAGTGGTGGAGAGAAGTGGGGCTCAACTCCCTGAGAACCTAAGAAGCAAAAGGTGGGCACTTTTAGCCGAGGAGCAGGGTGGGATCAGTGGATGTTAAATCATGAAAAGGAAGCATCAGAGGTAAGGGAAGATGCTGGCTAAACCAGCCTAACAGGTTTCTTGCTGAAGGCAGACCAGGGTGATCAGACACCACCTGGGTGGAGGTGGGGGGAGGAACCAGGCCAGATATCCGGGGTGATCAGCTACGGAGGGTGGCTGATTCTTGCTAAAACTGGTTGACGCAGAGACAACCACGGAAGCCCACAGGTCAGGGCTTAGTTGAGAAGAGAGTTCAGGGGAGCCTGAGTTTGATGAAGGAGAAGAGCTTTGTCAGGGGCAGAAATATGGCTGGAATTCAAGTAAAGAAATGTGCTAGTGTTCACTGCAGGGCCATTTTGCAATGCGCTTTGGAAGAACAGCACAGAAGGAAGATCCAGTCAGCCTGGTGCACTTTCCCCCGGCTGCAGCTGCATTAGGAGACCGCAGCTCACGTTCTAGCACTTGTGAGCACGGCCGCCCGAAAGGGACTATCACACGCAAAGAAAATACTTATTTCACTCCATCATTTCTCATTCATCCCATCAGTGGCTTTTCCATAATATCTCCATATCAGTAAAATTGTAGAAGCGTGACCTGAAAGTCGAGTCAAATGTCATACTTTGAGAGCACATTCATTTTTTTAAGAAATATGTTTGTGGTTTAAAAACTTTATATTATATGTTTTACTTTTTAAAAAGGGAGAAACCTTTGTTCTTTGAGTAAAATGCCCTGGCAGTGAACCGTTTTTGTCTTTTTCTTCTTTTTAAGATTTTTTTTTCTTCTTAGACAAAAATACCACACATTTCCCACAGCATCATCTTCACCCTTTCCCATCACCTTGCATTCAGACAGCTCTCAGGCATTTGGAAAATTGACGGCCAAAATGCAGGGGATTCGCTCAGCCTTGACAGTTCCTGGGGACAAAGTTGGCATTTTGTTCACTGTTCTTACAGGCACTTAGCCTCTTGCCAGGCACTTCGACATGAGAGAATTCAGGGCACTGATCAGTGACTATGGGGGCAAATTGATGTAGAGGTAAGTTAGGGGCTTATAGGAGAAATGCAAAATGCCCTGGTCCTTCAGCATCTACCGAGAGGCCTTCTTGAGGCCGTTGATAATCCGTGTTGGTTTGAAACTGAAGGTGTCTGTCTGTTTTCCCTCCCTTTTACTTTTTTTCTCCCCAAGCCAGGAAGAATCAGGAATATTTTCAGCTTTTCCATTTATGAAATGTCCAAAGGAAATGAAAATCAGGTCAGCCCCATGGTCCGTATTTTATTCCCTGAGTTGGTGAATCACTGACACTGTTTAGTTTAGCAAGCTACTCCGTTGGAATTTACAGTAAAGCCTTATTTAATATATTTCCATTTAGTGAGTGTTTGTTTTAAATAACTTCCCTGGCTTCCTTGTTTGGTTTGTGCTGGAGACTTTGTCTCTGTGTTTCCAACGTGGTGGGAAACGGAGGCCCCCGGGCTTTGCCACACTGATACAGTTTTATTTTTAAATTGAAAAGTCGATTTGTTTAATGTACTTCAAGAAGCAAATTCATAAAGCTGCAGCTTTCCTGAAAGACGTTGCCAAAGTCATAATTGGTAGAAAGTTCGCAAGAAAGAGGAATTAGCTTGTTGAGCTGTGGCACAGCAAACTGTCATTGTCTCAGGTAGTTTTGTGGCTTGTTGAGAGAATGACACAGAACTTAAGAGTTCGTGAGCTCTCTGGCAGTGACATAAAGATCGCCTGTGCTGGGAGAATTTGCAATAGGACAGCTCTCAACCCTGCGGGAGCAACATGAAAGGACAGATCATTCCAGGAGGGCTTAGGAGGTAAGTCTTTCACTATATGCCAGGGATCCGTGATGCTCCTGGGAGTGGGTCGCAGGTGCTACACAGGCGTGTCACATCCCCGGCAGGTGCACAGGTAGGACTGGGTTCCTTCTGTCTCCTGACTCTGTGCTTCACTGGCATTGCTGGGGGTGGGACCCAGAGGGCCTGTGCGTGTCAAAGGTCTGCTGAAGACACCTGGGGCCGATCTCGTGCTCATGCAGCCTCATCTTGAGAGTTGGGTGCCTGTTTGAACAGGATGCTTTGAGAACCAAATGGCCCAAGTTGGTTCAGATGAGCAGATGCTGACTTGGCACCACGGGGGCCCTGACCCCACCCCTGATGCTGGGGTTGCCGGCATGTAGACGCTGACCGCCCTACAGGTCAGAGGTGCTACGTCACTTCTAGGAAAAGACTGCAGAAAACACTGCAGCTCCCGGCTTGGTTGGTGCCCACCCTTCCTTCCTCTCATCTCCTTCTCTCTGAGAGAAGTCCTGTCTAGGGAGGATGTGCAGACCACCAAGGCTACACCGCTGGGATGAGGAGGGAGGAAACGGTCTCAGAGTGGAGGCACGCAATGTGCACCAGTGCAGGTTTCCTCTCACAGGGGTTCAGGAAAAGTGCCAAGCAGAGGGGGATCTGGGAGCTGGGCTGTAAAGGCAGAATAGAACTCAGTCAGCAGAAGCAGGGGGAGGTTCTCCTGCTATGCCCCTTCATACGAGCATAGTGTGCAAAGAGCCAGTGCTGTGCAGGGCCTGGGTTAGGGAATCTGTTGGTGACCCAGGACGGCCGAGCAGAGGGACCCACACGATTGAGCAGGATAGGGTCCTGGAGCGGTGCTCTCAGGCCAGATAGCAGGAGTCCTGAATGACAGACTCAGGCCCTGTGGTCAGCTGATGAGCAACTGAATTTCCTCTGCAACCTTTTTCCTCCCTTGCCGTGTCACCTAACACACATTCACAGTTTCTGTGGAGTAGGACCTAGACATCTTTGAAGGTAGCATGGAAAGGCTGTTATTCTGCCTACTGAAGCAGGCAAGACTTGTCTTGTTGGTCCCAGTATGTGAATGTCTAGAGTAGGGCCGGGCACTTACTAGGTGCTCACAAATTATCCTGGAACGCATAGTAGGTATACCACGAATGTTTGCTTTCCTCTTTCTTGTCTCCTTCCTGCCACTGGGAGATACATCTATGTATCTATACATCTGTTTTATTCTAGGAGGTTCTGGTACAAGGTTCATGGGGGCACTGACCAAAAATTTCCCTTTCATACAAATTACATGCCAGTTGCATCCTCTGTGGAGGTGGTCTCCCTTCCTCTGAGTCTCCTGCTCAGGGGAAGGTGAGCTGTCTCCTTCGGCTCAGCTGAGTTAGTCTCTAATCAGCTAAATTCTTAACCAACGTTAGGCTTTTCTACACGTATTAAATCTTATTTATTTATTTATGGCTGAGTTGGGTATTTGTTGCTGCACGCGGGCTTTCTCTAGTTGCAGTGAGCGGGGGCTACTCTGTGTTGCAGCGCACGGGCTTCTCACTGCGGTGGCTTCTCTTGTTGCAGAGCACGGGCTCTAGGTGCCCGGGCTTCAGGAGTTGTGGCTTGCGGACTCTTGAGCTCAGGCTCAGTAGTTGTGGCGCACACAGGCTTAGTTGCTCCGCGGCATGTGGGATCCTCCCAGACCAGGGCTCGAACCCATGTCCCCTGCATTGGCAGGCAGATTCTTAACCACTGCACCACCAGGGAAGCCCTACACCTATTAAATCTTATCAAATCATGACATTCATCGCACCCCCCAAAAATATCAGGAAAGACTCAATTGCTTTGGTTGTTACAAGTCTTTTATTCAGCAAAGACAATGTTATCTTGAGAGATCGTTAGACAACGTGAAGTTTTATGTATATAAATAGGCATAATTCATGTTTTGATGCTGTTAAATGTTCTTTTTTAAAATTTTATTTTATTTTATTTTAGTTTAGTTTAGTTTAGGGGGGAGGAGAGGTTTACAAGTTACTTTGAGGAACCAAAAGGGAAAGCAGTTATCCTTCTTCCAAGGCAGGAAATAGTCAACTATTGCCTTACAGCAGCTTCATGTTTCAAAGGAGTTAGAGCTAGTTCCTCTTTGACTTTTTAATTTAATCAACATTATTGGGGTATAATGTCTACTCAATAAAATTCACCCATTTTAAGTGTGTAGATGGTTTTCAGAACCTACTTGATTCTGATATCATATTGGGAGAAGGAGTGGAAATGTTTGGAGTTTATAATCCTGAGAAGCATCTTTATTAACTGTGATTCTGATTCCTTTGCTTGGCAAAATCACATATGCCTGAAAAGACAGCTGTCATTTCCTCTTTAGTGATGTCCTGTCCTCTGGAAGGCTCTGAGCTTCTGGGCCTTTGAGTTGAGTACAGATGACCTCCGGGCTTTTTCCTTCTGCTGTATTTTTTCCTCTTTCTGGAAGAGAGGCCAAAGGCACAGGCGAATGTGACTTGCACAGAGCTCCGTGGTCCCTGGATGTGGCTGGTCTCCCTCAAACCTGAAACGCGTGGGCCGATTTGCCCCCACGAGGCCGGGCAGGAGAGCATGCTCAGTTGGCTTCCAGCTGACTTGCTCGGAAACCTTGTGGCTTCGGCCACCAGGTGGTGGTCTGCCCGGGAATGAAGAGCATTCAGAATTCCGTTGCAAAGATTAATTTTAAAAAGCCAGTGGAAGCCTAAGGAGTCACCTGAGGGAGACGACAGCACACCTCCCCCTTTTCATTATGCTCCATGTCTCCAGCCGGCACTCCTCCCCTACCCCCTACCCACCCTCCTCTCCACACACACCCCCATTTCTTTCTTTGCTTCTTCAGCAGCAACAAGATTCTCTCGGCTACATATTCTTTTTCCCTCAGCTATTTCCGACATCACCCTGAGTCCTGAGAGCAAGCTCTGTTTTGGTGACAACCAGTTGTCATTTTTTAGTGGCAGACTGAAAAAAAAAAAAGACAGTATCTTTGGAGTGCGTTGGGGATCTGCCAGAGGGGACGCAGGTAACTCATGGGTTTACCAGATACTTTCTTATCCTTTCTCTTCCCACCAGGTAAGAACAGATAAATGTGGAAAGTTTTCCACCCAGGGGCCAAGTGTCCTGTGAGTTGAAAATGTGCTAGAAGTGCCGTGCTTCTGTGGGTCCTCTTTGGCTGAGACATGGAGCCTTGCTGGGGCTGTGGTGGGCTATGGTGCCCTTGGCTTAGCTCCGCGAAAAGGCCCTGAATGCCAGTTGGAAGTTCTGCTCACAGAGCATCACACTGGGGTTTTGCTCGGCCGCACTAAATAATGAATCATCGGTTTTCTTTGCCCATCTGTGCTTTCACACTCCTGCTCTTGGATGGAGCGGCTGTGTTCCTTGTCTGCCACGGGTAGTCGCTGTTGGAAGGAACAGGTCAGGGTGGGGACGGAAAGAGTGTGCTTGTAGCCAAACAGGCCAATGAGGTCAGAGCAAAGCGCAGAGCAGGGGCCGAGCCCTGTTCTGTGCTCTTGGCCTGATTTATCACCCTAGAGGTTACAGAAGCCTCCAGAAGGCATGCTGCCTGCTTCCACCCTCGCAGGGCACAGGAGAATTGCATAGTGTTTCCTTTCAATACGTTATATTCAGTAAATATAGGAGGAAGGAAACCATCCTATACCTAGTCCAAAAGGAGTAAAAAAGATACATATAACCCTTTTCTCATATTGGCTTTAGGCAGATGTTTTTAAATGTATGTTTTACTTTCTTATAATCCTGATATAAATATCATCTGTGTGCTACCGTTTTCACTTACCAGTCTATCATAGACAATTTTCCATGTTAGCACAGAATTGTCATCACCAGTGTTCTTTTTTTTTTTTGCGGTACGCGGGCCTCTCACTGTTGTGGCCTCTCCCGTTGCGGAGCGCAGGCTCAGCGGTCATGGCTCACGGACCCAGCCGCTCCGCGGCATGTGGGATCTTCCCAGACCGGGGCACGAACCCACGTCCCCTGCATCAGCAGGTGGACTCTCAACCACTGCGCCACCAGGGAAGTCCATCACCAGTGTTCTTTTTGGCTGCATGAATCTATCCAGTAACTTGCCAGGATGTTCTCCCATTTCTTGTACTTAGATTACTATCAAGTTTTATCTGTTGTAGATAACATTGTGCTGAGTGTCTTCATGCATATGGCTTTTGTGTTTTGGATTATTTCCTAGGACACATTCCCAGAAATGGGATTACTGGAGTTTGATACATATTTTGTTGAATTTTTTTCCAAAAGGATCTTTACCAATTTTTTTTTTGTTAATTTAGCAGGCAAAAAGTGGCCGTGTTTTGTTTACATTTCCATTTTTTCAGTTATTTGCAAGAGAAAATAGTTTGCATTCATTTTCTTTCTAACTGCATTTTTTGTTTTGTAAACTGTTCAGAACCTTTGCCTATTTATCTATTGTCTTTTAATGTTTTTTTTAAGAATTTTATTAGCATTTTTATACAGTGCTCATACTAACCCATTTGATATTTCTACAACTATTTTTCCTGTGTTGTTTACTACTTCATTTGGTTATTTTTTTTAAAGAATTTGCTTTTGTTATTTTATATCCAAATTTTTAACTTACCAAATCTCTCCATCTTTTTCTTTATGGTTTCTCCATAACGGCATCTTCCATCCACAAATGTGATATTCAATTCTAGGTTTTATTTTTATTTTATTATTTTGTACTTAAGATTTTAGTTTTATCTGATTTTGATTTTTTATGCTAAGTGTTTCTGAATTGATTTTTAAATTTCAACTACTTATTACAACATCATTTATTAAATAATCCTGTATGATTTAAAAGTGATTCTTTCAATTAACTTTTTAGGTAATGTTATTGGTCATTTCTGGGCAATCTGTTGCTTCCATGATACAATCTATTCTTGGGTCACGACCACATTGTTTCAATTACTACTGCTTTATGGTATGTTTTAATATCAAACAGCACCAGTGTTTCTTTATTACTCTTTCTCTGATTCTTCTTTAATATTCAAATTTATTCTACCAAATGAACTTTCAAATTATTTTATTAAATCTCCTACCAAATATAAATTTTTTCAAGTTCTGATTGGACTTGCATTAGATCTGAGTGTGAAACAGGCACATTTTATGGCGCTGAATTTTATGCTTAATGTATTTGTTTATTTCATCAAAGAAATCCATGTTTATTATGGAAGGTATTAGAAGATAAAAAATAAAGTGGCTCATCGCCCACAAATGACCTTGCTGACCTGGATTTAATGTAGACCCTTGGGTGTATGTACATATTTCTCCTTTCCTGGCTTTGGCAGTGGTGGGGGGTAGCCTCACAGCTCAGCTCCCAGCCCTGCTTCACCTTCAGTGTGGAGGTTGGAGAGGGACTCCATGGACCCCAGGTGCCATCTGGCATGCTTCCCTAGATTCAGCTGCCAGCCTGCTTTTCTGCAATTCTACTTTTCCTGCCTTCCCTCCAGGTAACTTCCTGTGTAGACCTCCATCTTGTTTCCTTTCCATGATAATTAAATGATGACCGTCATGTATCTCTTACTTTCCATCTGGGATCTTTTTTTTTTTTTTTTTTCTGATTGAGGAACACCTGGGTCTGCTGACTTTGAATTCTCTCTTTACTATGTAATGCCTTTTTAATTTCATTTCTGAAGAATATTTTGGGAAAATAATTTTAGGCTGGCAGTGACTTTTTTTCAGTTTGAAAAAGTTATTTTCTTGAAGGTAATGATTCCAGTATCTTTGGGCTTTTATTTATTCTACAGAATCTTATTATTTGTCTGAAGGTAAGGTGTCTTTTTCTCCAGTGGAATTTTAATGCCAATGTATTTTTCTTTTTTTTTTAACTTTTTATTATGGAAGTTTTTGTACATATATGGAGAAATAGAATAGTATAATGTCTCTCTGTTATAACCATCATTCAACTTTAACTGTTATAAACCGTGACTAAGCTTGTTCTAGATATCACCTGAACTTCTTCTCTCTCACCATTATTTTTAAGCAAATTCCAGGCATTATATCAGGTCGTACATAAATACTTTAGTTATAGCTCTTAAAATAAGAATTTTGAAAATACCACCACGACGTATTATTATACCTTAAAAACATCATCTTAATGTATTTTCTATAGTTTGTTCAAGTCAGTAGTTAAACAAGGTACAAACATTGCATTTGGTTATTATATCTAATGAGTTTCTTTATAATCTTGAGGTTTAACCTCTCACTTTAAAAAAATTATTTATGGAAAATATTGCCATGTTTATCCTGTAGGAATTTCCACATTCTGGATTTCTCAAATTGGATCTCCCAGTCCACTATGTTTACCCTAAACTGATATATCTACAAACGCAGTGAGATTTATTTTCTGTTTGTTTCTTGTTGTTTGGCAAGAATACCTCTCAGGTGGTCTGGTGTCCTTTCTGTTCCCTCATACTGGGAAGCACATCATGTCTGTCTGTCTTATAAAGCTGAGATTAATTAGGATCTTCTAGTATTGTCAGCACTTATCCTTTTTTTTTTTTTTTTAAGGATTTATTAAAAATGTAGTAGTTTTCACCCAATGATTATAGCAACCAATGATGATCATTGACTCGGTCCATTATTTGAGGTGGGGGGGCATTTATTATTTATATTCTGTTATTCTATCTGCATTCATTAGCTGGAATTCTTTCACAAAATAGAAAGTGTTTTCACAACGTATTTGGTTAGCCCAAAGAGCAGTTTTCAAAGGAACAAAAGGATAAGTGCTTGCCTCTTTTATTTGCTTATCTTCCAAATAGTGAATTGGATCACCAGTGTCCTCCAACAATGGCCCACGAGTTGTTGTTTTTTTTCTTTAATATTATCATGAATCATCACGTGTCTCAGGCTGTTGACATCGTTACTGTTTTTGCTGCTCAATTGCGCCACCTTAGGCCAGCCGGACTCTCTTCCTGTGGGTGCCTGGGTCTTTTTCACACAGCCCAAGTCCTCTTGAAGAATGGCTTGGCTTTCTGATGTGACAGACTGTCCCAGGCTGATTTGGTACATTTCCTGCTCCAAATCTGGAGTTAGCCATTGAAGAAGCCTAGTTGCTTTTAGTGAGAATTGGTATTTAGAGACCATAGCTGGGCAATAAGGGTGCTCATCGCACCTGAATTAGTCATTGTTTCTAGGTCTTAGTGGGCAGTGCTGGAAAATGCATTTTCAATAGAGAAAGCAATGATAGGAATTCATACTGATAGTCCCAATTCCAGTTTAGAGTTATGGAGTGATTAACTTATCTTCTTTGATGTTTTTTTATTTGTAATTTTTTTTCTTACACTAAAAATCTTGGTTTCTGGGCTTCCCTGGTGGCGCAGTGGTTGAGAGTCCGCCTGCCGATGCAGGGGACACGGGTTTGTGCCCTGGTCTGGGAAGATCCCACATGCCGCGGAGCGGCTGGGCCCGTGAGCCATGGCCGCTGAGCCTGCGCGTCCGGAGCCTGTGCTCCGCAGCGGGAGAGGCCACAGCAGCGAGAGGCCCGCGTACCGCAAAAAACAAAAACAAAATTCTTGGTTTCTAACGACACTAGCATAATTACTTATTGCTTTGTCCAAATATATGTATATAGATGATAAAATATAAAATAACTTATAATACATAATATATAATATATATTTCTCACACACATATGTAAAATAGTTTCAGAATAGCAATGCTAATATTATTACTAACAATATGATAACTGGAAATAGGTTATTTTTTGGCAGGACGTATCCTACAAGAAATACAAAGTCAAGTTAGTGCGTTTTGCATACATTTGAGGAGATTCCTCCGGTATGGTTAAAGTCATCAATTTGATATTTAGAATAGTTTCTTTTTTTAAAAAAAAAATGTAGGGCTTACTCTTTTATTTTCTTATATTGTTATGTCTTTCGAATACACTAAACAGGTGTCTTCAAAGTGCTTTCATTTTGGCACCTCCTTTTCTCTATAGGAAGCCATTTTTATTACTTTGTTGTTCATCTATACATTATTACTTAACTTTTAATACGAGTAAATAGGTTACCAACCAGGGTTCTTGGCCCCCTTAATCAATAGAAATTGATAAGAGGCCAGATAAGAAATTTAGGCAAGGCTTTATTGGGCCCCCTGCTGCAGCAGGAGGGAGCGAAAACAAGTAACAGGTTCCCTTGCTCACTCCCCCAAGGCAAGGTGAGCTGGTTCCTTATATGGGGTGAGGGTAGGGACAGGTCCAGGGGTCAGGTGGGAGCTGTGGCTTAGGTGGTCTGCCCACCCCCTTGGTGTGCTGTTAAGTGCAGGGGGCATGTGCAGTTCCCCCTGCTTCAGCCATGGACACATACCTGGAGCCTGAGTACTGATGGGGCGGGTTGAGGTTGGGAAGGTGTGACATGCCCTCGTATCCACATCTTTTGAATTAGTCGAGACTCCTGGTTACAAGGGTCAGGACACAGGCTAGGAGGGGCTTAGGCACAACAGGGACTATGCCAGCACGTGTCAGGAACAGCTTTGATGGGCATCTGGGGGTAATCTGCAGGAGTGGCTTGCTGAGTACCTCTCCTCGATGCTTTCAGTGTGGGCCAGCTTCATTTCTTCCTGCTACCGTCCCCCCACCCCGTCCCCCCACCCACCCCTCCTTGTGGCGGGTGGGGAATAAGGGCTACTCGCCACACGCAGCTCCCATTCTCAGACAGATGGGTGTACCTGCCCCTTCGTGTGAGTTCCAGAAGCCCTCGAGTGGAATTCTAATGCTCCTGTGGGTCAATACCTAGTACACAGCCCTGTGTAGCAAGCAAGCAGCAGAGGTGGGATTGTTGATCAGAGACGCCCCTGTTGGTCAGTTTGCTGGGAGAACCTGACGGGACGGGGCTCGATCCAGCCATCTGGTGGCTCAGTGGCTGACCCACCCCTGCCAGGAAGTTGCCTCCTACCCCGTGGCTTTGCTTCTTTCTCCACCTTGTTAGGCAGAGCTCAGCCTCCTGCCCCACTGTTACGGTGGGTGTGTAGTGTTTATTATCAGCCTCGATAGAACACGGGGGAACAGACAGTATTTCGAGGCACAAGCCAAGTCAAGTGAAGTGCAGGCCATAAGTAATCTGTTAAACAAGAGGTCTGGCAGTAGGGCACCTGTGTGAGGAAAGGGGTTTCACTGGGCTCCCCCGGGCTGTCTCCATCCTACATGGTGTCGGATGGTGTAGGATGTAGCCAAGCTCACCAACCCTCGGCTGCGTCAGGCTCTGTGTGTGCCCTGCACGGCTCTGGAGTGGATATCTGTGGCTTGACAAGGACAAAGCAGCAGTGGATCCCTGGAAACTGCGTGTCCAAAGCACCTCTGCGTCTGTTTCATCAGCTTGCATGAGCTGGGTCACGGTTGGCCGCCGACAGTGCTTCTAACAGACCACCCTGATTTTGGACAGTTCTCATTATGTGCATTTCCAGTAGGACTACTCCCGGTCTCTCCAGTTGTTTTTTTTTTTCCCCCTTTTAAATCCTCTGTAAATGTTTGCTAGGGCCTCCGTGTCTGTGCAAGATGCAATCTTTCTAGAGCCTGTGTGCCAGCCCCAGGGAAGGAAGCTGAGGGTTCTCTCTGAGCCCCAGGACCAGAGGGACTTGGGCTGCTCTCCGCTGGTTGGGACATCCCCTGTGTCCGATGTCCACTGGCCACCTCGCTGCAGACTTCTCTTCTGCTGTTTCATGGATCACGAGTGTGAAACAGTGCTCCTGGGCCTTTATAAAGGCCACCAACGTTTGTCACAGGGCCTCAGGGTCACATGCCCCAAATAACACTGAACTGAGGCCATGGAACAATGGGTATAATGCTGTGAAGTAAAGGACGTCGGTAACTGACAAATCCCAGGTGTGGTGTTACTACCTGTGAGACGCTTATTTTCACATGCGTCATTGCATGCGTCTTTGGATACCCTTTTTTTTTTTAATTGAAGTACGGTTGGGTTACAATGTTGTGTTTAAGGTGTACAACAAGATGATTCGGTTTGACATATATTTACTCTTTTTCAGATTCTTTTCCATTATAGGTTATTACAAGATACTGAGTATAGTTTCCTGTGCTATACAGTAGGTCTTTGTCATTTATTTATTTTATATATAGTAGTGTATCTCTGTTAATCCCAAACTCCTCATTTTCCCCTCCTCCTTCCTCTTTGGTAACCATAAGTTTGTTTTCTATGTCTGCGAGTCTGTTTCTGTTTTTTTTGTTTTGTTTTGTTTTTGTGCGGTACGCGGGCCTCTCACCGCTGTGGCCTCTCCCGCTGCAGAGCACAGGCTCTGGACGCGCAGGCTCAGTGGCCATGGCTCACGGGCCCAGCCGCTCCGCAGCATGTGAGATCTTCCTGGACCGGGGCATGAACCCGTGTTGCCTGCATCGGCAGGCGGACTCTCAACCACTGCGCCCCCAGGGAAGCCCTGTTTCTGTTTTGTAAATAAGTTCATTGGATACTTTTGCCTTCCTGTTGACTGCTGAAAGGTGCAGCCTGCCTACTCGTCAGGCTGTTGACCACGTTTATTTAAGGAGAAATAAAAGCTGTTCTCACGTCTCACCCGCAGCGATGGGCTTTATGCTCTCCTCTTGCCGAGGAAACCTGATGATGATGTGAAGTGACACTCGACCCCCCGAGAGTTGATATTGGCAGACAAATTTCTTGCCCTGTCTCCTGGCCACCCGCTTGCCACTTTGCAGTTGTTAGGGACGTTAGAAACGGCCGGGAAGTCCCAACTTGACAGGTTCAATTTGTAACGTGAAAGGCCCTGCGGGAAAGGACTCCAGAAGCCCGGCAGTGCCCTGCCAGCCCTGCCGGCCAGGAACTCCGCAAGATGAAGAGAGGAAGCGGGGCTGTTAGTGGTGGGAGTGGCGCAGCACGCCACAAGGGCCCCCTCCACATGGCACTGCCAGGCGGGGGGAGCGTATTGGGGTCAGGGAGCTTCAGAGACGTGGGGCTCCTGGTGCTCTGAACTGCCGCCCCGGATCGTCCGAAGAAGCACAGACTTGGAGGCGTGGCCTTTATGGGGACATGGGGCACTGCTGGCTGGCATCTAATCTGTTATCTCTGAGGGGACAATAGTCTAGGTGGGAAGAGAAGCAAATGCCTGCCACTGCGGAGAGAGCCCTGGTGGCCTGCAGGCGGCTGTGGCTCGGGCTGTGGAGGAACACTGCTGCCTTGTCTGGACCCTGAAGGGCCAGGACCAAGTTTCCTGTGTCACTTGCATTCTCCTTTGGTGCATCCCACCCAGACTAGGTTCATGGTCCGTTCTCAAGGGATAGAGCAGTGGCTTTGCAGCCGAGGTGGACGTGACATGTGTCTTTGACCGAGGCACACGCCCTCCCTCCCCTCTCCCCTTGTGGGCAGGTCATGCTCTTCAGTCTGCTGGGCAGCTTTCCGGGGGATGAGTGTGGGACCGTGGGTCTGTGAGGACCGAGGTACGTGCCTGCCCAGTGAGCCAGACGATCAGCCCTTCTGAACCTGGGCAGCAGGATCTGTGGCCAGGTCACCCAGAGCCTAGCATAGAAGTGGGGCCCAAAAGATATTTGTGGAATGACTACACAAGATAAAAAGAAAGCAGCAAAAATGGGAGGGCTCTTCTTTTTTTTTTTTTTTTTTTTTTTTTTTTTTGTGGTATGCAGGCCTCTCACTGTTGTGGCCTCTCCCGTTGCGGAGCACAGGCTCCAGACGCGCAGGCTCAGCGGCCATGGCTCACGGGCCCAGCCGCTCCACGGCATGTGGGATCTTCCCGGACCGGGGCACGAACCCGCGTCCCCCGCATCGGCAGGCGGACTCTCAACCACTGCGCCACCAGGGAAGCCTGGGCTCTTAATTTTTTAAAAAGCTGGTGAGAACAGCCAGGAGCCCTCTGCCGGCGTCTTCCCAGCTCCCAGACTCTGCCTCTGGCATGGTTTTAGAAGCTTCCGACCATCTGGTCTGCCCCCTGCATTCACATGCATGGAGCTTCTTCACGTCTCTGGGGAGCCACGGGGACCACGCTGTGGATGCACAGCACAGGGGAGCAGCGTGTGCTCACTCACCTCCCCCCAGCCTCCAGGGCAGGTATGGGTGCCTGCCTCCTGCGGTCCGTCTGTCCCCCCAACTCAGCTCGTGTCATTCCTCCTGCCCCCTATCCTCTCGTTCCTTTGGGTGGTCATCACCTGCCTATTTTAAGGCCTCTGTCACTCAGATAGGCTTGGAATGGAACAATTTTGAAGTTGAACCTTTTCCCAAGAGATGTGTATTTGTACCGAGTATTGCATTGTATGTGAATTTTCCTATTCTTAAATAAAGATGACAGAACCATGATGGGAGGGATTTGGGGCCAGGGAAAGGAGCCCCTTTAACAAACATGGCCCATAGCTTCTGATGGAGGTCAGGATTCCTGAATCACCCCTAGATTACCCATTCGGATAGCTAGAATATATTATCTTTGTTCTTGAAAACAATTAATGGGGGTAACTGAAGCCTCAACAACATGTGAAAAACCTGAAATCAGACGTGTGGTATTTAACTCTTCTCCAGTGGGTACTGATAATTATACTTTTAAGTAGAGTTAAGTACAGGAGGGGTCAGTTCTGGGTGGACAGGCTCTGGCTTTCTTAGAGCATGCTGTGCACTTTGGAGCAAGTTTCTTAACCTCTCTGGGATTTCCCTTCCTCATCTATGAAATGAGTGGGTGTTATAGTTGATGTATGATATTTGAAGTCCCTTCTCACTCAAAAAGTCTGCCTCAGTACTTTTAACAATGCGGGACTGCCTCTTTCCACCTGACGGATTGCCTGCCAGGTGGCACCAGATTTCATTACGAAGCAGATGGGCCAATTAGTTTTCACATAGGTCCTCATAAAACACCAAAACATCAAGGTACTCACAAGGGAAGGCGGAAGAGGAGGGCAAGGCGGGGCCTGGAGCCAGCCCGTCCCCTGCACGGTACCCTCGGCCCCTGCCTCTCCCGGAAAGTCCTGTGTTCCTCTTGGGGCCTCAGCGCGCCCACCTGTTCGTCACACCTCAGTGCCCAACGGGTGACCCAGACTAGTTGTGGTTTAATTGGCAAAACAGAGGATTATCCAGCAGTTCAGTTAGCTTTTCTCTCGTTGCCTGCCCGCCAAGCAAGCAAGCCAGAAACCTGCCCCCCAGGCCCTGCCGAGGGAAGGTGGAGCTCTTCCCTTACCCCTGCGTGCACTTGATCCCGGCGCTGAGCTCACCGCGGCCGGAGCGTAGCTGCTGCACAGCGTAATTTCTGCTCATCTCCCTCAGTGCTGATCTTCTGCAAAGTCCTGGTCCCCGGGAGAGGCCGGCCTGTGCACAGCCAATTTTAGGACAAGGTGACGAGGGCGAGGAGGGAGAGGCTGGCAGAGGTGGCCTTTGCGTGGTGTGGGCACAAGGAAGGAGGGGGCATTCCCACAGAGGGAGGAGATTGATGGGTGGACGCGGGTGGCCCCATGCGCCTGGATCTCAGGCGGCACGTGAAGGAGAGGCGCCATCTGTCAATACATCCTAGAGGGCGTCCTCCCCCACGTGAGATGTGCACCCTGTCCTGTCAGCGGCTAGAGGCGGGGTCGTTCACGTGTCCACCAGAAGACTGGGTCAGGGGTTCTGGTCCACTTGCTGAGGCCTCGGGTGAGAATGCTGTGGAGACAGGGATGCCAGCAGAGAGAGTGGGCAGCTATTCACAGCTCACAGGACAGCAGCAACTGGGCGAGTACAAAGGAGGGAGGGAAAGAAGAGGTGGTTAGGAGCCAGAATCTGTCGTTGTGCCAGTGAGCTGACTGCGGAAGGCAAGGAGGGGCCTAGAAAAGACAAGGCAGGATGCTGTCATCACAGATGTCGGTTTGGAAGGGAAGAAGGCCGTTGTAAGTTTGATTTGGGACATGCGTAGTTTGAGACGCCTACAGGAAGGATGGGCTGACCAGTAGGAACCTGCAAGTATAGGCCTGGAGCTGAGAAACAAGTAGCCTCTGGAGGAATAGCTTATCCTGGTAGAAGGTAGAGAGGCGATGGGGCACGAGAACCATCAGCCCCAATTCCGGAGTGGGGGGAGGGGTAAGACATGGGGAACTCTGTCCTGGGGACCATCCTCATGGAAGCAGGTAGAGAAAAGAGAGGGGCGCTGAGCAGTGAAGGAGAGCGAAGAACCAGCTTGTGTAACTGATGCCAAGGAAGGAAGCCTCAGGTGGGACGTGTTCTCATCAAGTTCTCATAATTAAACAACAGAATAATATTCCTCAGAAAGCGAAGCAGCTCTCAATCATGCTCTATCCCTCTTCCAATTTTACAGTAATAAATTTTAGTAACTCTCTGTAGTTAGGTTTTAGCATCTTGGAATATTGAAAACATAAACCAAACACTCCTAGCATTAGCTTGAGAAGCCCTTGCAGTGAACATCAGTCCATGAGAAGGGAAATGCAGGAAGCATTTCCAGAAGAAAGTGATGACAGCTCTAAGCATCCTTTTGGAGCAAGCATCCAGTTCCACCACTGTGACCTATCATGATGCCTTCTCCACTTCCTGGTCTGAATATTATTCATTTCAAGGTTTTGTTTATTTTATCTTGAGGGGAAACAAACACTACTTAATTAATCTCACCAAACATCATATTGGAAAAGTAATTATTCCCACTCCGTATAATAACCTATCTGTAGGGAAAATAATCCATTAAGTGTGAATCAGTGTGCATTTAGAAACTGCTATTAAGATCAAATTGGTTCCTAGTTATGAGTACCATCATTTTGGTATTTGCTTATGCATATACTTTGTGATACCATGTTCTGTGACGTTAAAACCTAATACCCATACAAATAATACCTGTATGGTAATTAGTGTCAAAATGTCACAGGTCAGGGCTTCCCTGGTGCCACAGTGGTGGACAAATCTGCCTGCCAATGCAGAGGACATGGGTTCGAGCCCTGGTCCAGGAAGATCCCACCTGCCGCAGAGCCACTAAGCCCGTGCGCCACAACTACTGAAGCCCGCGCACCTAGAGCCCGTTATCCGCAACAAGAGAAGCCACCACAATGAGAAGCCCGCACACCGCAATGAAGAGTAGCCCCCGCTCGCTGAAACTTAAAAGAAAGCTGGTGTGCAGTAACGAAGACCCAACACAGCCAAAAATAAATAAATAAATTTATTTTAAGAAAACCCTCACCGGTCAGCCAATCAAATGTTTCACTGATGAATCCCTTTGTTTAGGATTAGTTTTAGTCTGTGACAAATTTGAGAGTGAATTTCTCTCTTTTGGAATTCTAGTGATAACTGTAGCAGAGGGTGAATTTGCTTGTATTTTCAATAAGTCATTCGTTAACTGAAATGAAATCTTTTCATTAAATTATCTCTCATGGTTGAGTTAATCGGGAGTTTTCCTTTCTTTTTTAATTTACTGGTGTATCCTCCAGTTCTCCTTGAGTGAACCAAGCAATTGCTTTGACCATTGTCAGCCAGAAAGTGTTTCCCTTCAGTGTCACCCTCTTCCCCAACTGCGACATAAATTGTCTCACAACCAAGATTACCACCTGCTCCTGAGACACGGGAGCTGATGATCTGCTCAGAGCTGGGCTTTGTTAAACCTTCTGAAGATGTATAAAAACTGCTATTGGTTGATTACAAGGGAAACACCTCGCAAACTTCTCTGGGTTCATATCACAAGGTCCAGAGACCGCAGTGAGCAGAACATCACTTTGGAAAATCAGCTGGGCACATTTGTCAGAAATTTCTTGAGATTTTGTTGGCCTGGGGAAGGAACATGAAGGCCCTGCTCATGAGAGACAAGAGGAAATCTACCCAAGGGGAGCAAAGAGCCTAGTGATGGTTTCATTCATAAAGGAACAGATGATGTAGAGGTGGGATGCAGCCAGCATCTGTTGGGGATGAATTACGTCCCTGCAAAGATACATTGAGTTCCTATCCCCTGGTACCTGTGAATAAAACATTATTTGGAAATAGTGTCTGTGCAGATGTAATCAAGTTAAGAAGTCATACTGGAGTAGGGTGGGCCCTAATCCTATGACTGGAGAAAACAGGCTCAGACACAGCTTGCAGGGAGAATGCCATGTGACAGTGAAGACAGTGATTGGAGTGATGTATCTCTGAGGGGTGCCAGGGACACCACAAACTAAGACAAAGGCATGGAATAGGGTCTCCCAGACTGGCTTCATAGGGAGCATGGCTCTCTGGCACCTTGACCTTGGACTTCCTGGTCTTCAGGACTGTGAGAGAATAAATTTCTGTTGTTTACTCCACCGCTTTTTGGTCATTTGTTACCAAAGTCGTAGGACACTAGGACGTCACCTCGGCCAGTCTGGTTGAGTCCTGATGGGACCTCCCAGGCCCATTGTGGCTACTTTGGAAGGTCACCATGCTGTGGTCAAGGGTAGACAGGACTTGCTCCGTTCAACTAAGTTCTTGTACTGCATACTCACCTCAACCAGTGAAACCAGACCTCGCACTCCCATCCTTTGCTCCTCTTTCTGGAGATGTAGTTTTAAGAGAGAAAGGTGTCTGTGCAGTGTTACTTCCCCCAGACTCTGTGTCCTTTCTTGCAGCAGCCCTGCCTTTGGGACCCGACTCTGTTTCTCCAAAGCCAGCCCGCCCTCTACCCACCCACCCAACATGAATTCTGTGCTCGGAGGAGGTGATTCAGGCAGAAAGGCCGGGAGGAGCGCAGACAGGAAGGTGACCAGTGACCTCAGTGGCCTTTCCCCTCAGGGACATCCCACAGGCTGGTGGCAGCCTTGGGCTTGAGCTGGCGTCCTCCCCCCTGATGACAGGTGCTGGTGGGCTGCAGCCTGGGAGCACGTGTCCCCACCTGGGCTCTTGGGAATCGCCAGAGAGACCACAGTGTGAAGGGGGACATTGAACAACGGAAGGCCTCTCTCCTGCGTCTGCTTCCCTCTTCCCTCTTCTCCATCACCCATCCCATCTTGTGCTTTCCTGATAATTCTGGTTCTTTCCTGAGCTACTTAGAAAAAGCCTAACAGGAAAACAGCCACTGAGAGACTCAGCTTGGACAAAGACAGCCGAAGTAGCAAAGGTCGGTATGTACTAGAGTGAAGGACCCCAGAGACAATAGCAGGGACTTATGCAAATGCATAGACCATGGCCCATCAGGGACTGCCCTCCAGGAGAACTGTGTTAGGTCACACAACGGAAAAGGGCTGCCCCCTCCCCTTCTACAGTGTGTTTTCTTTTTCCTTTGCGGGCCCTGGGATTCCTTGTAGATCTGCCGTTGGATTCTTTCTGGTTGTTCATTTGAGGGGCCCTTTGGTCTGCACCCTGGCCACCCCCGGGATGGCTGTACCAGGGTTTTTCCCTCCTTCCTCTCCAGCTGGCCCTCCTGTGCTCCCTGGGGCACCACCTGACTTTCTTTGTTTTGCGTTTGTGGTGGAACTTGTTCTATCAGAACTTCTTCCTGGCCATTTGGAAGGCGATGACAGACACTTCTGGCCTCCCCTGCAGCCAGGCTGTGTGAAGGCTGGGTGCACCCCTCCGCTGCAGTCTCCAGAAAAGATAGCAGCTTTTCCCAACCTTCCAGCCTCATTCAAACACTGGAGCTGAGATGTTAGAATCACACCTCCCCTGGGAAGAGCAGCTGAGGTTTCTGTCTTAGCAGAGTCAGTGCGCATCTGTGTGATTGTATCTCTATGAGAGAAGCCAAGATCAACAAAGAGGAGTGTTTTAGAAGCTTTTTCCAGTTGAGAGGCTGACGTCCATTTCTGACTGCGCGCTGGGTCATGGCTCCCAAAGCACTTGGATGCAGGGGTTGAAGCACAGGTTTCGTCTAGATTAGCGGGTTAATGGTTGCGTTTCCTTGAGCCCGTTTTACACACCAACGTGATTCAACAAAACCTTTGAAAAGTAGATTTTGCGTCCTTTTTTAAACATCTGGCATGTGTATTGACCCTAGCGAAATGACCCAGATATTTGGTTGATGTATCGAGTATGAATCTGTGAAACGAACTTTAACGAGTACTGTACTAGTGGCTTCTTTCTGCAGAGCGAGGGGTGAGAGGGATGACAGGTGTCTGCAAAATAGCTTCACTTCCGTTGTGTGGAATAATAATTTCTGAAGGCTTTGTGGTCACCTGTGAATATGTACATTCAGCTTTCAGTATTCGAAAAAAAAGTTGAATGAGTTGTAGGCAAGGGTTTATATCAAGTCGGCTACTTAAGGATCCATGAGTGCACACAGTGAGTCCGTTGCCCCCAGACCTCTGTGTTTTCATTTGGTGATGGTCTCATGGGCCTTTGTCCTTCCGGTGGCCCCATGGGTTGGTTAGTATGGCAGGTCTCAGAATCCAGGGTCCCTTCTGCATAAAGGTGAGTATCTCGGATGCTGACCTAGGTCCCTTTCTGGCCCAGCTCTTTTCCACAGCCTGTGTTTCCCACCCTTAGTCTGCCCTGGAGGAATTCAAGCCAGGCTTTACTTCTCTGCTTGGCCCACCTGAGCCCACTATGCACCTGAAGCCCCAGATGCCTGCCCTTTCCACACGCACCTGTAAGGCAGGTGGGTGAGGGAGGTGCTGAGGGGACCTGTGTGCGCAGGCATCACTGAACAGACAAGACGGGCCCTGAGCTTGGAGGGAGGGGGCACCAGGAGACAATTCCTGCGGGGCCAGAGCTACTCTCGGTGGGAATTCTGAGGCTGTTTTTAATTCTCTGCTGGCTCTGCCTGTCTCTGAATCAAAGCCATGGCTGTTTTCATAGTTAGAGGCATTTTGAGGATGGCAAAGATACCTCCCCACAGAATCCAGTCTCACCTAGCACCGTGTCTAAAGTCTAGGCCATTGCGTGGAAATTGTGGTTTAAGAAATGGAGTGCTCAAGGCAACAATCCAGACAGTTTGGGTTTTTAACTTTATTACTTCCGTTGAAGTCTTGTGGTCGATGCTGATAGTTTGTAGGTGTACTGTTTTTTTGTTTGTTTGGTTTTTTATAGTGTCAAGAGCCACTCTCATTTCTTTTTTTTTTAGAAGATGTTGGGGGTAGGAGTTTATTAATTTTTTATTTATTTTTGCTGTGTTGGGTCTTCGTTTCTGTGCAAGGGCTTTGTCTAGTTGTGGCAAGCGGGGACCACTCTTCATCACAGTGCGCGGGCCTCTCACTATGGCAGCCTCTCTTGTTGCGGAGCACAGGCTCCAGACGCGCAGGCTCAGTAGTTGTGGCTCACGGGCCTAGTTGCTCCGTGGCATGTGGGATCCTCCCAGACCAGGGCTCGAACCTGTGTCCCCTGCATTAGCAGGCAGATTCTCAACCACTGCGCCACCAGGGAAGCCCCTAGGTGTACTCTTTTATACCCAGGTACAGCTTTTTCTCAGCTCTTACATGAAGGCGGTAGGTGTGTGGGTCTTCAAACAGATGGAAAAGAAACATTTCTAAATGGGTCTTGTCGTGAGAACATCCAGCATGGATGCCAGCTCTGTGAAAACACAGTGTGAGGTCACTAGAAAAGCTGCATTTTTCTTTAAATGTCTGGCTTCTTAAAATCACTAGTGTGATCACTAGTGTGATCTTAACATTGTTTTACCATGAGGTTGCACAATTAAATCTCATGCTTAAGCTTGCAATAAAATATGAAAACTGCACAGTTAAGAAGATCATTATGACGCTTGTTAAAATGGTAAGGAAGACTTTGTTCAGGACTGCTGTGATGGGTGTCGACTTGCAGTAGCAGAGAAAGATCGAGCTCAACTCCAAATACAATAAGAACAAGTGGAGATTTATAGCCAAGGAACAAGATGGGAGGGTCAGTGGGTGGAGAATTACTAAGAGGATCAAGGGTTGGGGGATTGTTGCTAAAGCCTGAAGACAGGACTTAGGCAGTTGTCCCTTGATGTCCCCAGGAGATTGGTTCCCGGATCCTCTGCGGGTACCAAAATCCGAGGAGGCTCAAGTACCTGATGTAAAGTGGTGTTTTCATCCGTAGTTGGTTGAATCCATGCATGAGGATCTCGTAGATATGGAGGGCTGATTGTATATCCGAAGTGGGGGATGAAGAATTTAATTAGAAATTGAGGAGGAGGGAGTTGTATCTAAACTGACTTAGCAGGATTCTTGCTACAACCAGGCTATTAAGGCCCAGCAACAACGGGGGCTAAAGTCAAAGCCTGATCAAGAAGAGGGCTCAGAGGAGCCTGACTCAAGTTTCATCAAAGAGAGTCTTTGTCAGCACTGGACTTAGTCTTATTACTCAACAGTTACTGACCTCTTCTGGGTTCGGTACTGGGGTTTAAAAATATTTTTTTAGTGGAGGAAGGATGAGAGGGTATTATGTAATCACAGTGCATTGAGATGTGTTGGGATAGGGTCATGTACAAGACACAGTGCAGGCCCATCGACTGGAAGGATTCAGCCGGGCCAGCCTGCAACTGGGGGAGTTCAGCGGAGAAGCTGTTTTGGGGATTGTTCTTAAAAGAGTTTCAGCGGTTTGCTAGGATGAGAGCATTTGAGAGTGGAAAGGGCCTGGGGGCGAAGGAACAGCATGTGCAAAGCAGTGTAAAGAGCATAAGAGCTTTCTTGCCTCTCAGGATGCAGGGTTCCATGTGGCCCAATGGGCACAGAGGGACAGGAGTTGAAACTTCTCAAATGTTCAAAGCTATGCTATTCTTTGAGGCATTACCCTAGCAACTTGTTATTCAACTCGCTGTGATGTGAGATTATCTTAGGGGTCCTTCTTGTGCTTCAGAAAATAATTTCCTCTTTTATCATGACCAAAATTCTGGGATATTTTTGCATTTTCAGGAGTCATACCCAAGAGGAAAATGTCAGCCCTTTTCCTAAAGTTTCTTCTATGCACTTGTGACTTTCAGTTAAATTTTAAGGCCTTCCAGAGCAGAAGGAATCTTTTGCAGTGTGGTTAAACCAGAAGTTAGGTGCTGAGTTGAAAAAGTGGAAGCTATCCTTTTGATTATTGCACCCCTTAATTATTTTCTTTTTACATAAAACACAGAAGTGTGCCTTCTTTCACTTTTTTTTTTCCTGATATTTTTAGGTAGAATCAGTGCCTGTTTTTGAATGTGGTTCCACTGATTCACTTTCGTAACACAGAGTCAATCAGTTCTGTTTAAGATTTCTTTAAAGTGGAGTTAGGAGATCTTCACATTTTCTAGTTTTTCCAGTTGTCTCACCCATGCCTACTTTTGCAGAATTTTTTAAACTATTTACCTTTATCATCCTTCTAAAGCATTCAATTTAGTTTTCAAAACATGGTTCTTCCTTTCGGGCGCTCACAATTCATTGCTTCATACCTTATTTAATTACCCAACTGACCTTGGGATTATGTGCCCTGAAGAGTGTGGCCAGAAGAGCCCAGAAGTCTAGAAAGTCAGAAGCCTGTGGCTGCAGTGGTCATCGTGCCCAGGACACCCGTCAGTGTAATTCACTGAGGCTCTGTGGAGCGTTGGTGAACTCGGGAATGTGTTTCCCTAGAAATGATTTCAGAGGCTTTTTCGGGTACTTGAGTGCCTAACACATGCCTAGCTCTGTGCTAGGTCTCGAGGGGAATACCCATGATGAACACGACCCGGCCCTGCCCTAAGGGCACGTGGTTTAGGACACAGGATGGCGGTCTGGTAACACAGTGCAAAAAAAGTGATGTGCCCTCGGGGAGATAAGGCCAGAAGTAGCTGGAACATGCTCTCCAACCTCAAAAATTTATCCTCAAGAACAAAGTCTTATGATAGATAACTGGCAGTCTATCTGCAATCAGAAAAGAATCCAGAGGGACTGTTATTTTTTGTTACAGAATTGAGATTTCCATTGGTTGTACCATTTCTATACTGAGGTAGAAGTTTATTGATTTGTTTCTTCTGGTTGGTTTCAGAGGTAGTTGTTTCTGGGTCGGGTTCTTTTCACCTGCTCCTTTCATAGATCCAGGCCCCTGACCTCCGTTGTACTAGGTTGACCAGATGGCTTGAACCCAGGACTGTGGGATCTATGTATCTAAATAAGGTAATCACAAATTGAATGTTTTATGTGGTTAGCTCCAGTATATTTCAGATATATATTTGATTTTCAGTTGGTATATCAATTTGAAAACCTAGAAAGTGGATTGTTAGAAACATCGTTCTGATTAAGGACATATTAAGGACATATTTACTATTTGATCTAAATGAATTCTTGGCATTTTGTGCTGTTGCAGTGCCCCTGGCTCTCAAATCGAGGAGCAGTGAATGTGTGTGTTCATCTTAAAACCTGGTTTGTAGTTGCACGTAGAAGCAAAAATTTAGGTATCATAGGAGATCCTAGTGGCATTTAGGAGACTGATTACCTGAAAACATATTTGTGTTGTTGAGAATGAGAATTTTTTTTCTTTCACGTAAAAGTTTGCTCTAAGGTCACCATTAGGCCTACTTTCTCTGACTTGGCATTTTATGGTCTTAGGAATTTATCAGGGAAATACGTTTTGTTTATACTGACTACATTACGGGAAGCTTGGATAACTGTTTGGGGGGCTTTTACATCTCTATGTGTTAGATTTTTAGCTATTTATGAAATTAAACCACAAGTAAAGCCATGGGGGACATTAAAATTGAAGTTTGAGAATCAACATCTCGATTTCTTAAAAAGAATTTTACCATAATGTCTCTCTGGGTAAGAATTGAGAAAAATATTTACATGTATTATGTGCAAAGTATAACCATTAAATTAGCCATAATTGAAAAGATGCAATACACTGACAATAATTTGGGAACCATTTTGGGATTAAAAGTAAGATCCATTTATAAGAAAATGTTTTCATTTTAGTTTTTTAATGTTAGTTTGATAACTTAAATATAAAGTGGTGGAGAAAACCCACTGGAACTGTGCAAATCAGGCTGAGGGCATCTCTTATTTTTCTGGCATTGCATCACTTTGATTGACAGCTTGTCACTATGAAAGACAAGTGAGAATCCGTCCCCCTTCTGCACACACTTGGGCAGCGAGGTCCTTGGCATGGGGTGGCGTGGTAACATAATGCAACATTGTCGTGTTTTGACATTTTACCTTTTCAGGATCTGCCCTTTCTCTGTGGGACCATCCACTCTTTCCCACCCATCCCCATCTCCTCTGAGATGATTTAGATCTGAACCTGGTCTCCAAAACTGGACACCAAATCCTCAAAAGAAATTCTCCTGTTCGATGCCCTGTCTGTCCTAGTGAACAGTGCCCAGTCTGCTGTCTGCATCCTTCTCAAGTCCTGGGAGGGGTGGCGTGCGTAGCGGGGACCCTTCCACTGCTATGGCTTGGACAGAAGTGGCATCCAGACACCTCTGAGGCCCTGGCCTCTCCCCTGGGGAGGCTCGACTCTGAGTCTGGGTGCTGTTTGGATCCTTTTCACTGCAGAGCTCCTGGCCCACTTCCTGGGTCTCACATGTGAAAGCTTGCCTGCCCCGCCCCGCCCCCCCCGACCCCCCGACCCCCAGTGTCTGAACACATCTCCAGACAAGGCCGCCATCTCTGGGACATCCTCCCGTCCAGGCCTCTTCTGTCTCTTGCCATCTACAGCCTTCTTGTGGGAGCTCCTTATCTCATGTTTCCCTGGAGTTGTCATGGCCCAGAAGGTGAGACTCTGTGTGGGGCTGGTGGGCAGGTGGCCATCTGGCTGGCTTGGTAGTGGAATGGTCCCCTGGTGGGCTGGTTGCATTTAAGACTGCCTTTTGAACCAGGAGGAGATCTGTGGCTGGTGTTGTCCTGTCTACTTGGTGGTGGGCGAGGTTACTCTGCTTCTCATAGCACCATAGAATGAGTCTCAGATTGTGTCTCAATCCCATCCTGCTGGTTTCATGGTTTGTGGAAATTTAGAAACCACTTGATTTGCCACAGGACTGTCTCTCGTGGCATGGCTGCATCTGAGCTTACCCTTTCTTTGGCTAATCCTGATGAGTATTTTAGTACCTGCTTTGGACATGGTCTGTGTGCTAGACATCTGGCCAGCTGCCCCTCCGGTACAGGACCTGTGTCCTTGTTCTTCATTCGTGGTGGAGGGGACTAGAGATGCAGGGCCCACTCTCTGATCTCAGTTTGGGATTATCTACATCTTGTAATTAGGAAATTACACAGCTGTGACCATGTTTCTCTGACCATTTCCAAGATTTATCGGAGCCAGCCTATGAAGGACCTTTTTTTTTTTGCTGTATGCGGGCCTCTCACTGTTGTGGCCTCTCCCGTTGCGGAGCGCAGGCTCAGCGGCCATGGCTCATGGGCCCAGCCGCTCCGCGGCATGTGGGATCCTCCTGGACCGGGGCACGAACCCGTGTCCCCTGCATCGGCAGGCGGATTCTCAACCACTGCACCACCAGGGAAGCCCGGAGGACCTTCTTAATTTTCAACGTTAATGTTTTTTAATCAATGAGATGACTCACAGCATTAAAAAAAAATCCCTTCACATCTTATATTCTACGTCAAGGGATTTCTGTGTTCTGCATTTTCTATTAAGGTTCTGGTGATAATCAAATCTGAGCTAGGACTTGGGATTTCCTATGGATGGGAGCCTGTCGCATGTTGTACCCCAGGCCCCACCGCCCCTGGGAATTTACTCTGGCAAATGAAGGAAATAGGTCTCAAGGTCTCTTCTGACAGCTTGGTGCCCAATTAGCTGGAAAGACTGGGTAGCAAGTCAATAGTTGAGCTTTGTGGCTGCTTATTATGGATTTGTTGATAGGAAACAACTTTTCTGACTGTTTACATCATGGAAATTTGATAAGCCATTTGTATTACTTAAACTGCGTATTTTGTAAGTATTGTCAAAACGAGGGAGTAATTTGTAACAGAAGCAGAGTATGTAGAAACTGGTCTCGGAAAAGTGTTCTCTGAACTGCTTCACTTGCAGCTACGGAGGTTGCCATAAAGAATGATTTCTCATATTGGATTTTCAAAACCACAGGAGTGGTCACAGAGTAGGCAAGGGACAGCCTGATGATTTAAGACTATTTAATGCCTTGGTTGTCATGAAATAGAAGGAAATAAACTCCAGTGGGCTGCTAGAACACATTACTACAATCTCTTAACGCCCCAAGCTAGGAGGCTGACTTATCTCCTCTTATGTCTTATTAGATGATAGTTAGAAGGAGAGAAGAAAAAGGGCAACTGAAGCCAATGGCAGAAAATTAATCTGGAATGAGTGTGATACAGGCAGCCATGTGTTGTTCTTAAGTTTCAGTCGCGTTTGGACCTAACGCTCCTTCAGTGGATTTTATTTTATTTTTTTCATGTACAGATATTTGGATATGATGAGACGTAAGAATGGACCAGGGGGCCATCTACCCAAGTCCTTCCCACATTTTACTGTGCACACAAATCTGGAGATTTTATTAAAATGCAGCTTCGAATCCAGAAGATCTGGCAAGGAGCCTGGAACTCTGCATTTTCTAGCAAGTTCCCAGGTACTTCCGAGGCAGCTCTTCCATGGGGCACACGGCAAGGAGCAAGGTTCTCATCCATCCTTGTCGATTGCAGGCAGAACCGCAAGCTAGCTTCAAGTCACCCTTTATAGAGAGCGCTCTCTGTCCAGAGCTGTTGGGGGGGAGTGAGCGCCCAGCCAGCCAGATGTTTCCCACCCCACCCCGTTCTGCTACTCCTCCCGGAGGAGGGGTTCTTCCCTGGTTCTCCCCCAAGGCTCATTCCCTTCTCGCTTCAACCCCAGTGAAGAGAAGGCAGGTCTGCCCGCCTTTCATGTGTTGGTTCCAGGATTTGCTTAAACTACTTAAGTTCTTGTTTCCTTTCCAGCTTTTCTCTGGCCTGAGTCAGCCTTGCTGCTTTCCTCAGGATACCGGGGCTTGTTGTAATCATTGTAAGCCTTGGTCCTGACACTGGCCCATGAAGTTCTCTCTGATAACCTGGGATGGGCTCCAATTCTGCAGCCTGGGAGGATCCATGAATCTTATTTAATCTTGGACAGTGCTGCTGGCACCCATAGCAGATAAGGCTTTCCCCATCTTACAACGTGAAAAGAGACCGGTTAACCTGCGGGCCACTCACAGAGGAGAATAGCCAGTGATGAGCAGCGTAATGGACTTTTTGGTACCGCAGTCAAATCCATGGGCTGATATTAACAGAACAATGTATGGAGCCCTTCCTGTGTCATAAGCATGCTGACTGTGGGTGTTGTTTTTTTTTTTTAATTTTTAATTAAAAATTTAATTGTGGCAAAATATCTATAATATACAATTTACCAACTTAAACTATTTAAAGTACAGAATTCATTAGTATTAAGTCTATTCATGTGATTGTGCTGGAACTTTTTTCATCTTGCAAAACTGAATCTCTGCACCCATTAAACACTAATTACATTTTCTTCTCCCCCAGCCCCTGGTACACCCCCCACCCTGCTTTCTATTTCTATGAGTTTGACTCTTCTCGATACCTCATATAAGTAGAATGATGCTGTATTTGTCCTTATTTCACCGAGCGTGATGTCCTCAAGGCTCATCCATGTTGTAGCATGTGCCCGAATTTCCTTCCTTTTTGAGGCTGAATAGTATTCCGTTGGATGGGTTAGACTACATTTTGTTCACCCATTCATCTGTTGATGGTCACTTGAGTTGCTTCCACTTTTGGTTATTGTGAATAATGCTGCTATGACTATGAGTGTATAAACATCTGTTTGAGACGCTGCCTTTAATTCTTTGGAGTATATACCCAGGAGTGGGATTGCTGGATCAGATAGTAATTCTATTTTTCGTTTTTTGAGGAGCCTCCATTATAGTTTTCTGCAGTAATTACTCCATTTTAAATTCCCACTGTGGTGAATAAAGACTCCAGTTTCTCCAAATCCTTAGCAACACTTTTTTTCTCTTTTCTTCCTTCCTTCCTTCCTTCCTTCCTTCCTTCCTTCCTTCCTTCCTTCCTCCCTCCCTCCCTCCCTCCCTCCCTCCCTTCCTTCCTTCCTTCCCTTTCTTTCTTTCTTTCTTCCTTCCTTCCTTCCTTTCTTTTCTTTCTTTCTTTCTTTCTTTCTTTCTTTCTTTCTTTCTTTCTTCCTTCCTTCCTTCCTTCCTTCCTTCCTTCTTCCTTCCTTCTTCCTTCCTTCCTTCCTTCCTTCCTTCCTTCCTTCCTTCCTTCCTCCCTCCCTCCCTCCCTCCCTCCCTCCCTCCCTTCCTTCCCTTTCTTTCTTTCTTTCTTCCTTCCTTCCTTTCTTTCTTTTCTTTCTTTCTTTCTTTCTTTCTTTCTTTCTTTCTTTCTTCCTTCCTTCCTTCCTTCCTTCCTTCTTCCTTCCTTCCTTCTTCCTTCCTTCCTTCCTTCCTTCCTTCCTTCCTTCCTTCCTCCCTCCCTCCCTCCCTCCCTCCCTCCCTCCCTTCCTTCCCTTTCTTTCTTTCTTTCTTCCTTCCTTCCTTTCTTTCTTTTCTTTCTTTCTTTCTTTCTTTCTTTCTTTCTTTCTTTCTTTCTTTCTTCCTTCCTTCCTTCCTTCCTTCCTTCCTTCTTCCTTCCTTCCTTCTTCCTTCCTTCCTTCCTTCCTTCCTTCCTTCCTTCCTCCCTCCCTCCCTCCCTCCCTCCCTCCGTCCCTTCCTTCCTTCCTTCCCTTTCTTTCTTTCTTTCTTCCTTCCTTCCTTTCTTTTCTTTCTTTCTTTCTTTCTTTCTTTCTTTCTTTCTTTCTTTCTTCCTTCCTTCCTTCCTTCCTTCCTTCCTTCCTTCTTCCTTCCTTCCTTCTTCCTTCCTTCCTTCCTTCCTTCCTTCCTTCCTTCCTTCCTTCCTTCCTTTACTCCTCCCTCCCTCCCTTCCTTTCTTCCTTTCTTTCTGATAGTACCCATCCTAATGGATATGAGGTGTGTTTTGCTTCATTTTTATTACAATACATTGGCTTCCCCTTATCATCCTCACACAACTCCCCAGTCTATCCTCATTCTGTAGATAGAAGTTCTCTGCAAGGAACTAAGGCACTTGTCAGTATGAAGGCAGTGGAGTGTGACCACAGGTCTCTTGCCCTTTCTCCTTTCACTGTAGCCTGCTGGCCATCCTGCTCCTCGAAGTCCACTAAGACGTGAACTTAAGGAGACTTCAAAGGGGGCTAGAAAGGCAGTAGTCCACTGACTGCTCAAGTTCGAGTGTTTTGAAGTCAACAAAATAGCCAATGACATTCCAAAGTCCCCACACATTATCAGAGACTTTGTCAAAGGAAACAGTTCCTCCTCAAATCAATGAGTTCATTTCTCATTTTCTGATATCGTCATGACTTTGCTTGGAATCTCCCTTTGGAGATGTATTGTCAAGTGCCTTTTCTTGGGATGGATTTGCCCAAGGGCAGAGAGACCCAATCTAAAGCCCCCGCCTGCGATTCCAGGGACTCCTGGCTCACAGGGGCTCCTATCTGGCTCGGCCCTGAGCTTGGGCATGTTTGCAGTTGAGCTGGGTCTGTGTGTGTGTGTGTGTTATTTTTGTATAGCAGCTCTCTAATGTACACAATTGATTTGTTCTGTTAAGATGTTTTGTGTGGAACAGATTTTATGCCTGGTTTTTTAGAGCTTTGCACCCTTCAGAGAAAATGACTTTTCCTGCCCAGGAATATTGAGACTGGAAATATTCCTCTTGACTCAGAGCGTGTCACACGCACCTGCTTTTACACTTCGGCTCCTGAGCCTGCTCATGACATGAAATTCCTCCGGGGACCTGGGTTATCGTAATGATGTCTATTTTTAGTGCATCTTGAAAACAAGGAAGGGCAGGCCATAGAAATGCTCTCCTTGGGAGTGGAAATATTTAGAGTTGGTCGGGATTGTGTGCTTGTGTGTGCTTAAGTGTGATTTGGGGGCCATTTTTTCTCAACTGTAAGATGGGAGAAGGGAAAAGGAATAACAAAGGCCAAGGCCGCTTGGAAATGAGCGATGCTTCTCCTGGGCTGTGTTCTGGATGAACCGTGGAAAGCTGCACCTGCTGATTTCCAAGCTGAGCACCGTGCTGGTATTGGGGAAAGTCCAAAACAACTCCAGCAACTTCCATCATGAGTGGTTTCTTTAAGTTGTAAGTTATCTTGCATGCTTTCTGGCCCCAGAGCTGCTGCTTCTCTGAGTGATTTCAAATGTATGTGTATATGTAGGCAAAGCCACATGTATCTTGTCTGCAACATTAGGTTTCTGTTGAAAACTAGGAATCATGGTGTGACCAAATCAGTCACATCCGAGGGAGTGCATATGAGAGAAGCTGGTTTCTGAGTCTCCCCAGATTCCTCTAGAAAATGGCTGTAGGGGAAGGAACCTTGTCTGTCTCGCCTGGACGTTCAGGTCTGTGAACCGTGACCCAGCTCACCCCTTCTATGACTGGCACAGGTGCTCAACACGGGCTTTTTATGAGTCCACACACTGTAGCTGTTCAGAGAGTGTGTTGTGTCTTTACTCTGTGTGTTGGAGATTCAGAGGTGAAGGAGTTGGGCTCTGCTTTCGAGGAGATGGGCAGATGGACACGTAAAGACAGTAGTGACAGTGATAAGGTGATGACTGTAGCATATAAGCAGCACCACCAGGACATAGAGCCCCGGGAGAGGCAAGTCCCCCATTCCAGCCCAGCTGATGCTGGCCAGAGGTGCTTCCTGGTCTTAGGGTTAGACTAGGCCAGCTCATTCTTCCTTATGCCAAGGGGGTTATCCAGTCGGCACAGTGCAGACCTGCCCCCTCCGCCATGACAAAGGTTTGGGATTTGGTGGCATGGAAAGTTGGCAAAGGGAAAAAGTACCACCAAACCCATAGGTACCTCACGGGAAC